>NC_060121.1:805667539-805981914 GCF_021461395.2 Schistocerca americana
CTAAAGTGGGTAGATGTATGGTGAATTCCCCCCCTCAGTGTTCATGTAATGTGATTCACATAATTTTGTCATCTTTTCTAAATTCTGTCAGATATTGTCTTTTATGTTTGTTGACTCAGGTTATTTTTCAGAGCAGTTTCTCATAAACATTTAGCTTTTCAGTTCATAAATAAAGTGGTATTGTGACCAACTGTGAAGTATAGCAAATAGTTTGGCTTTCCAACTAGAATTTTGGGCGACTTCACAGTTCAGATTTTGATAATTATTTTTCCTATGGGGTGAGGTCATCACAGTACATACATACATACATACATACATACATGTAATTCAATTACACATGCACATATATGATGAAAGAAATTGTGCACCTGATATCATAAGAAATGAGTGATGTAGAAATTTGAGTTTGTCCAATGTTTTACACAAAAGTCAACTGCCATTGTTCATTAAAGTAAAAATACTTTCACTGGAGTGTGACTGAAGGTGTTATACCCATAGGACACAATCTTCAAAAATTCATGATAAAACCTGAGCTATCTGATTCCTAAGACCACAGACATGGAGAAGGAGATGGAATTAAGAATGCTGATGTCATATGCAGGGTAGTGGGCTCAACAAAATGCAAGCTGGCTGTCAATGTGTGTGTCTCAGCTGCCCCCAACACAGGTGACAGACCACAAAAGAATCCAATTTTTACACAGAGAGGGAGCCATGTGGCAAGGACATGATTATCAAAGGCCAGTGGTAGCCACAAGCATAGTAATGGTACTCTATGTTCAATACTGACAACAGCAGAAAATCAGCTGAGCTACGATAAAACCAAAAACACCATTGGAAAATAAATTTCAGGCAAGAATTTTTGTTGTAAAGGACTAATTCAAACAACAAACACTTTGAAGTTATTCTTATTTAAAAGTGAAGAATTGGGTAATTTATTTGAAAATAATGTTAAGCAAATAAATATTGCTACAGCGATTGACAAAATATCAGTTACTTTTAATTCTTACGTATTATCAAATGCTTTAGAGACCTCTGATAAAATTAGTTTCAGATGTGGTATATGGCAAAGGAACTTGAGACTAATGTACAGTAACACTAATATAGTTTTACCTTTAAGTTTGGATCATAGTTGCTGACTCCAGAAATTGTGTGATGCTAACCATCTTAATTACAGCAAAACTGTGCACAGTATTGATTTTATTAGAAGAAAGGTAATGAAAAAGTCTTTCAGAATATCATATTGCATGTCTGTTTATTGTGAAATGTAAACAAGTTTCTTTTATCGTACAAAAATCATTCTAAGTGAGAATTCTTAATTGCTTGTTTACCAAAAGACCTGTTAAGATAAAAATTACCTTCTGGCACCATGTTGATCGGAGCATCAGGATGCACATTTTTGTATACTTGAATTTAATATTTAAATGTTACACAATAATCATTTACTTATGTAGTGAGAGGGTTAGTGTTCAGGTATATTGTGCCAGTAGCACAGAGTGTACAGACCAGTATAGTGCAGTTAACTAAGAGGAACCTTTGTCCGACTGGCAAGTAACAAAGTCACACGAGCTAGCTGGCTTTAGTGTGAATCCTGATAGTGAACTGTGAAGACTTAACGTTTTTCACTATGTGCGACTCTTATTTTTGGTAAATTTCATGGCAAAAGTCACACGACTGACAGAATTTAGTGTAAGTTTGAACAATGGAAAATCCAGCATGGAATGTAGCAATATAATGAAAAGGATAGTTGCTGCTCACCATATACTGGAGATTCTGAGCTGCAGAAAGACTCAGCAGGTTCGCTATACGATGAGTAGCAACTATCCTTTTTATTATGTTGTTAGTGTAAGTTCGGGAACTTAAGAGAGTTTACAGCATTATGGGTTATCATGTCTATGATGTATCTGACACAATGTTGGATTGATTCCAGAATGGTCTAGTGTTTGAGGCTACTCATTCTCTTTATATTTTTCAAGGTACATTTTCCCGATGTTCTTAACATTGTGTGTTGGTAAATCCAATGTCACTATGTATACCAAGTAGCTGGCTCAACACTGCTGTCACATTGTGGTGCTATACCCAGGGGCTGCTGATTATCAGGAGCACCCTCCGATAGCATCATGCCAGAATTTGCCATGTAAGCTGGCCGAGGGCCAGTCTGAGTCAATTTTAATGTGATTTACAGATTGCTTGGCAGATGTGCTACTGCTAAGGCTAAGGTGTTAATATGGTGGGTTCTATCTGTTGTAGGTGGAACTTTGATACAGTGTGGACTGAACCTCGCTTTGAAATACTGACGTAAGTTAGCTCATACTGTTTCCAATGAGCATCCTGTACATATCTTATGTTGTAAATAGATCAGGCATTGTCCCTTCCAGCTCGTGTGTAACTCAAATTTAGAAATGTGGTGATGAAGATGGGATCTGTGGTGTACATCACTCAGGCAGTGAAAATTTTAGTAATCAGGTGAGAGCATGGAATTTCAGCTATGGAGGAAACCACTACAAATACTAACACAAATGGTGCAGGGTTGTCAGGAGCTAACAACAGCTATACTATAGGATGCAAGTGCTACAAAGTTTTGCAGGAACATCTCCCACAATAGCTGTATTTGTGGGTTTTCCACCATATAACAAACAACACAAAGGGTGGTAAGCTTTACTGCAAATGACTGCAGTTACATTTGTCAGCTTTTTGATATGGAAAGACAAAAGACCATATTTTTTTCACAAAATCCTGACCTGTATAATCTAATTTGAAGAGCCATTAACAAATCTGGTGGAACTTGCGTTTTCTAAAAGACTTTTCTTTTTACAAGACTTTTTTTGCAATAAAGTAACATATTATTGCAGAAAGGCTAGAATTCTGGCAGTGGAGACAGAGCTCCAATCAATTAGAATTACATGTACTTCATAGTCAGGTACATTATAGCCCATCTTACCTCTGAATAAGGTGACGAACCACACACTGAGGCAATGAGATCTGCCTTTGACGGCAGTAACACAAATGAAACTGCCCATGCAGCCCAGAGTTTGTTTATGATCAACATAAAAATCACAACAGTCAGCTCTACGACACCAGCCACATTGGAAATCATGTCCTTTTCAGTGGGGCCTTCACCTGCTCCATGGCCCAGATGTTCTCGTAAAGAATCATACCTGCAGCGATGGCACATGTCTTATTCATTATATACACAGCACTTGCCCCCATTGTGTACAACATGTCCCAGGCGTGGCAAGAGGTGTGCTGTAGCAGTTCTGATTCAGATACAACCAAAGTTATGGAAATGTAACAAGTGAGTGATGACTCTACCGAAGTGTTTATTTCTCAGCGTGCGGTCCAGCAAATGTATTTACAAGCATTCACTGGCAACCACACTATGAGGTTACTCTGACACCACTGATTCTGTGACCTTGCTAAACCAATCTACTTATTTAAGTTTTGGGTTTCCGCCTTGCAATCAGCTGAGACAATTCTTTGGATCTATATACATCAGGTTGTGAGGTTACAGAATTGAGCCGAATTAAATTCAGCAATTTTCCCATAAACCTTAGAGGTGATGCATTTTCTGCACCATCGACTAATACATGAGCAGGAGTGTGTAAAATTACAGCCTCTATATGCGGACAAAAAAAAAGTTCTCCAGTTTTTCCCATATTTCCTGGTTAAAAATAAACTTTTTATTCGGTGAAAATACACTAAATCCCTGGTGAAATTACTGTTTTCCAAGGTAAGTGGTGATATATTTTCTTCCAGAGCTGTAAAACTTAGCAATCTTTTAAATGGTAAAGGTTTGGCGCAGAACTTCCCAGCGATTTACGAAACAAAACACAGCAAGAAACAATGTGTTTTGGAAATATCTTCAACACACAGCAACATTTACGCTGCGTATTTCGTGTTACAAAAGTACAAATACAATTCCACCAAATACAGCACTATAGCCAATGGCAACATCATGGTTAAGTAGCATAAACACATAAATAGAAAAAGTTAATGGTTTAAATTAATATAAACACAGTATAGTTAACAAAGAAACCTAGGCTTTCATGTATAATATTGGTCATTAAGAGTTTTTTTTGCTGTCTTTTCTGACAGTGTGGTTAGGCAGGATCCTAGGAGCACAGTTTAAATTGTAGCAGCTGAATATTTCTGACAAGTATGATTATAAATTTCCCTGCTGTGCACCAAACACTTTGTGGGTTACTTGGCCGAATACATATTCCATAGAGCACTTCAACTTTTTCACAGAGAAGGCAATTGTAGGTGAAACCGCTAAAGAACGCACTTTGCCGCCCTCCTCCCCCCTCTCCTCCCTTCTAAGGATAATTATACTTTTTGCTATCATTATTGTAGGGTTTGTAATCTATGAAAGAACTAAAATAAATGTGAAAAACTAACCTTGAAACCCCCTCCCCTCCCCCTTCTATTTAGCATGTGTTACATTTTACGATATGTCAAACACAAATGTGCCAGCAAAATTTTAAATAATGTCATAAATGGTTGTCTCCTGGGCTTGAAAATTTTTTAAGTGGCTGGTCCTCAAAGTGTCCTTTTTGAATGAGAGTCAAATGCTCTGCGATTTAAGATATTCATTGACATTCTCTCAATTAACATAACTCATTTGGCTTACAAGGAAATTTACTTTGAAAGTAATTCTTCCTAAACCACCATTCGCAATCTTTTCCCACGACCTGTTAGAAATGTGAACAGTTGTGATGTTATGCTCATCGAAATGAGACATATGAGAAAGATGCAGCAAAAGCAGTTTGTTGGTATGAAGTATTGCGTGGACTGATACATTTTGCTGGCAGCAGATGCTTTTGTGTGCACTGTGTTTTGTTGCTGTAAGCACATTTTGTTTGCAACTAAAGTTTTATTTTGGTGTTATTCTCTTGTTTATGTTTCACTCCTGCAGTATTATTCCAGAGCAGTGAGCTAAAGTAAAATTACTTGTTAGATTATTAGTTCTTACCAATAAAAATTACAGAAATTTAATTGAAAACTGAAACAACGAAAAATTCCTGAAATTCTAAAAAATGTCTGGGTTTTTCCCAGGGCATATACAACCTGTAATTAGTTTTGTTATACTTCTAACAATAATGAAAAGGGACCACACTAGTCCAGAAAGATGTTATTTATTCACATGTGGGAGATATATGTGTCCAAAGATTTGTTTTATATTTTTATTATTATTTGTTTGATGTCCTTTTTAGGCACCTTGCGGCACATGGAGTTTGAGAGCAGACATCTTTACATCACAGCAGGTACTGCATTGAGCTACCAACATCACACAGAATGCCAAGGTGGGCCTCAGTACTCCATTCCATGGATGTGCAGTCATTGATGAAACTACATATCTGTTCTCACATATGTAATGAAAGATGATTGTTATCTTAAAGGGACATAAATAGTTTTAAGTACATAATAATAATAATAATAATAATAATAATAACAGAAGAGGAAGAAATAAAAATTAATATAAAACTGAGTACTAAAAACGTTGAAAAATAAAGGTGCAGTAATGTGAGAAACCAGATAAGGGATAAGCACTCATCAGATAAATATTACACTGTTGTTGGTCTTCAAAAATTCAGAAGGTAGGAGAGATTTTAAAACCAAATACCAATAACTTTTATTTCAACTCAATTCTGCTCACATTTTGCCTTTCAAGGTGTCCTTGCAAGGAAATCTTTCAGTTTCACTCACTCACAAATGAATTCTCTTATCCAGTGAAATTCCTTGAGATAGCTGACTCCAAAGCTTTGGTCACTGGTGTGACTCCACCACTTTCATGATATTCAGCTCTTCATTTCTGGAATACTCTTCATACTTTCGGATTTATGGTTCATGAAACATGCACACCACATCAATCTAGAGTATCTTGCACTGCCAGAAAGACTTGCTGTGATAGACATGCTCAAATTTTCTCAATGAGATTATGTAAGACACCTGATTTCAAAGCTGGTGATACTCAAACCGACTGCTACTCCAAGTTTTTTGAAAGTTAGCCCTGTGCCCATAGCTCTAAAGGATGCCCTCAAAACAGAGCTGGACAGACTCACTCACAGAGGCATGTTAATGCCTATTCTCCACAGCTAATGGCCCACACCTCAGGGAACAACACACAAACCCAATGGCACACTAAGACTTTGCAGTGATTTCAAGGTAACAAACAATGCACAGGTGGAAATGGAAATTTACCCCTTACCAAACTCAGATGAACTCTTTGTAATTTATTCATTGATCTCTGGGAAGCATATTTTCAAATCCCCTTGCATGTAGCATCAAAGGCTCACCTCACACCAAATACCTCACATAGCCTTTATTATCATAATTTATTAACTTTTGGAATCTATTCAGTTTATGCCGTATTTCAGCATTTGGTCATCTCTTGCTACAAATACTCCCAACTGTGCCACATGCCTTGATGTTATTTTGGTCACTGGTATGACTCCATCACTTTCACAATATTCAGCTCTTGATCTAAATGCTGGCAGATAGACTCAAATGCAATCCACGAGTATTTTTTCATTAACCATCCTTGACATATTTGGGGTTCAAACCCCTTGGCAGATGGACTTGCATCAATGAAGGACCAAGCCGCAGCTGTCATCTGTAAGGAAATCATGTCTAACACTGCACGTAATGCGTTATATGGTTTTTTAACAACTTACAGAACTACCCTATCTGAAGGCCACAGCCCAGCCAAGTGGCATCTGGCCACTTATCACCAAAATCTTTGGGACATGCCAAACCCACTGCTGACACACAATATCATTGAGGCCTCTCCCTTCCAGGTGGGCACTCTGGTATGGGCTTGTAAGTTTATGCCACCCTCCCTAGATCCATGGAATGCATCCTCCACTTGCCAGGAGTCTGTGACAGTTACCACGGCTTTCAGCTACAGATTTTGGCGGTGCTGTCAAAATCAGCTTTACCTCCAGTATCCCGGTCAGTAACCACCTGCTCCTCTGCCCCTTGCAGATCCTGGTTCCATGGTGACTCTTGCATCTTCCATTCAGCCTCATCCTTCCTCGACCTTTCACAGCAACTTCCTCATACGCTGACACGTGGCACCTTTCCTGGTGGCCGTTCCTTTGGACCGTGCACCACCTGCATCTTGCAGTGATGCTACACAATGTCAGTATAGAAACTAAACAGCTGGCGCAACATTACTATTGATCACTGTTGTGTCACTTGTCATTATCTAGCATGTGCTTGGTCATCTGAAGCATCCTCTTGATGGGACCAGACCACAATCAGGCATATTAAGGCCCATACACATGCAACGATCTGCCTGCGCAAATGCCTGTGCATGCAACTGATCACCACAAATATTTGTGTGACCCAAGTTCCAATTCGCTCTCCAACTGTTTGTGAAGAAACGAAATTTCAGTGGCAAGCGACTACACCCTTACGCAGTAACCTTGAAGGTTATTTCATTATTCAAAAATGGAGAAAATTCAATTACGGTCTGTGTTTGCAGCTTGTGTTGCAATAAGGAGGAGGAGGAGGAGGATATTAGTGTTTAACGTCCCGTCGACAACGAGGTCATTAGAGACGGAGCGCAAGCTCGGGTGAGTGAAGGATGGGGAAGGAAAGCGGCCGTGCCCTTTCATAGGAACCATCCCGGCATTTGCCTGAAGCGATTTAGGGAAATCACGGAAAACCTAAATCAGGATGCCCGGAGACGGGATTGAACCGTCGTCCTCCCGAATGCGAGTCCAGTGTGCTAACCACTGCGCCACCTTGCTCGGTTGTTGCAATAAAACAAGTGAACAAAATGCCAGAATCGTGAAGACAGATGAAAATGGTCTACATAGTGGCTGCTTCGGCAAAGCCAGTTTTCAAACATATATTTACTTCATGAGCAGCAGAACTAACTTGAGGACAGGTGTAATTATTTGAGAGTAAATTTAGAAATGTTTGATGCTTATAACTCTTAGCATAATGTTGAAAAAAATTTGTTTGAGAAGAGCAAATTCTCCATATGACTGGCGAATGGCAATGAAATTGGCTCAAATGTCTCTGAGCACTATGGGACTTAACTTCTGAGGTCATCAGTCCCCTAGAACTTAGAAGTACTTAAACCTAACTAACCTAAGAACATCAAACACATCCATGCCCAAGGCAGGATTCGAACCTGCGACCGTAGTGGTCGCGCGGTTCCAGACTGTAGCGCCTAGAACCGCTCGGCCACCTCAGCCGGCGATGGCAATGAGATTCCTGGCAATTGGAGCTACAAATGTCCAGAATTTGATACTGCAATTTTGAAACAAGCATTGTGTGAAATCATACCCAACACACCTGAGCTACTTATGAAGTCGTGAATGATGATTTTATGATGTCAATTAAAGTACTGTACCTCGATTCTGACAATATACAGATCCCAGGCCTAGTTCTACCATTTTAGAAGTGTGTGAGACACAGTGTATTCTTAGAAGTAATATGCGTCGTCAGTGAGCTAGCTGAGATTCTTAAGTCCCTGCCTGACATCTAGCAGCAACTTTTACACCGGAGTATAAAATTCCATTCTGAACTCTTGACAGAAATTCATAATAATAGATTTGGAAAATTTTACATGTAATATTGTGGTAGCAGGTTCTGAAGTTCACCTCTAAATCCCTCTCATTATGAACCACATATTATATTAGGAAGTAAAAGTAGTGTAATAATAACTTTGTCCCTGAAGGCTCTGTTTGAAGATCTTCCATTGTCAGGTTAACAAAATATTCTGTCAAAACTCTTCTTTAGGACAAATAGGGCCTACTTTTTTGGCTACACTGTCACAACTCACAGTACATTATGGTGTTGGGCAGTAGCGAGTGAAAGTATGTTAGCAATGCCATGGCACCAGATTGAACAGATTTTGTTACTTTGCTTTGCTCTTTGCAGTAAGCATTCTGCCATGAATTTTTCCTTTTTTTTATTATGTAATGTTTGTCTGTTTGCTGTACAATCAACTGCTCATAATTTTTCTGTTAAAGAATCATAAGCAGCTACCGTCTTATCCCTATTGCTATATTCCCTGCTTTTAATTTTCCATAAACATGTATGGCTCCTACACATTTCAATAAAGTTGCCAATGAACTACCAGTATCTAGAACACTGATGTGTGACTGCCATTTTAAAATCCACTCTGCACACACAGATGAGAAACACACGAGTGAAGGAACAGCTGCCTGAAACACCTATTAGTGACATTTTTAGTGATCTCCTGTCCACATGCTGTAAATTGTCTGTGCAGATGTGACCTGAACCCACAGATTTCAATAATTTCACTCAAATTTCCAACTATAACTTACGAGTTTGCACACATCTCATGTCTGTGAAAATCTTCTGTTTACATGCAACAATCTGACCGTGCAGATGTGGTGTGCACACACATTCGTGCGCATGGATAAGTGTGTGTGGATGGGCCATAAGACAGTCCAGGCTTAGGTGAGTCTTGTGATGTGAGCTGTGTAGTCTGCAGCAGGCGTGCTACCAGTTTAACTAAGGTGTTAATATGGTGTACTTTATTTTTCATAGGCAGAACTTCAATATGGTATTGACTGGACTTGCTTTGGTTTTTTGGTTGGTTTAAAAGTGTGTGTGTGTGGGGGGGGGGAGACAAAGGACATGCGCTAAAACTTATAACTCATATAGAATGATAAAACCCACCATCACGTATAAAACATAAAACTAAATTAGCTGATTAGGCATTGTCGGCTAAAATTAACGGCAACGAGGCCAGTAACTGAAGAGTCAGTCGCAGGGCAGTCAAAGTGGGACAGTGCATCAGAATAAGGGCCACTGTCAACCAGGCGCCACACCGACACCAAGGTGGGTCATCACGGCGCAGGAGGTGGCCATGTCTCACCCAAGCGCGGCCAATGCAGAGCCGGCAGAGAACTACAGAGTCCCTGTGAGAGGCCTGCATGGAGGACTACCACACATTCATGGTCTCCTTAATGGCACGCAGTTTGTTGTGCGTGCTGAGGTTATGCCATTTCGTCTCCCAAAGCCACAAAACCTTTTGGTGTAGTACTGAACGCAGGTCAGTTGCAGAGAAGCTGATCTCCTTAAACGGTTTCCGCATAGCCTGTTTGGCCAGCCTGTCGGCAAGCTCATTGCCTGAGATTCCAAAGTGACCTGGGGACCAGACTAACACCACAGAATGACCGGACCGTTCCAGGGCATAGATGGACTCCTGGATGGTCGCTACCAAAGGATGACGAGGGTAGCGCTGGTCGATAGCTTGTAGGCTGCTCAAGGAGTCAGTACACAGAAGAAACGACTCCCCAGGGCATGAACGGATGTGCTCAAGAGTATGAGATACAGCCACCAGCTCGGCAGTGAAAACACTACAGCCATTGGGCAAGGAATGCTGTTCAATAGGTCCTCCATGGACATATGCGAAGCCGACGTGACCATCAGCCATCGAGCTATCAGTGTAAACCACTTAGTGGCCTCGGTACATATCAAGAATCAAGAGGAAGAGACAGCAGAGCCGCAGGGTTAACCGAGTTCTTAGGGCCTTGTGAAAGGTCCAGGTGAAGCCGCAGCCTAGGTGTACATCATGGAGGTGAAGATGAATGGACCTCAAGCAGAGGTGGTAAAGGCAAGGACTCCAGTTCGGAAAGATGGGATTGGACACTAACTGAAATCGGAAGCCCTGACCTGGGCCACTGATGTGGGAGATGAACCGCCCAGGGAGGGGAGGGGGGGGGTGAAGGAGATGGTAATTTGGATGCGCGGGGAACTACAAACGTGTGCAACGTAACTGGCCAGCAGTTGTGCGTGCCTAACCAGCAATGGAGGGACTCCGCCCTTCACCAGGACGCTGGGCACCGGACTTGTCCGAAAAGCTCTGGTCTCTAGGCAAACGTCACAATGGTGCACTGGGTCAAGTAAACGCGATGCTGAGGGCGCCCCCAAACCATAAACCAGACTCCCATAGTCAAGGCAGGATTGAACAAAGGCTCTGTAGAGCTGCAGCAGCGTAGAGCGATCTGCACCCCAGATGGTGTTGCTCAGGCAGTGGAGAGCATTGAGGTGCTACCAGATCATCCACTTAAGCTGACAAAGGTGAGGAAACCAAATCAATTCGGCATCAAAAACCAGTCCTAAGAATCAATATCTCTCCACTACAGTGAGTGGATCATCATTAAGGTAAAGTTCTGGTTCTGGATGAACAGTACGATGCCAACTGAAGTGCAGACCACACGACTTTGAGGCCAAAAACTGAAAACCATGGGCTAGAGCCCATGACTGCGCCTTGTGGATGGCTCCCTGTAGGTGCCACTCAGCAACACCAGTACTGGTGGAGCAGTACAAAATGCAAAAGTTGTCTGCATACAGAGAAGGTGAGACAGATGGGCCTAAAGCTGCTGCTAGACCATTAATGGCTACTAAAAATAGAGAGACACTCAATACAGTGCCCTGCGGGACCCCATTTTCCTGGATATGGGGGTGGGGGGGGGGGGGTGGGGGGGGGAACTATGGGAGGCACCAAAGGCGACAGGAAATTTTGGCTAAAAATCAAGAGCGGGCCTCGGAGAACCCACTCATATAATGTGGCAAGGATATGATGTCACCAGGTGGTGTCATACGCTTTTCGTAAATCAAAAGAGACAGCAACCAGGTGTTGGTGTCTGGAAAAGGCTGTTCAGATGGCAGACTCGAGGGCCACAAGATTATGAGTGGTAGAGTGACCCTGGCGGAAGCCACCCTGACACCTGACATGGAGCCAGTGCGTTACGTGACTTCAGGACCCAACCCAACCACCGACACACCATGCGTTCCAGCAGCTTACAAAGAACATTGGTGAGGCTGATGGGTGGATAGCTATCCATATCAAGTGGGTCTTTGCCGGGTTTGAGTGCTGGTATGATGGTGCTCTCCCACCAGTGAGATAGAAAGACACCATTGCACCAAATCTGGTTGAAGATGATGAGATGTTGCTTTTAGTCAGATGAGATATGTTTAAATATCTGACGGTGGATCTGATCTGGCCCAGGAGCTGTGTCGGGGCAATGTGCAACGGCACTGAGGAGCTCCCACTCTGTAAATGGGGCGTTACAGCATTCACTGTGGTGCTGGATATCAGGTGCAACCAAGCATACAAGTCCATTATCATCGTCAGAATAGAAAATGATACTGCACAGTTGAAGAAAAAAAATGCACCCAGCAAGGTGACCTCACCTAACAGCTGAAGAATGAGTAGAAGTGCAGATCCAAGTCGACAAACGATGTGACAGGTCTCAGCGCATGATGGACATGATGCACCATGTAAGGCGCCTTTCCCCAATTGGCTCGCTCTTCGGGATAATTTTGAAAAATGGAGGTCCAACCCTACAGGGGACCATCACAAAGGCCGAAATGTGAGAGAAACTATTCAGTCGTGTCTTACGACAGGCAGGAATACCTCGCGCCTATTCTAACCCGCAGGGGGACTTGCTTAGGAATATGGAATTAAGTTAGCTTGCACTGTTTCCAAGGAGCATCTTTGATTATAATAAACTGGGGTAAGTCCTGACCAGCTCTTGACGAACTGGACCAATAGGAAATCCAGGATGGACTGTGGCTTCAGTTGCCAGAGACTGTGGTCGTGTGTGTGTATTGCATCTGCCGTGTGTGTGTGTGTGTGTGTGTGTGTGTGTGTGTGTGTGTGTGTGTGTGTGTGTCTCATCTGTTTTGACAAAGGCCTTGTTGGCCGAAAGCTTTTGTGACAGTCTTTTTCTTGTGCCTATCAGACTCAAGATCTCCACTATATCTTGACTAACTTACCATTATAAAGCAATGTGTGTCTAATCAAAGTGCAGTCAAAATTTATTTCACTTCCTGATATACCAGTAGTACAAATTCCCTCCCAAATTTTTTTCACCAAAATCTTCACAGATGAGTTACCACATTTGGCAACTGTGTCTGGTCCTCAGCATCTGTTTCTGCTGGTCACTTAATTGTTGTAGAGTGTTGTTGTTGTTTTGGTCTTCAGTCCTAAGACTGGTTTGATGCAACCCTCCATGCTACTCTATCCTGTGCAAGCTTCTTCATCTCCCAGTACCTACTGCAACCTACATCCTTCTGAATCTGCTTAGTGTATTCATCTCTTGGTCTCCCTCTATGATTTTTACCCTCCACGCTGCCCTCCAATACTAAATTGGTGATCCCTTAATGCCTCAGAAGATGTCCTACCAACCGATCCCTTCTTCTAGTCAAGTTGTGCCACAAATTCCTCTTCTCCCCAATCCTATTCAGTACTTCCTCATTAGTTATGTGATCTACCCATCTAATCTTAAGCATTCTTCTGTAGCACCACATTTCGAAAGCTTCTATTCTCTTCTTGTCCAAACTATTTATCGTCCATGTTTCACTTCCATACATGGCTACACTCCATACAAATACTTTCAGAAACGACTTCCTGACACTTAAATCTATACTCGATGTTAACACATTTCTCTTCTTCAGAAATGCTTTCCTTGCCATTGCCAGTCTATATTTTATATCTTCTCTACTTCAACCATCATCAGTTATTTTGCTCCCCAAATAGCAAAACTCCTTTAGTATTCCATGGAAAATGTCTAGCATAAACAGAGTGAACACTGTATGGCATATAGTCAATATAATCATAGACACTTCACTTCATTTTGAGATATGTGAGTCAATGTAAGAAGACCTTAAGCACAGCAAAATTGATTAAGTAGGTATTAAACTACAGTCCATCCAAAATTTTCTGTTCTGAAAGCCATGTAAAGCAGAAGACTGCAATGAATATAAATTCACAAAAAATGTTGCAAATATATATCTTTTCATAGTACATTAAAAGAAGAAGATGAATTTGTTAGCCAACGAGGTAAGAACTGACTTAATTTTTCCATGAAGGAGACGAGTGTTGTACTACAATGCTAAGACGAGGGGGGGGGGGGGGGGGGGTTCCTATATTGGGGAGGGGTTTCCTATATTTAAACACTCCCTCATTAAAGCAGTGGTGCCTAAGGGGCAGAGTTTGCCATAGTAAGGAGGCACTGCAGACTACATATCAAAAGTCCATCACGGAAAAAACAATTCACTAACTTACAGTCAATACTTCGAAAAGTTTCACATTTTGTTGGGATAGAAATTCTAGTAGTCAATTTGATTAGTATGCAAATACTTTAGTGGCACATGGTATGACAATGCATTCACTTGTTTGACTAAAGGTGTGATTAAGAACTTAATAGCCAAGTGTTGTTATGATTTAGCAGCAAATTGCTTTGGCGACCCAGCCCAAGCACAACTGGGGCCATGAAATTTCGTTCAAAGGAGTGCACCCAAGTATATCTCAGGCTGTGATGCTTCATAATGCGTAAGCTACCTATTGTTCGATAACTGGACTGGATCCGTATGAGAAGAATGTATGGATGCCTTGTAACCTATCCTTTGACAATTACCACCCTCTACTGTCTTGACTGATTGAGCTTCTGTGCTGCTTGAATGACACAGCGTTAAAAGGTATGGGAACAGTCTGAAATAAATGGTGGAGGACTCTTCCAGGAAGGCACAAAATGGCTCAAGAAACTATTACTAGTGCAACTATCAGCAACTGGCTTGTATGCCAACACTTTCCTGATGATATTCTTGCAGCTGAGATGAAACAGCATCCAACACAGGTTTGCGAGATTTGTCGGAAGAAGGCCACACAATCTATTGGCAAAGCAAGCATGAAACAAAGCAGCTGATATTTCCCTGACTGCAACATACTTCTGTGAAAGCCAGAATGTCTCTGACTTCATTGTTGTGGCAGAAGTAACTGTTGGTCTGTTGTGTTTGATTTGTCATCAAATGCCAGAACTAAAGGTACTAAAGGCCCACAGGTATGGCAAAGGTCTCCCCACCCTTTTCATTGCTTGATGTTTCATTAAGTTCTGATACATTTCCATCAAAGCTCAGTGGCTTCTCCAGCTGACAATTATCCGCTTTATCATCAAAAAATACTGGCACTCCAGACAGGCCACACATACAGTTGAATTTTTTAGAATCTTATCAGTGAAGCAATCTGAAAGGCATTGCTCATCACGGACCCATGAAAATATTGTATCACAGCTAATATTTGATGCTGCTTTTGACATTATTGTAAACTGTGTACAGTTGCTGATGGATTATAATGCTTGCTTTTTACACTAATGGTTGTGGCACACAAAATGTTCAAATCGCTTGTAATTCAATTTTAGGTCTTAATGTTCAAACTGTGTAAAAATTAATTTACAGCCACACATTACAATTCTAGTTAGAACAAATATTAACCCTTCAACCTAATTTACAATATGAAGCCAATAATAATAATCATCAAGACAATACAATTATATTAGTATCTGAACAATGGCCAGGTCAAACTTTATTTTCCACATACCTGAATTCTCCAGTAACATATTTATCCCTGTCTTTAAATACAAGTATTGAGGTTTTATAAATCTTGATCGCGTAATCCGTCCCAGATTTTGAGGTAGCGTGATACACATTAGCTTCTTTGCCAGTAGAAATACAGCCATTTATTTCAGAGATGACTTCTCTACTAAGCAGTTTGAAAAGTATCATCCGTGTCCTGGGATCCATAACCTGCTCTGCTGTCGCTCTGTCATGTTTATCTTTGGTACGTATCCTTTAAAACAAAAATGATGATTGACGATTACCAGTGAGCGCGTTTATATTATTCTAAAAAATTGCCTAATTGCAATAACTGTCGCGAAAGTTCTAAAATGAAAAATTTCTTTTTATTATAGAAATTATGTACATATGCACTATACAGGGGCAGCATAAAATTGGTCACCAACTAATTTTACATCACACTAGTAATTATGTCACTATCGATTAAGTTACTCAATGAAACTGAAAATTTCAGTGTCAATATTTCAAAACACTATTTTGAAAATAAAAAAATGCTTCAAGACATTAATTATAAGCACTAACCTGTCAGAATCCAGTTTTCTACTGCTTTCTATTAAATGATTTAAAGCATGTGATGGTAGTGCTGGTCCTTCATATCTTTCAACATTTATTTTATTTAAAAATTTGTTGAACAGTTTATCCTGTGGTTGATAATCAATTGTTTTTCCTCCTGCATTTACTTCATAATTGGAATCTAGGTAAGTACTGACTGAGTGTTCTTTATTCTTCTGATTACATGCTGGAAATTGAATTTACAGTTATTAAACGTATCTAAATATATAAGTGACTACCATTGTGTAGGTGCTTTTTGTAACTAAACACCTGTTTTAAAATACATAAAACTAAAGTAAATATAAGATTTTTTTTAAATCAATTTAACAACAGCTCCAAATTATAAAGAAAAATGTAATCACTTCATTTCAGGGTGCACTTAGAGTGGAGGGAAAAAAACAAATATAAGTAAAAAAAAAAATTGAAGACGGGTAATGCAACAAATACACAGTGATCGGCATATATGTGACATCCACATCCGAGCAGTTATGAGCTCACCTATGTTTTATAGTTATTAGCATTATGACAGATACTGGTTCAGCACCTTCATTTAAGTGATTTCTTGTGTAATTGTGTCTCTGGAGCACAATTAATTTATTGTCCATTTCCTTGCATTAACATGTTCTTCTATGACACTTCGATAACCTGTATTATTCTCCACTTTCACAATTGTCCATATTTCTATCTTCCAAAATCCACCACTGTCTTTCCTGGCACACACTTCACATGGCTATAATCAAATGTGTTCAGTACATCAACAATTTCCAAGATTATTTGGGATTGATGCCTGTCCACCAGCATTTGGGATTGATTTGTGTCTACCTAATGTCACAGACTGATATACATTCATATTGTTTTCTGAAGACGACTTTCGTGTCTATTCACAGAAGAGTTACGGCCTCATTCCACGATTTCATTTTACAGTACTAATCATGGGCACTTACGCTACTGCTGTCAGGTTTGGTGTCCCCCTCCCGTAACATTCCCAATGACAGTGGATAAGCACAGGCCAACAGCAGATGATAATTCATTTATAAATCCAACTGTATTTCATGAAGTAAATGTACATCCCATAATAAACAGTTCACTGACTACATATGGTACAAAAGTTCTCTCAAGCTCATTAAAGTATAAATCTGAAAGCTAAAACGTTTTCCTTCATTCTGTATGCATAAGAACAACTAAATACTTCTGCTTTTTGGCGAGTCATCCTCTTTAATCAAAAAGCGTTTACTGTATAAGGTGGTTAAATGGAACCACTTGTGCATCCCCATCAACCAGTCTTAGCAAAGAAGAATAAAGTACTGTTTTATAGAATTATAAATGCTAACAGTGTCACACTATTGGGAGAGAATTTACAGAATGAACAAGGAGAAGAAAGTTTACTGAGGACAGTAGAAGAGAAATTTAATTCCTTCTCTAAAACTATTTTAATAACCCAGTTTTCTTTTGTAACGGGAAAGAGGTAATTAATGTGGAAGTTGAGACATATAGTGGTTAACATCTATGGTCAAAGTATTTTGTGCCAGGAAAAGCTGAATTAAAACAAGTCCATGCTTATTTTGATATGACTCACACGAAGGACTTCCAAAATTGCAACTATATGAAGCAATCATGAGCACAATTTGGAACTGCACGAACAGGAATAAATGTTTACAAAACAGATGCTGCCAGACACTTCAAATTAACAAATATGCTACAGTTCATGTGAAGAATCAACTATGAGGAAGTTTTGTACAAAATGGGCATTGCATTTGTTGAATTCTGATCAAAAGCAAATATGAAATGCAATAGCTCAGCAATTTGTGGACCATTTCCAAAGTAAACCAACTGATTCTGTTTTTCAATATTTTGCTGAGGGCGCAACATGTGTTCAATTATTTACACCATAAATTAAAAGGGCAATGAAAGAAGAAAAAAGGTAAAAGTGACAATATTGTGATTAATTTGTCACCTACCAAATGGTAGAACAATAACTATCAATTATCATTAAGTCTTCTGAACCAACTTTATGAAAAACAAGAAAGCTAGATTACAAACTCAGGTACTATAAGTAAAGAACAATGAAATATCAGTGGTATATAGCATGCTCTTACATATTACCATGGCTTAAGATCATTATGGCTAGAAAAGTTATGAGTCATCAGACGGTAAGCCAAATAGGCTAGTTGAATGTGGGTATTCACAAACCTTCCATGATTATACTCTTGACCCTGGAGTGGGAAACTGCCCCTAAATAGCAGAAAGATCAGCAATTATCATAGGCTTGAGGATGCAGAAGGCAATGGAAACTGCAGCATTAATGACAAAATGGGGCATGAGGCTTTTAACTGAGAAACTGTCATTATGGTCACTCCACTGGCAAAAGTCCCAGATTTCTATGAGGGAACTTGCAAGGAGATGATTACGAAGAAAAGACTGAAATACCAATGAAATGGCCATATTCTAGGAGTCTGAGCATGCACTGTCTGAAGTCCTATTTGTGGTTAAGAAGTTAACAAAAATCTGAAAGGGGAAATCTAAAGGATCAGACTAGATATAGTGGAGGGCAGTGAAGTGATATGGAAAGAAAATAACGATTTTTAGTTAGACAAATGCAGGGTAATATTAACAGCAGCAGAAAATAGCTGTGAGAGAGTACAATTCAGTTAGAGCAGGGAGAATTTACTGTGAAAAGGTCAGAGATAGCACTATTCTCTTCAAAATATAAGGAAACTAGCACCAACAACAATTCAGGTTTACAAGCTGGCGTAATAAGCACAAGATTAACAGGCAGATGAAGTACATAACAATACCAAATGTGTAATTCATTACTTAAAGAGAGAGGAAAATATAATAATTAATGGGAGAACATGGACTCAGTAGTAGAAATTAGAGAGAGAGAGAGAGAGAGAGAGAGAGAGTGAATTTTGCTATAAATTACAGCTACTGATGGTGAATACATTGTACAACACTCACAATCAATGGTATATTTGGGAAAGGCCTGTGAGGGGAGAGGACAATTCCAGCAGGCTTACATCATGGTCAGGCAGATTCAAAAATACCACAGTGGATTATAGGACACACCCAAAAGCATATACAGACTCTGATCACTATTTAGAAAAGATGAAGATTAAATTGAGTGAAGATGGATCAGCTTGCAAAGGAATAGGATATTTAGGTACAATACTGTGGAATGAGGTGGTGTGTTTGAAGTTCTCTAAGACAGCAGACACTGCTATACTAATACCATAACAGACAGTTATTTTGAAGAAGAATGGACACCTCTAAAAAAAAGGCAATCACAAAAGCTGGAAGACAAATATAGGTCCGGGGCAGCGGGCAGGGAGGAGGGATGGAATGGTCACCAAGAGTGACTCAGCATACAGAAAAGTTAAAAGAATCTTCAGTGAAGCAAAGGCATCAACATCGTAAGTGCCATGGGAATTTCCATCTATACGCTCTCACCATAGATAATGGTGAGAGCATATAGGTGGAAAGAGTGCACTTAATGCCTTTACGAGAGGGAAGAACCATATCATGGCATGGTGGAAAAAGAAATGGAAGTTGATATGGAAGACATGGGATCCAGTATTAGTGTGAAGAGCTTAACAGAGCTGAGCTTTCAAAAACTTATGACCAAATAAGATGGAAGGAAAATATTCATTGCTTTGCAATTTCTAAAATTATTGCACGAGGGGGGGGGGGGGGGGCAGGGAGTGATGGCAGTATGACTACTATTCAAACTGGTTTGCAGGTTCTATGAATCTGGAGATCTATAATTAGACTAATGAAAAGTATTATTTGCACAATCCTGGCCATAACAATGTTACATAAGAGTGAGCACAGTCACATCATCAGCTTAACAGTTCACACATCCAAATTGCTGACAAGAATAGTGTCTGTTACATAAAGATCAGTTCATTTTTAGGAAATGTAAGGGCACAAGAGAGGCAGTTACACGCTGTGACTGATGATGGAAACAAGATTTAAGAAAAATCAAATATGTTCATTGGATTTGTTGATAAAGGAAAGCAATTGACAATGTAAGTTGTCACAAGATGTTAAAAATTCTCACCTGTGCAGTTCAGACAAGCTGGTGTTGGTACAACACATCCAGATGGCATAAGAAGTGAAGCAGTCATTGAACTGGAACACACTGTATTGGGCAGCGTGTTCTGCAACTTGGTCGTCCTGCTATCTCTTGGCCATAATTTGTCAGTAGCCATTCATGCAGACAGTTTGTTGATTGTCATGCTCATGTAGAAAGTGACCCCATTTCAAAAATCCAACAGAATCTCCATTCTCTCCTCAAATCCTTGGACCCTTCCCCTTGGAGTCTATCTCCCTCCTCACTCCTACCATTCCTATCTGCTTCCAACCAACCAGGATGCCCCATTGGGGCTGGTTACTGTGCCCCACTGAGAGACTCTCCGCTCTCCTGGACAAACACCTTCAGCTTTGTTACCTGTAACCTAGCCTCCTGTATAAACGACAGCAATCTTTCTCCAATGAATCTCTACAGTTCCTGCCCCTTTACCACAAAGCACCCTGCTTGTCACTATTGATGTAAACTTCCTCTACACTAACATCTCAAATGCCCATGACCTTGCTGCTACTGAACGCTACCTTTCCCAACACCTGACTGACTCCAAACCTACAGTCTCCTTCGTGGGCACCATGAACAACTATACCCCCACCCACAACTATTTCACCTTTAAATTAAAAGAATCACCTACAAAGAAATCTATGGGACAGCAATGGACCACCTACTCCTGAAACATCTAGAGGAATCAGAATGAGATTTTCACTCTGCAGCGGAGTGTGCGCTGATATGAAACTTCCTGGCAGATTAAACCTGTGTGCCCGACCGAGACTCGAACTCGGGACCTTTGCCTTTCGCGGGCAAGTGCTCTACCATCTGAGCTACCGAAGCACGACTCACGCCCGGTATTCACAGCTTTACTTCTGCCAGTACCTCGTCTCCTACCTTCCAAACTTTACAGAAGCTCTCCTGCGAACCTGGAAACATCCCCCAGGCTGTGGCTAAGCCATGTATCCGCAATATCCTTTCTTTCAGGAGTGCTAGTTCTGCAGGTTCGTAGGAGAGCTTCTGTAAAGTTTGGAAGGTAGGAGACGAGGTACTGGCAGAAGTAAAGCCGTGAATACCGGGCGTGAGTTGTGCTTCGGTAGCTCAGATGGTAGAGCACTTGCCCGCGAAAGGCAAAGGTCCCGAGTTCGAGTCTCGGTTGGGCACACAGGTTTAATCTGCCAGGAAGTTTCATCTAGAGGAATCCTTCCTCACCACCCAGAATCCGAAACCCTTCAACCGGTTCAGATTCACTGATGACATCTT
This sequence comes from Schistocerca americana, assembly GCF_021461395.2. Taxonomy (NCBI): domain Eukaryota; kingdom Metazoa; phylum Arthropoda; class Insecta; order Orthoptera; family Acrididae; genus Schistocerca; species Schistocerca americana. The sequence goes on from NC_060121.1 coordinate 805,688,832, forward strand.
TGTGATGGTGATGACACCCTAGCCACATTTCTACAGAACCTTAACAGCTTCTCCCCCATACACTTTATTTGATCTTCCTAAACCAAGTAAACTCTTTGCTGCTGACCTCCACTTCGAAGATAGCTATATCAGCACCGGCCTACCAGCCACCAGCAATACATCCACTTCAACAGTTGCCACCCATTCTGCACCACGATGTCCTTTCCATATATTCTAGCCACCAATGACTGTCACAACTGTAGTGACATGCAGTCCATTTGCAAATATACAAATGGTCTCACCAAGGCCTTCAGAGACTGAAATTACTCTCCCAACCTTGTATGAAACAGATCTCTCTTGCCTTGCCTCTCCCGCAACTTACCAGCTCCCACACTCCCACCACCCAGCCACAAAGGAGCACTCCCCTCGTGACTCAGTACCATCCAGCACTGGAACAACTGAATCACATTCTCTGTCAGGGTATGTCCTGAAATGAGGAATATCATACTCACTACCCCTTCCTCAGTGGTTTTCTGCTGGCCACTGAACCTATGTAATATCTTTGTCTAATCTTGCAACACCTTGTCTCATGGCTCATATCCCTGCAACAGACCTAGATGCAAGACCCTTCCCACACCACCACCACCACCACCACCACCACCACCACCACCACCTACTCTATTACAGTCACAGGAATCACTTTTTCCATCAAAGGCAGGGCTACCCACGAAAACAGTCATGTGATCTACAATTAAGCTGCAACTGATGTGCTGCTTTCTATGTTGGCATGAATCCAACAAGCTGTCTGTCCGCATGAATGGCAACTGACAAACTGAGGCCAAGAGACAGTGGGACTGTGTAGTTGCTCAACACAATGTGCTTCACTTCAATGACCAATTCACAAGCTGCGCCATCTGTACCCTTCCTACCAAAACTAGCTTATCTGAATTTCCCAGGTGGGAACTCTCCATGCAATATAATCTATGTTCCAGTAACTTCTCTGTCCTCTACATTCGCCAGTCCCAGCCTTATATTACACCAACACACAACACATCCTCTTCTCCACTTCTCACCTAACCCTGCTCCACCCCCCCCCCCCCCCCCCCACCTAATCTCCCAACTGTATCTAACAGCCTTACCCTGTCCCCATCTTGTGTGGTATCAACATTCGATACCACACTTGTTAGGGGTTGTAGTTATCGACCGCGGTCTGTACTAGTATCGCTGAACCCCTGAGTCGAGACTAGTGCCACTCCGCGGCTTGCAACAAGTCTCTAGCATGTGCTCGGCAACTCTTGCATGGAACGACAAGTAGGAAAGTAGTATAGCCTTCAGCTAATAGGAGGCAACCTCTAACAAGGCATATAGTTAAAGTATGGCCTATGTGATGTCTCTATAGCACTCCGTTTAATTATAGTCCTCCTGACTATGAAGACTCCTGTACCACCAGTTAAGTAAAATATATTATTTTTTACCAACGACTTCTAATTATTTTAGTCGCTGTAGACCCAGACCATGCAGCCAGCTCCTTATTGATTTCACTGACAAATCTGCTGTATATGCAAAGAAGAGGTTTGTATATTTCTATTTAGCACTGGCCACCAGTCATTCACATTGGCGACGATTCGTTCATTGTCGTCATAACACCATGTCCATGCTTGCTCCCACAGGCACCGTTACACCCTCCCCCGGCCCTACCTGCTATCCAATCCCCTCACCATCCCAGCTTCCTCCTAACCCCCACTACCCACAGACTGCTTCTCCTATCAGGCGCTACTGCTCACAGTCCGGCCTGAGTGGCCAGAGACATACGTCATGTGTGTTGGTTTGTCCTACTTTAAATATAGGTCTTTTGTCTGAATGCTCAAGCTGTATAGCTGACTTTTTGTTGTGCCTGTTCGCAACTCAAAATCTACTCTATATGGTGAGTAGCAATCTATCCTTTTACTATATTGTCATTATTTGGAAACAGCTTTCCTCGTAAACTAATCAGAAAGTATGAACAGTCATGTAAAAATCATTGAGTACTACAGGCATTAAAGTCTCTTGTGAAAGAAAAAAGCAAATGGACCTGTTGGCAAGAACATGTAAAGATTCTGTAATAGCTGCACTCTATAAAAACTACTCAAAATTATTAAGATCAATTATTAAGAATCCAGGAACATATATTTAATGTCCGAAATTGGTAATTCTGACAATGATTTCAATGGAAGGCTGTAAATGATCAGTCAGAGGTACTCCCCTTTCTGAAGTTAAGAAAATTATATATTCTCTCACAAGTAGAAGCTCATGTGTATTTTTATGGTGTTTCCAACAGAACATTAAGACTTGTTCCCATATAATAAGCACGGTCTTACCTAAAATAAACAACACATCTCTCTCACAGTATTTTTCAAACATATTAAAATAAGCCATTGTTAAATACATCTATAAAGAGGTGATAGGTGAGATCTCTGTAATTACTGACCTGTTTCACTACTGACATCTTTTCCCAAATCTTTTGAGAACATGATGTATTCTAGAATAGTATCCCACTTCAACAACAATAATTTGCTTAGTAAATCACACTTTGCATTTCAGAAGAATTGCTCAGCTGAGAAACGCTATTTACATACACACTCACCACATTTTACAAGTATAAAAAAAATAAATAAATAAATAAATAAAAATAAATAAATAATTCCGTCACCTCTCTAAAGCATGTAATAGGACGAGTCATAAAATTCTCCTAAATAAACTGAGGTTTTATGGCGTTGATGGTATGGCCAACCAATGTAGTCCAGTCAACAAAGGAAAATTAAGGGGGAAAAACTTGCATAGTCGCAATGTTGTACAGCAGTAATGGAGAGTGTAATGAATGAACAACGTACTAAAACTCCTGATCAGGGGGGTGTGAGCATGGGAGGAGAGTGTTAAAAAGTAAATTTTTACATTTTTCTTGAGTATCTTGAAGACTGAGGCTTCTAGAGAAAATGATTCCCAGTACTAAATTAAATTACATTAAAATCCTACAAAAAAGGTCCTATCCATTTTTCCATAGATCTAATAGTTTCTGTGTTGCAAGATATGGAAAAATTGCAGATTATTAAAAATAGTGATTTACTTAAGGGTGTTTCAACAAAATTATAACGACCCTTCCTCAGCTGACTTTATGAGTCAATTTTTCTTTTTCACAAAGAGTGTCAACACCACACTGAATAGAGATGCAAATTATTAATAACATTAATGCAAGAAATGCATCAGGGCAGACTACGTAAACCTCTGCACAGGAGAAGTTGATTCTTAGTCATCTTCTATGGCAACTGTAGTGTTCTTCCAGGGCGGACTTCCTCCACCACGAGCGCTTCTCGCTTTTTCTGTTTACAAACAGACCATACCTCCCCAGCATTACCTCTCAAGTTCTCTCACATGAGCAGACACAGTAACTTCACTGAACTTTTATTTATATAATGGAATTAGGCTAAAAGATCAGGGCCAGTGGCACTCATGGTGGAGCTTATCTACTGCTCATAGGCTGACAACATGGCAGTTTTGTGTACCCAATGGGGTGATGCTTTCAAACAACTAATGAGAGGGTAGAACATAGGCAATGTATTTCTAGCATCAAAATTGAAACCACTGTCTTGTTTGCCGTTTCTTAACTGCGTTAATGAGTTTACAATGGTATTCTGTGATTATGTCAGCAAATGGTACAAAGTGAAGTGATTTAACAGATTTAGTTCCACACAGCGACATTGCCCATTGGTATATGCATCAAGGACTAACGGCAGAGATTTGGAAGGGTATTAAATGTGTGTGTGAAGTGGTTCTTAAAGAGTCTAGAATTTGTGTTAATGGAGTCGTTTGGAAGTGTAGCAGAAGCAGCCACTTCTAAAAGTGCAGTATTAGAAAGAACTACTGGTTTTCTGGTAATAAGCTACAAATTAGTATGGTTTTGCAGTTCACATACTTATGAATTCATGAATACAATTCAAGAATTTGATTTGGCGAAGCAAACTGGGATCGAATGGTGACATTTCTGTACATAGGTTTGCATGGACACAGGACTCTGACAGAATAACAGATTGCCGAGATTGATGAATCACAGTTCGGAAAGCAAACAGGACGATGGGTGTTTGGCACTACACGGTGAAATACACGGAAGTGTTCCTTTCCTGCTGTGTCAATGCGATAGAAAGCAGTTCTTCTGATACTTATTAAAGAAAATATTTTGCTAGGGGACAACCTTTACTTCTAACTATTTCTCAGCATACAAATGTTTGAAAAATGAAGGCTTCAGGCACCTTCAGGTAAATCATAAAGTAATTTTCAAAGATCCCGAAACACTATAGAAGACAGATGGGCTGTCATCAAACAGTCCCTCCATGGCATGAAGCACTGTAAAAATTTCTTTGGCAGCTACCTCTTTGAATATATGTGGAGGAAGCAGAAACAGAGCCAGATATGCTTATATGTTTTTGTGGGTAGCTGCACTAGTCTACAACACATATGAATAAAATATGCTGTACTTTCAGTTTTTGCTTTAATCTTATTTGCAGACCTCAACCAAGAACTAATAACATTTATTAATCTTCCTCCTCCTCGTCTTCTTCTTCCTCCTCCTTCTCCACAGAAATCCCCCCATGATTTAATTATAAAACACTGATCCACCTACCTTTTAATTAAAAACATTGAACCATCTACACCCTCCCCCCCCCCCCCCCCCAATGATTTACTTCAGAAATATCGGTCCACTTACCTTCTCCCATGACTTAATTAAAAAACATTGATCTACTTACTCAATGTGCCCAAGCAGATCAAATGCTTAGCAATACACAGCAGAGAAATACTCTGCTGTTTTTTTTTTCTTTTTGGTTACATCATAGTTTACCATGCAGTACTTGCAATACACTTATAATCTGATTTATAGCAGAGTTTCAATTTCTCTTGTCAATGTATTCAAAACACATCTGTTTGCTACTCTCTCATTGGCTGTGTAGCACAAACAGCTGACACATCATCTTTGTTCCCATCATACCTCACGGTACGCACTAACAATATTCCTGTGTGAAACACAGAAGTATGCCACTGGTCCTATTGGCTTACTCTGTAACAGTTTTAGGTCACCTAGATGTTATGCAACTTCAAATATTTCCACTCAAATCAAGCAATGCATTGCAGAGATTACTGTTTTAGATTTGAACATGATCAATCTGTTCCACCAGACATTTTGACACCCACCTTGCAAGGTACACTGTGAAGGCAAGTGCAGCCCACTCTAAAACTGAAACCATTTCCTGGTTTGAAGAGATTAATGCAGTCTACTGGTTACACAATTAATAGTGAGAGAAGTGCAGCAGCTGACTCTGTTTTTAGATGCTTGTGTTCCCTTTTGCCTATTCATTTGATGAATTTTTTATTTTCTCCTTTCATCAATTAAATTTAATATGTCATGTTAAGCCCATGGATTTCTACTAGGCCATTTTGTTTTGTTTTGTTCTAGGGCACGAAAACAACTGGGGTCATATGTGCCCAAGTCAAAACTATAGAACACAAAGACAGAGAGGAGTTAAAGAACGACTATACGTCAGTCTCAATTGATGTAAGAGAAGACAGGTAAAGACAGGGGTGTTGAGAAAGGGCTACAAAAGGCACCATGCAGAAACAGAGAGAAAAAACTAAAAATTAAATGGCCTTTGCCATATTGCTATGATGGGTAAAAAGTAAAATGCGGTCGACAGTCTGCACATCGTTTGCTAAAACAGCCGATAACTCGGATGGCAAACCCAAGCAGGAACATCAATGGTTAAGAATGGACATTCCATCAGGAAATGACGGACAGTTAAAACTTGGGTGCAATGTGTACAAAGTCATGGGAGAGCAACACTTAACAAATGACTATGGCTAAAAAGGCAGTGCCCAATACACACCTTAGTTAAAACGACCTTCTCCCCATCGGAAGGCCGAGAGGTGGTCATCCAAGCCACTGGGAGAGGCTTAATAATGTCGATACCATAGTGACGCCACCTCCTGACAGACAGCAACACAGAGATCATTGGAAGGAATATATGAACTACTGGGCTGTTTCTAGAATGAAATTTTCACTCTGCAGTGGAGTGCGCGTTATATGAAACTTCCTGGCAGATTAAAACTGTGTGCCGGACTGAGACTCGAACTCGGGACCTTTGCCTTTCACGGGCAAGTGCTCTACCAACTGAGCTACCCAAGCATGACTCACGCCCCGTCCTCACAGCTGTAATTCTACCAGTACCTCGTCGCATACCTTCCAAACATACGAGGACTGAAGCTTTGGCAGGAGCATCGTTTCCTGGCAGACCAACATGACCAGGAACCCACACAAAATATCACAATGACTCTACTAAAAGTGAGCAAGTGACAGTTTCCCTGGACTCGTTGCACTAACGAATGGGTAGTGTACAGTGAACATAGATTTTGAAGGGCGCTGCACAGTCTGAGCAGAGAAGACAATTGGTAAGTGTGTCGCCAGATGTACTACATGGCCTGTTACACGGCAAAGAGCTCAGCTGTAAATACTGAGCAGTATGCCAAAAAGTCGATATCGAAAAGTGTTGGTGCAAACTATGAAGGAAAACCAGACACCATAGTCAGTTCAAGAACCATCATTGAACACAAAAGTACTATCGTGAAGTTCCATTCGAAGGTCATGAAACCGAAGGCGACAGAGTGAAGCTGGACTAGTGTCCTTAGGAAGCAAATGAAGGCCAAGGTTAACACAGGCCTCTAAACGAAGCCAAGATGGTGAAGGGTTCCACCCACTGGGAAAGTTGCAGGTAGTGTTAAGTTACGCCAGCAGAGCAAGTGCCGAGAGCGGACTCCAGGAGGTAACAGAAGAGGGATGCGCCCTATACTGGCAATCGAAGGAATCATTGAAGGAGGCAGCATAGGATGGGTGGCTACGCATGGCAGACAAACGGCACGCATACTGGCTGAGAAGAAAGTCATGGCGATAGGACAGTGGTAGTTTAGCAGCTTCAGCATACAGACTCTCCACCAGGCTAGTGTAAAAGGTGCCAGTGGCCAAACAGATGCCATGATGGTGGATAGTGTTAAGACAGCGTAAGAAGGACGAATGTGCAGATGCATAAACAAAACACCCACAGTCTAGTTTCAAATGGATAAAGGACCAGAACAAATGGAGGAGGGTGGTTTGTTCCGCACCCTAGGAAGTACCACTGAGGACACGTAGGACATTGAGAGACCAGGTACAGGGGGCTGGTAGGTACGACACAAGGCAGGACCAAGAGTGTCTCCTACAGAGCATGAGTGGCAGGAATTTCATAGTTTCGACAAATGGAAGAGCAACAGGCCCAAGATGTAAAGATGGTGGGAGAAATCAATTGTGCCGCAAGAACTTCATACAGATGGTTTCGTCAGTGGAAAAACGAAAGCCATTTCGATGCTCCAGGAGTAAAGATGACCAAAACATTGCTGAAGAGGCCACTCAGTGAGGCAAATCTGTGGAGAACTGCAATAGATGGCAAAATCGTCAACAAAAAGGGAGCTGGAAATGTCCGGCGGGAAACGGTTAATGGCAATAGCAAAGAGGACGACTCTGAAGACTGAACCCTGAGGCACACCAGTTTACTGGATAAAGGTGCCTGACAAAGTAAAACCCACACACATCTTGAAAACTTGATCTTTTAAAAATTTTTGAAGGAAACACGGCAGGCAGCCATGGAAGCAGTAAAGAGTACAAAGGATACCAGTTCTCCAGCAGGCGTCTTAGACCTTCTCCAAAAAACAGAGTCACAGTCTGGGATTTCCACAGAAAAACATTCAAGACATGGGTGGACAAAGTGACAAGATGGGCAATTGCAGAACCGTGCAGTCGTTAGTAAATTGCAAGACTCGAGCGACCATACCAGCCGGGCACGAATTATACGTTCCATCATCTTGGGAACACAGCTGGTGAGAGAGATGAGGCAGTAGCTAGAAGGAAGGTTTTTGTCCTTAGTGGGCTTAGGTATGTGTATGGGTTTAGGTATGTGTATGACGGTGGCTCCTCGCCTATGTCTGGGAAATATGCCCTCTGTGCAGATGCAGTTGTACGTATTAAGCAAAAAGTGCTTGCCCACAAGAGAAAGGTGCTAAAATATCTGAATATGGACAGCGTTTGACCCTGGCGTGGAGGATCAGCATGAACTGAGAACATGATCTAGCTCCCTCATAGTAAAGGTAGTAAAGGTAGTAAAAGTAGCACTCAATTCTGAGACAAGAAAGGTATTGCCCAAACCTCCTCCGCTCGTTTCTGATGGAGGAAGGCAAGGTGATAGTGGGAAAATCTTCAAATTTCTGCAAAATGGCGGCCCAAGGTGTGAGAGAGAGCAATAGGGTCAACGATGACGTGGTCTGCTAGTGTCAGGCTGGAAACTGGCAAATGGATCTTGGTCCCAGAGAACTGTCCGAAGTTGGCCTACACAACAGAGGAAGGGGTGGAACTGTTAAAAGAACTAGTGAATGAAATCGAGCTAGCCTTTTTGCTATCCCGAAGAACGCGACGCACTTTGTGAGAATCTGTTTATAATGAATGCAGTTTGCCATCACAGGATGATGGTTGAAAACACAGAGAGCGTGTTTCCATGCGCGAATTGCATCGTGGGATGCCTCAGTCCACCCAGGGACTAGGGACACAGCACGGTAAAAAGTAATGTGTGAGGAATCGAATGTTCTGCAGTAGTAAGGATAATTTGCGAGATATTCCACCTGGTCATCACAACTGGGAAAACCTTGTCCTTCGGATGTCTCCAGGGAGGACTAAAGCCACCAGTCAGCCTTAGTAAGCTGCCATTTGGGTGTGCACACAGGTAGGGTAGGAGTCAGCTAACGGATAGCACATGGGAAATGGTCGCTTGAGTAAGTGACAGAATGAACGGACCACTCAAGACAATGGGCAAGCTGGGCAGTGCAGAAGGATAGGTCCAAATGAGAACAGGTGTGCAAAGAAAGGAATGTGACTGCTCAAGTGTTAAGGCAGAGGAGGTTGTGTTGATTAAGAATATTAGTCAAAAGGGCACCTCTCTGACAGATTCTGGGAGATTCAACAGGGGGGGAAGGGGGGGGGGGGTGGAGGTAGCTCGCAAACAAGCTAAAGAAAGTCTGTCCTGGTGGCACTGAATGACAGAGGGACATAAATGGTACGGAGGGAAAAAGTCAGGTGAGGAAGTAAAAGGCCAACTGCAACAGCTTGAAGATGGGTTCACTAGAAATGTCATCCTGTATCAGCAACAAGATGCCCCCACGAGATGGCATGCCAAACTCAGGGAGAAGGTCAAAACGAACCGGGATGAAAAGTGATAGCTCAAAGCGGTAGTGAGGATGCAATTTTGTTTCCTGAAGGCAGAGTACAAAGGGACGCACTGATGTTGAAAGCAGCCGTAAATCCTCTTTGTGGGGCCGAAGGCCACGAACGTTCCACTGAAGGAGAGTTATGATGAGGAAGAAATGAAGGCGTGTCACCTTGGCGGCTGCCGAGTGACAGCCTGCAAAGACTCACTGCTACAGGAAACTGAAGCAGGAGGATCCTGCTCCATGAGGTCCACAAAAGCATCAGCTTGCTTGTGCTGACAGTCTGTGGAGTCCAACACAGAAAAAAGGTTGGTGGTGTGCAACGGCGACATGGAGGCTAGCCGGGCTAAGGTATCATGTGACAACACCATCAAAGAGGATCTTCGAGTCAGTGAAGGAGAAGACCATTTGCCTTTGTTGGACTTCCTCAAGCCTTTCTGTTTAGTAGACAAAGATTCAGATGTTGGTTAGCTGGAGGGATATAGTAAGTCTTCACAGGAGTACTCTTTCTGTCCTTTCTGGACTATCGGTTACGTAGCTGGTGGCTTCGCCCCTTGAGGCGAGAGTTTGATGGCGTGTTGCACAGCTAGACGAAGGGATGGCAATGCTACCTCGACACTGAGCAATTTTACAACCTCAGAGCTCAATTTGAGGTTGCACGTCTGCATGGCCATGTCCTTTATGGAGTAAGAGGTAGCAATAACAGAACTATAAGTGCCAGACAGGAGACCGCAGGGTTTGCGACTAGCCAATAACTTGCGAGTGACTGGGTTAGGCACTTTTTCCTTTACCCGGATCTCCTGCACAGCCCGCTCGACAAGATACATGGGACAATCCCAAGAGGATGCAGCATGGCCGGCATTGCAGTTGATAGAGCGGGCAGGAGAAGGTGGACAGTCACCCTCGTGCTCATCCCTACTGCTGGTTACACATTTGGTTGGATGTTGACAAGACATTCTAGTGTGGTTGAAACAATGACACTGGTAGCAGCACATCGGGTTCAGAAGTTACAGACCAACCGTGATAATTTCATAGCTCGCTTTGATCTTGGACGGAAGGTGAGAAAAAAAGAGTGCGGGTGGGCACTAAGGAGGAATCTAACCTTTTCATCACCCGATGGAGGCAATGACACCCTGATCAGAGTGGTATGATTGGATTATGGCCTCTTTCAGACTATCTAGCAGCCTAGTGTAGGTACCACAATGGGAAGAATCAGAGTTCTATGGGCCTTGACACAAACAGCATAGCCATGGAGAAGCGAGGTGGCAAGCAGCTGTTGTACTTGAGAATCATAAATAGTCTCCGAAAGCAAAGTGCCATACTATAAACAAGAGCAGGATTTCACAAGGCCGGCAACTGCATCAAAACCTTTCTGAACAATAAACAGATTTACATGAAGGACTGACTGTCTTCAGTATGTGAAACCATGAGGAACCATGTTGCAGCTGGAAGGGGTCTTTGAATCGTTAACCTCAGCCCATTTACGTTTTGTAGACATTGATTATGAAGATGATTTGCTCATTGCAAGAAAATCCCCCACGGTTGCCAGCATCTCCGATGGCGTGTTCCTTCCAACTGGAGGCCCCATTCACTTGGGAGCACATCTCCCTTAGTTAATTGTTCACATCTCAGGTCACATCTCTCTAACATCTGACAGAGGGACCAATTGGCAATTTGGGAAGGTAGCAGCTCAGGCAATCACCCCTCCCTGGGCCTGGCCTGTACCAGGGGGTATGTGCGAAACCTACCTTTTGACGCGGGGCTGGGAATTTCGCATTACCGAGTCACCTGTTAAGTGTTAGACACTTGGGCCGATAGTCAGGAATGCACAGCGAGGAAGAAGGAAAAGAAGAACCTCAAACGCCGAAGCAGAGAAACGAGGGGAGAAGGGAAACAAAGAAAGGTGAAAGGGAATGAAAAACAATGGTGAGACTGTTCTTATGTCAGCGACGGACAATGCGGAACATTCCCAGTAACACCCCAAACATGTTCCAAAGGGAAATTATGGAGATGGGAAGAGTATAAATTGAAATAACCTGAAATCAATGAGAGTTTCGAAGGAGTGTGAAACAACAATTTATGAAACAAGCGAAAGGAATACAATACAAGATGAATTAGTAGCTCAGAGATTAAATAGTGAAGGCAGTAGAAAGTCAAATGGATTAAATCAGGGCCTAGTAGAAATGGAAAGGCAAGAGGAAATACATGTATACGAGGTGTGGCATAAATTTCTTTTCACCCTGATTCTAACTATCATACATCCCCCAAACAAAAAACTGTGCCCATTTCTTTGATAAAAGCACAGGTTACAACTGTCTACAAGAAGGGTAGCAGAAGTTATCCACAAAACTACTGTCCAATATCCTTGACATTGATTTGTTGTAAAATAACGAACATATTCTGAACTCAACATAATGAGGTATCTTCGACAGAATGACCTCCTCAATGCCATCCAGTATGGTGTCCAGAAACATCGATCATGTGCTACCCAACAACTTGCACTTTTCTCACATGACATACTGAAAGCTTTAGACCACAGCAGTCTGGTAGATGCACTATTTCTCAATTTCTGAAAAGCATACGACTCAGAATCACACTAACACTTATTGCGTGAAGTACGATCATACGGGGTATCACATGAAATTTGTGACTGGCAGGAGTTTTTGGTAGGGAGGATCCAGCATATTATCCTGGACGGAGAATCATCGTCAGATGAAGTAACTTCGGGTGTGCCCCACAGAAGTGTGTTGGGACCCTTGCTGTTCACGCTGTATATTAATGGCCTTGCAGACAATATTAATAGTAACATCAGGCTTTTTGCTGATGATGCAGTTCTATATAATGAAGTACTATCTGAAAGAAGCTGCATAAATATTCAGTCAGATCTCGATAAGATTTCAAAGTGGTGCAGAGATTGGCAACTTGCTTTAAATGTTCAGAAATGTAAAACTGTGCACTTCACAAAACGAAAAACCATAGTACTCTATAACTACAATATCAATGAGTCACAGCTGGAACGTCTGCCTCGACAGCTGAGTGGTCAGCGTGGCAGACTGCCCTGTAAAGGAGCCTGGGTTTGATTTCCAGCTGGGTCGGATGTTTTCTTTGCTCAGGGACTGGGTGTTGTGTTGTCTTCATTATCATATCATTCCCATCAGCACGCAAGTTGCCAAAGAGGCATCACCAAAAAAGACTTGCACCAGGTGACCAGTCCACCTGACGGGAGGCCATAGCCACACAACATTTCATAGTTGGAACTCGCCAGCTCATACAAATGTCTGTGTGCAACATTTTGTAGGGATACAAAATGGAATGATCACACAGGTTCAGTCATGGGTAAAGCAGGTGGTGGTCTTCAGTTTACTAGTAGGATACTGGGGAAGTGCAGTCAATCTACGAAGGAGAGTGCTTACAAATCACTCATGTGACCAGTTCTAGAACTTTGCTCAAAGTGTGTGGAACGCATACTAAATACGACTAACGGGAGATATTGAACTTATACAGAAAAGGGCAGCACGAATGGTGACCGGTTTGTTTAATCCATGGGAGAGTGTCACAGAGATACTGAAGGAACTGAACTGGAAGACTTCTGAAGACAGACAAACTATACAGAGAAAGTCTATTATCAATGTTTCAAGGATCAGCTTTAAATGATGTCTCAAAGAATATACTACAATCCCCTACATACTGCTCACATAGTGATTGCAAGGATAAGATTAGAATAATTACTACACACACACACACACAGTTGGAATTTTGCGAACAATATATTTCGTGTGAGATGGCGGCAAAGTGCATCACATGAAATATAATAGACTTATCTGGTGCTATTGCATGTTATGAGTTTGTGTGTGTAATATAATGTAACTTGGTTTTTGTGTTTGATTTGTTTGACCTGGAAGTGCAAATATAGTTACTGCCACTAAATGTCTTTTACTCACTACTACTTATGCAACTGTGTCAACTCCAATAGCTTATGGGCTCAGTGATGCATTTGGAATAAGTATATCCATAGTATAAGTAGTGAGAAAGTATTGGACAAGTTCCTAGTAGTGCACTTGCGTAAAGTACAAGTTACCCTTAAAAGACAAATGCAACTCTTTTTTATTATTCTTCAGTATTATTCTTTACGTTAAGAGAGATCAAAGTTACCATTAAAATGAACACAGTACAAATTCTGTAGATTGAAAGACTTATGGGTCACCAAAACTATGCAACATGGAAATCTGCAGTAGAAGTGTATTTAAGTTTGGACAAAGGTGGTGATGGGACAATGAAATCCACGGATCAGAATTGTTCAAGTAAGGACAGGAAAGCTAAATCAAAGTTGATATTACTGATTGACTCAGTGAATTATGTTCGCATTGAAAAAGCTTTGACAGCGAAAGAAGTCTGGGAGAAATTACGAAGTGCATTTGAGGATGGAGATCTTACAAGGAAAGTAGGATTATTAGGCGAGTTAATTACCACTCCGCTAGACAAATGCAAGAGTGTAGACGAATACGTCAACAAAATAATAGCCACATCAAACCGACTGAGAAACATTGTGTTTGAGATCACTGACAAATGGATAGGAACACTACTGTTGGCAGGACTGCCTGAAAGGTAAGCACCTATGATTATGGAGCTGGAATGCTCAGGTATACCGATCATGGGCAACAGTGTTAAAAGTCAAAATCCTACAGGATGTAAAGAGTACTTCAAGCTGTCATGTATTGGAGAAGGAAACTGCATCTGCTCTTTTTAATTTAAAGAGAGAGACAGAGAGAGAGAGAGAGAGAGAGAGAGAGAGAGAGACCAATAATAAAGGTAAGGCACTCTCATGTTTTTATTCTTTTGGAGATGTGGGTAATTGTCAACGGGAATGGATTTTAGACTCAGTTGTATCTGTGCATATTGTTAAACACAAATCTCTTCTTTATGATGTTAAAGATAAGACTCCTATGGGAATATCTACTGTTGATGGCAGTAAGCTCCAATGTCATTTGGATGGGAAACTAGACCTACATGTAAGTGTGAATGGGAATGTAATATGGTTACAGCACATGATGTTCACTATGTAAAAAGTGTTGCGACTAACCTACTGTCTGTAGAAGAAATTGTCAAGAAAGGAAATGCACTCACTTTTGACATGCACAGAGCAAGAGAAATCAAGGAAAATGGTGAAGTTATAACTACAGCAAGTAACAAAAGGGGTATTTTTAAGTTGAATACCACTGACAGTAAACATAGGAATTTTAAGTCATTGAGTACACTCAGTGGAAGGTTTTTTATGGCACTGCAGACTTGGACACCTAAATAGAAAGAGTATGTCTTTAATAAGGAATATGGTAAAGGGAATACAAAATTAATAGTATATTCAAGGACCCTTGAGAGATATGCATGAAAGGAAAACAAGTGAGGCTACCTTTTAAGACTGGTAAAAGTAAATTTGCAGAGGTCTTACAGTTAATCCATACAGATGTATATGGCCCAACTAAGTGTAAATCCATAGGTGGGAGTTGTTATTTTCTTACATTTATTGATGATTATTCACAACATCATGTTTATTTTCTTAGTTCCAAAGACTAAGTGAGTGACACTTTTGAGGAATATTGTAATATGGTCGAAAGGTGGACGAGAAATAAGATGAAGATCATCAGGTCTGATAATGGGAGAGAATATGTTAACCAGAAATTGAAGACACTTTGGCAAAAATGGGAATCAGACATCAAACCACCATAAGGTAGGCCTATAGCCCATCTCAAAATGGGGTTGCTCAGAGGGCGAACAGGACCATTGTTGAAAAACAAGGAGCATGAGAACTGATGCTGGATTATCAAAAGATATTTGGGCAGAGGCAGTATCAATGGCTGTATATTTGAACAACAGATCACCTACAAAAGCATAAAGGGATAGAATCCCCCCTCCCAATGAGATATGGCTAGAGAGGAAACCTGACCTAAGAAATATAAGAGTTTTTGGGTGTGATGTGTGGCACACATTCCAAAACAGTCGAGAGGAAAATGGGACCCAAAAGCTAAATAGTATATCTTTGTAGGCTACTGTGAGAATTCAAAGGGCTACCGATTAATGGATCCATTGGATAAAAGCATAGTTACAAGCAGATATGTAGTATTCTTTGAAAATAGAAAGGACTTTGAAAAGGGCAAGACTTTAAGTTAACTGCACCTAATCCCGAGAGTGAAACCTTATGTGAAGAATGGCAAAGTGAAGAACAGGAAGGGGACAGTCAAAGGCAAATTGAGACTATTTATGATGACAATGAGTTGAGGATGAACAAAATGAAGAGAACAATGTAAGGTGTTCGTCTCGCGTACCAAAACCGAAAGAATATCCGGATTTTGAGATGTATGCAGCCCAGGCTTTTAATGATGAGCCAACAACAGCAGAAGAAGAAATGAGTGACCTGAACTCTCAAGAATGGAAATAAGCGATGGAGAGGGAATTGGAATCTTTATCTCAGAACGAAACCTTTGAATGGGTAAATACGCCAGCAGATAAGAAACCATTACAGGCAAGATGGGTATTCCTTTGAGGAGCCCTGAAAATTTATCACCAAGATATAAAGCACGACTTGTAATAAAAGGATATTCACGAAAACAAGGGGTAGATTACAAAGAAACTTTTTTACCTGTAGTCGAGTATGTCTCATTAAGATATCTTTTAGCCTTGGCAGCAAAACAAAATTTAACAATTCATCATACAGATGTAAAAACAGCATATTTAAATGGGAAATTGGAGGAGGAGATATATGTCATTCCACCAAGAGAAGTCATGAAAAACAGATGGAAAGGGAAAAGATTTGGCATTTGGGAAAAAGTATTTATGGACGTAAACAGAGTGGACATTGCAGGAATCGATGTCTACATAAACTCTAATAAATATGAATATGAAACAAATACTAACAAAGAGATAGAGGGGCTGGCCAGTACTTACCTCAGCTCAGTACAGCCAATAGATACACATAAAACAGAACTGAAAATTTACATTCCTAGCTTTCGGAACTTTGTTCCTTCATCAGGGAGGAGAGAGGGGAAAAAAGGGAAGAAGGGAAAGTGGATTCAGTTACTCACAACCCAGGTTATGAAGCAACAGGGAAAGGTAAACAGGGAGGGTAGCCCTCCCTGTTTACCTTTCCCTGTTGCTTCATAACCTGTAGCCCTCCCTGTTTACCTTTCCCTGTTGCTTCATAACCTGGGTTGTGAGTAACTGAATCCACTTTCCCTTCTTCCCTTTTTTCCCCTCTCTCCTCCCTGATGAAGGAACAAAGTTCCGAAAGCTAGGAATGTAAATTTTCAGTTCTGTTTTATGTGTATCTATCGGCTGTACTGAGCTGAGGTAAGTACTGGCCAGCCCCTCTATCTCTTTGTTAGTATTTGTTTCACATCTTATATGAGATTTTCCATTAATCATTTAAATATGAATATGAAGCACTCTAAGGCAGATCCCAGTATACACTATAAAAGGGGAGGAGAATGGATGATGATGATAATAATAATAATGGCAATATGGGTGGACAACTTCCTTATCCTGACTGAAAGTGAAAGCCAAATGAGAATTTTTAAGAAACAGCTGTAAACCAAGTTTGAGGTGCATGATTTGGGGGAGGTTAAACATTATTTAGGTATCACTAAGGATGAAGAGAGACAAGAACTGAGCATAAATCAATCGTCAAACACAGAAAAAACCTTAAAGAAATTTGGCATGAGTGATTGTAAACCCATAACTACTCCAATGGAAGTAGGAGTGAAGTTGAATATAAATGAGACAGACATGGAATGTGATAAGAATGTTCCATATTTAGAAGCATTAGGGAGTCTGTTATATTTGTCTCAAATGTCATGACTTGACATTGCTTTTGCCACCAATGGAGTGAGCAGATACCACAGAGACCCAAAGGGAAAGCACTGGAAATCTGTGAAAAGGACACAATTTAAGACATAGAGAAGGTAATGAAAAACCAGAAGAAAACAGCGATGTGAACTGGGGGACTGAATTGGGAGATAGGCAGTCCACTACTGGCTGCTGCTTTAAATTGATGGGGGGGGGGGGGGGGGGGGTGCATTTCATGGTCTTGTCAAAAGCAAAAAACTGTTGCATTGATTACCATAGAGGCTGAGTATATGGCGCTATTTTACACCACACAGGAAACATTGTGGCTAAGAACATTAATATGTGAAACAAAACCCAATTTAATTGTGGAACCTGTAATGATCTTCTATGACAATAAAGGAGCCAATAACCTAGCTAAAAATGATTTCACTAGTACTAGGACAAAATATATTGATATAAGGCACCATTTTATTCCAGACAACACAGAATGACAGAAAATTGCCATGGACTACCTGAGCACAGAAAACATGTGTTGAGTGACCTGACAAAACACTTGAGCAAAGAGAAGTTAGAACAGATTGTGGGGCTATTTGGTTTATCTTGTGAAGGCAGAGGGGGTGCTGGGATTGTGTGAACAATATATTGTGTATGAGATGGCGGCAAAGTGCATCATGTGAAATATAATAGCCCTGTTTGGTGCTATTGTACACTCTGAGTTTGTGTGTGTAATATAATGTTTCTTGGTTGTTGTGTTCAATGTATTTTACCTGGAAGTGCAAATATAGTTACTGGCACTCTGTGTCAACTGAAAAACACACACACACACACACACACACACACACACACACACACACACACACACACAGAGAGAGAGAGAGAGAGAGAGAGAGAGAGAGAGGAGAAGAAGAAGACTGTAGTTGCAGACATAGATGAAGATTCAGTTAAATGACTTAATAAGTTACCTGACCTAAACACTAATCTGTATTTGATGTTAACACATTAATCTTTCCTCTACTTTTGCCATCAGTTATTTTGTACCAGAACAACAATCTCATCAATTATTGCTAGAGCCATTTCCTAATCTACTTCCCTTGGCACCATGTTATTTAATTATACTTTATCATACATATCTGGCTAAACTGTGTTAGAGTTACAAGATTATAGCAAAAACTTCAAAATAGTTTAAGTCTTCTTCCTGAACTCTAATTTCTTCTCCAAATTTCTTCTTGGTTTCTTTCACTGCTTGTTCAACGAATATATTGAATATTTGCAACCATATATCATTCACTTGTAAACTACTGCTTCCCTTTCATGTCCTTCGTATCTTACAAATGCAGTTTGATTCAGGATGCAGTCAATGTATCCCCTGCCTCAGCTCTTTAATAATTGATGATGGGTGTAAAGTTAAAAATAGTAATGAGTAATGTAATAAAATGTGAGACTGAATTCTACTATTTGCTTATTACTTCCTTGCACAGTCTTGTATAATACTTATGACTGTAAAATCAGAGAAATTCGGCTTATACTGAGGTATGACAATTATTTTTCTAACAATCATCAAATGGATGATAAGAGTGGGGTGGAAATGCTATACTAGTACATTATGTAGCCTTCAAGCCACACAGAAGTGGGTTATGAAATCAAAATGTAGATGGGGAGATGATGTACTGATTCCACCAAGAACTAAAAACTCAGAAATGTGAAACAAAACGTTACAATACAGTTGGGTAATCACTAATTAACTAACATTAAGAACCGTATTACAAAGGTGATCATCGACTACAATATCTTACTCAGGTTTGCTGCTTTCATTCAAATTGAAAGGGTGAACTAAACACACTGCAAGGAAGCAGAATAAGGCGAGGGGAAAAAGGGCAAAATCGCGGGTTATTTCACGTAGCAGCTCAAATATTCTTATTAATTGACAGACCTGCCATGCAGAACAGTTTACAAAGCAATTAGAGCTCTGCTTCAATGCTTCATGCAGTATCAAAATGATTTCGTCCAGACGTTTACCAGCTAGAGATAATATCTGGATTTAAACGGCCACCACACGGGTCTGTACACGTGACAGCGCAAGGCAACATGCCCGTTAAGTATTTACAAATAATTGGCTTACAATATACATTACTTTAGGAAAATTCATCTAAAAACAACTGGGACTTAAATTTACCTGGTGCTTTTTGTGGCCAATCGTACATTTCATCCAGATAGTCTCCATTATCATCTTCGGCTTCATATCCATCACTTCCACTTCCATCATTGATTTCGAGGTTCTGCACACCTGTCACAAGCTGTGATTTGACCAGTGGTTTGCCTCTAGGTGTCGGATAGCTTTAAAATAATAACAATAATAAAGAAACACAAATAAGTAAAACTTTCAAAGTCCTGTTTACGCTATTTTCGTCGGTGGTGCTTACCCAACATCGTCCTCTGCGTCGCTAAATTGCCCATCGACGGAATCTATATTCCAAGCCTCCTTAATTTCTCTATCAACCAAATCCATTTTCTATGCATTAGCAGACTACTGTTATACATATGCAATACTCACAACACCTAAACAGACCGACTTTTGTTATGACGCAATCATACGAATGCACTGTCGCCAATAGTAGTAAAATCAGAGGCGATTGCAGGGTGTTGAAGCTGTAATGTTTACGAATATTGTAAGCAGTCAGTGCAGTTTCATATTACTAATCTGTAAAATAATACACTATACTGAAGAAAACCAGTTGAGTAGTCAGTATCGTTTAAAAGTTTCAAGTTTCAAAAGTTGGAAACATGTCACCCACGTCCCGATACACTTTTGTTCACTGGATGTTGCATGATTGAAAACTGAGTTTCAAATGTGTAGTTTTGTGTTGTGAAATAGTTCAATGCTATGACAACAAATACTAAACGTACGGTGTATGTTGGTAAGTGTGATAACTGTTGTTTACATTGCCGATACTTGTAAGATGACTTTATATTTGGATTACAAGTAATATACTCAAGTGATATAATATAGACATATACCGCGATGACATATTATTATTGAAATCAATTGTAAATGAAAGAAAATGCTATCCTTTTCTTCTGTTCGTTCGGTAATTATATGGTAACGGGTATGTGGCGTAGCCCATGGCTTATGATCATGGCCGCTTCTGCTATAACGCCTTCGTTTCCTGGGAAACAACATGTTCTCGGAATAAAGGTAGGTGGGTCATTCCATGCCAAACTGAGCCTGAGGCTTATTTTTTGAAAAAATGCCAAATTTAACAATGTTATAGTTTTTCGAATCTACAAAAGTTGAATTTTACTGTCCTGAAAAAATTATAAAAATTACATAATTAGCTGAGGAAATATAGTTAAACAAAGTTGGCGATTGTACAGATGAGGATGGAAAACAAAATGTTTGCTTTTTGTGTTGGCAGCTTTTTAAATTTGGGTTGCAGCAATTGTTGATGTTTTAATTGTTTAATTTCAAGAGCAGAATCATATCTTCCTGACAAACTTCAGTTTTTAAAGAAAGGTAAGTTATTAAGTATGCAGCTAATTCACAAAAGTTACTATGTATTTAGTGTCCCACCCGTGACAAAAAACATGAAAAAGTTTACCTTCTAACTCAGCAATTATAGTAATTCTATATATTTTAGGTTAGAAGTAAGAAAAACAAATAAAAACATCCAATGAACCATAAGGCACCTTCTAAGTTGTAAATGATCATCTATAAATGTTAAAAGAAATTGTGTCCCACCCGTGACAGATTTTTGGATGTTAGTCAAATCTAAACCATTTAACACTTCTTGTTATTGTTAAGTTAAATTGGTTGATATAACAAGTGCTTTGATGGTTTACACTAAATAAAAACTTCCTGTTTATTCAGAAAATGGGGAAAACAACATCAGCAGAGCGTATGAGAAAACTTCGAGAAAAACTGAAGAAAGATACCAGCAAGTACAATGTCCATAAAGAAAAAGAAAGAGAGCGGGATAAAAGAAGAAGGGAAAATATGAAGATGAAGGTATCCTACAGTGAAAAATCTTTATTGGAATATCGAAAGAGGGAAGCTGAAAGAAAAAGGAAGTACAGACTTAAACTAAAATCCGTATTAATTGAAGATCAGTCTGAGACCTGTATTTCCCAGTTAGGATCATATAAATGTCCTCAGTCCCTTGGCAAAGCTGTTTCTCGGGTAAAGAAGTTGCTTCCTTCAAGCCCCTCAAAAAAATCAGCAGTAATAAAAAAGCTTGTAAGTGAAAGCTTACCTAAAAAGGTAGTAAAGCCGATTTTCCCAGTAGTGAAGAAGACATCTCGAAAACTTACAGGTGATAATCTGCTCAAAATACAAAATTTTTTCACAAATGATGAAATCAGCAGGCAGACATCTGGCATAAAGGATGTAAAGTCTATTGTAGACCATGGAACTGGGAAAAGAGTTAGCTTGCAGAAACGTCACATGAATATGACAGTTAAGGAAGCATTTTTTCTTTTTAAGCAAGACAATCCAGATATTGATATCAAGATTTCAAAATTCTACGAGTTGCGGCCTAAAAATGTTGTTCTAGCGTCTCAAATGCCTCACAATGTATGTGTGTGCAGATATCATGCTAACTTCAACTTCATCATTGAAGCCATTCACAAAGAAATAGCTAGTTTCCCTGCTACTCACACTCACCTTATGAATCTTGTTTGCTTTGATGTAGAAAGTGAAATATGCATGACAAGTCAATGCAAGAAATGCATCATGAATTTACACACATTAATAGATGGAAAGTTTGATTTGTGTGACATAATATCTTGGAGAAAATGGACCGAACATGAGTGTCACCCTAAACAGACTACTACCAGTGGAACACTTTGTGAAGCTCTCTCTGAACTTAAGTCTCAACTAAAAACATTCAAAGAGCACTTCTGTGTCAAAAGGACGCAATCTGGAGCTTTCAAGACTGTGAAAGCATCAGTTAGTGATGATGAAGTGGTATTGCAAATAGATTTTGCAGAAAACTATGTAGCACTAGCACAAGATGAGATACAAAGTGCCCACTGGAGTCATACACAGATTACAGTGGTCACTATTTGTGTTTGGATGAAAAAAGGGCTGCAGTCATTTGCAATTGTGAGCGATGAACCGTGCCACGACAAGTACTCAGTTTATGCATGTTTGAAGAGTATAATAAGTAAGCTGAAACAAGAGCTTCCCAATTTGACCTCGATACGAATTTTCTCTGATGGTTGCGCAGGTCAATTTAAGAACAAATTCACCATTTCTAACCTCTGCTACATGATGCAAGACTTTGGAGTGTCTGGAGAATGGTTTTTCTTTGCAACATCACATGGGAAAGGTGCAGTGGATGGCATTGGAGCTGTAACAAAAAGGGCTGTTTGGAATAAAGTTAAGCAAAGAAAAGTCATCATCAGCAATGCACAGGAGTTTTTAGACTGTGCCAAATCATCTGTTTCTGGAATAAACTTTCTTCTTCTGACAAAAGATCATATTGATGAAAACAGAGACCTTCTGGATGGCCGCTGGAAAGCTGTTAAAAAAATAAAAGATATTCGCAGCAAGCATTACTTTAACGGTTACAATACTTGTAACCTAGTATGTGGTAGAACTTCCCTAAAATCAGATTTTGAGAAAGTGGAGGTTTTCCCACTTTCACCCAACATATATTCACTAATCTACACAGATTCTGAGATGAGTGATGAGGAATCATATCCTGATGTCCTGTTGACATCCAATTCCCAAGAAGTTACAGGTTCAGAACCAGCTGTGGAACAAATCATGCCAGGAACATTTATTTTAGTTGAGTTCCAAACTGCAAGAAAGAAATCCACTACATACAGATATGCTGCAATTGCACAGAGAAGTGTAGAAGACAATGGGGAAATACAGATTATGTGTATGCGATCTGTTGGGGACTCAGCAAAGGTATTTAAAGCTGACAAGGAGGATGTATCCTACATAGAGTTTAAACAAGTTCTTGCTATTCTGCCGAATCCAAATGTCAAACATGTTAGGGACACCTTATATTATGAGTTTCCTGGCAATTTAGACATTTTCGAAAGTGGGTGAGAGGCCAAGTGTATTTTTTCAAAGTGGTACATTCTTCAAGTGAAATAATTAAGTACTCAGAACTGTAAACTAATACCATACCAAAATTTATATTACTTATAAGCAACAAAAATGTTCTACAAAGTTATTAAAACTTAAAGTGTCCTCTAAGTATATGTTACCTACTGATTCGTAGCTAACTGACAATAATAATAAAATCAGTTTAAATAAAAAAAAAAAAGATTGTACTTCACATGAGTCCCACCCGTGACAATTCCTTGTCCCACCCGTGACAGTCTTTGATTGCAATTATTGTAAGTAAGTATTACTAATCTAATATTTATTGATATTATGTCATGTAGAGAATTGTTTTATTAATGTGAATTCAATATTTTCAAAAGACAATAAGTGCATAAATCACAGAATTCTTCTAAAATGTTGGTGGTTATTCAATGCTACGTCTATTTGCTGTCCCACCCGTGACAAAGTTTTAAAGATGAATAACAGCTCAATATGTAAACTTCTGACATTCAGATTTAAAGGGAAGGTAAAACAATTATTTGTAAGGCAACCAGTTAATTTTTACTTTATTTCTATTTATACTTCATGTTATATTAGCATCTGACTGTTGAAAAACGTAGTGCAACTGTCCCACCCGTGACAATGGAATCCCCCAGGTAGTAACACTGTAGCAATGTCTAGCGTAATTTATATTATATAGAACATACGTTATTGCAGTTCTGTCTCTTAACATTCTACAGTAAATAAATATATAAAGTGGGACACTCAATAATAAGATTCATACTAAGAGAATATGACATCAGTTGTAAAAATAATGGTGATGCAGCATACTTAACAATGCACAATAATATAAACATGGATTATTATATACAGTAATGTAGCTTATTATAACTTGGAGTTCCTATGCGTGAAAATTAAGTAAAAAATCAACATTAAAGACTGAAAAATAATTTTTGTTTAGAACGCAGATAGGTATATAGGGATAATTGGAGAGGTAACCATTGCTTAACTGTGCACTTGGGCGCAGGAATGATCCAGGAAAGAATTAACAAGAATCATGTGGGAGGAGTTTAAGATGCTGTTCAGAAGTGATGGAAGAAGGAAAAAAGGAGGGCAGGTTGAAGGTGAAATACTCAGAGTGGAGAGAGAGAGAGAGAGAGAGAGAGAGAGATCTAACCCATCCCATCATGGAGGAGAACCTTTGGGTGGGGATGTTGAAAGAGCCTAGTAATGTGTTACTAGGCAAAAGCAGCCACTGCTGGCTACTTCTTTAAAGTGTTGTATCAATGGATTATGAGTAAACTCTGACTAAAACTTAAGGTAATTACTTTTGATTTTGTAATGTGTGTATGTTAGGAGAAAAAGGGCTACCTTGGAACAAGCCACTTAATGAAATATGGTGTGAAGGTTCTATATGTTCTTTGATGCTTATATACCAAATTTCAGTTCACTATCTTCAGGGGTTGAATTTTAGGGGCTTTTAAAGAGAGGCTACTCATCTTCACATCACATGCAAAGGTGCAAATGTAATAAGCTTTTTTAAAAGTTCTAGCACACATTTGGTCATTAGCTTTAACATACATAGGTAACTTTTTATGTTGAATCACACCACGGCAAAAATTTGGGATTTAGCCACACCTAAATATAGATATAAGCCTCTAAAGTGGCTAAAAAATTTGTCGTGCTATTCTGAGAGCTAATGTTTTACCAACCACTGCTACTTTTCCTATGAAACATAAGAGGGCTATTCCTACTTATAATGTCTATATATGGATCAAATTTAACTAACATTGGATGCCTAGAAGAAAAGGTCTGCATCTGGGAGATTCCATGGCGACTCACATTAGATTTTGAAATCGGTGTTTTACTATGGTGACTTGTTATCAATCTATTAACCCATATTTTCGTTTGTAAATCATTATTATAAATTGTGTTATTCAGGCAAAGATCCTGAAGTGTTATTTAAGCAGGGAAGAGGGTTAAACATAAAGAACAAGAATGTAATTTATTTTGTGACTCATGTTGCAAATTTGGGACATCCTACTCCTAATGTGCATGTTAGGTCCAAAGTGTCCTCAAACTATTAAGAGTGTGGATCTGGTTTTATCAAAGCAAATGCATATTAGATTGGCATTCAAATGACAGAGTTACAGATTTCTAAAAATATTTATTCCATGTGAAACATTGTAGCCTAATATATTGAATAAGGCACATGACTCAATGTTACGTTATAAACATTAGTTGCTGCTACTTGTTGGAAAAACTTTTTTCCTGCAAACAGAGAAATGAAAATAAGACATTATGTGCCAAATAAGATAAACTTAACATTAACATTTCACTTTTCGAACACTAAGAAAAATTATAAGAGCATGACATCTGGGAAAATGAACTGTAAATTCAATTAATTCAGAGAAATGAAATATCCTTTTGTATTGACATCATCAAATGGATTAATTTTCTTTATAATTTCATCACGTTTTTCGGGCCATTTAGAATAGCGACCAGCACACTCCATTGCACTGACTAAGTAAGAATTTCCAAAAACTGCACATACTTCTCCAGCATTGAATTTACCGTCATATACTACTTTGTTCCAGTCTCCAGTTTTCACACTTTCTATGGTTTCTTCAGTATGATGATCTGCAGTAGCAAAATTATTTGGAGACAGCAGAAAGGTTTGTAGTGAAAGCTTTTTATGCTTGGTACTGATGGTGCTGAAGAAAATATTTGAGCCAGATTAAGTTTCACATTGATCCCTTGAATTTCATCAATAGACATATGAAAAACCTGCATAGTTGTGGGACTTGCAGCAATCTGACCATGGGATGTAGCAAATAAGTTCCAGTAGATTTCCCCGTTATGAAATGCTTGAAATTGAGGTACAGAAGCAGTAATATATTTGTTTTTCAGTTGTGAGGCAGGCCCATCTGACCAGATTGAAACTACCTTCACATTTTCAGGTATAAGTGACAGTACCTTGCCAGTGTAAGCAATTGCAGCACTCAAGCCATGGCTTTATCCAGAGCATTATGTGACTTCTACAGAACAGAGACAAACTTGCTTTACTAGGTTGCTGATCGTACACCATATGTTGCCTATGTTTTCTAACTCTCTCCACCGCACGGTCCAAGGCGTCTTCTTAAATTCTTCAAATTTTCCTTCACTCTTTAACTTTTCCCTCCTCCTACTCCGTCATTCTGCTGCTGCTAAGGGCCATTGTCTTCTTCTAGTCTTAAATTAATACAACTGTGACTCACAGCACACATTTAATTTTCTCTTTCTACAATATTGGTTGAAACTGGGAAATTTTTAGTAGTGTTATTAGTTACACATTCACACTATGAAGTAAATTACTGAACAAGATAAACTTATCTCTAATATCTCTCTTGGTATAAAAACTTAATTACATGAAAGGTCGTGCTGTTGTATTATATTATTTACCCCAACCTGTAATTTACCTACTTCAGTTTTATACTCTTTATGCGATACATTAGGGTATGTAACAATAATATAAATAATGATATGCTAATTCTTACCTGCCAGTTAGTTGAAATAAAGGTCCAAAATCACCAATAATTCACTCTCATCACTTGAAAAACATATGGTGTTATAAAAATGTCTACAAACCATGGAGGGAAAGCAATAATGGGCCACAAACCATAATTGCCCTACAGTAAAAAGTCCACCCTTTTCCAAACATACATAAAAAGTGCCAAATTTGAAACTTTTAAATATTGTAAACATGTCCTACTTTACATGGAGTATGCCATCTGCAAAGTTAGCCAAATTGTTTTATGTGCAAATTTTAGGGTATTTTTGGGAGGCAATATGTCATTTGTGTCTTGTTCAATCCTCTTTTTCTTGCTACAGCTGGAAAGAGCATGATTTAAGCTTTCAAAGCCATGTTGTTTAATTCCTGGATCTAGCATATTGATGGGTAAGAATACATTTCAGAAGTTATTATTTCAGCATGTCAAGAAGATTGAAAAGTGAAATATTTTGATCATTAAGTCCAACAAGTATTTTTTTTAGTCTATAAATCATTGTGAAACATTAATTTAACATAAGCTATAAAACAGATCCCCCCCCCCATAGACCTTGCCGTTGGTGGGGAGGCTTGTGTGCCTCAGCGATACAGATAGCCGTACCGTAGGTGCAACCACAACGGAGGGGTATCTGTTGAGAGGTCAGACAAACGTGTGGTTCCTGAAAAGGGGCAGCAGCCTTTTCAGTAGTTGCAGGGGCAACAGTCTGAATGATTGACTGATCTGGCCTTGTAACACTAACCAAAACGGCCTTACTGTGCTTTTACTGCGAACGGCTGAAAGCAAGGGGAAACTACAGCCTAATTTTTCCCAAGGGCATGCAGCCTTACTGTAGTGTTAAATGATGATGGCATCCTCTTGGGTAAAATATTCCGGAGGTAAAATAGTCCCCCATTCGAATCTCCGGGCAGGGACTACTCAAGAGGACGTCGTTATCAGGAGAAAGAAAACTGGTGTTCTTCAGATTGGAGCGTGGAATGTCAGATCCCTTAATCGGACAGGTAGGTTAGAAAATTTAAAAAGGGAAATGGATAGGTTAAAGTTAGATATAGTGGGGATTAGCGCAGATCGGTGGCAGGAGAAATAAGACTTTCGGTCAGGTGAATACAGGGCTATAAATACAAAATCAAATAGGGGTAAGGCAGAAGTAGGTTTAATAATGAATAAAAAAATAGGAGTACGGGTAATCTACTACAAACAGCATAGTGACCACATTATTGTGGCCAAGATAGACACGAAGCCCACGCCTACTACAGTAGTACAAGTTTATATGCCAACTAGCTCTGCAGATGACAAAGAAATTGAAGAAATGTATGATGAGATAAAAGGAATTGTTCAGATAGTGAAGGGAGACGAAAATTGAATAGTCGTAGGTGACTGGAATTCAATAGTAGGAAAAGGAAGAGAAGGAAACTTTGTAGGTGAATATGGATTGGGGGGGAAGAAATGAAAGAGGAAGCCGCCTGGTAGAATTTTGCACAGAGCGTAACTTAATCATAGCTAACACTTGGTTCAAGAATCATAAAAGAAGATTGTATACATGGAAGAGGCCTGGAGATACTGACAGGTTTCAGATAGATTATATAATGGTAAGACAGCGATTTAGGAACCAGGTTTTAAATTGTAAGACTTTTCCAGGGCAGATGTGGACTCTGACCACAATCTATTGGTTATGAACTGTAGATTGAAACTGAAGAAACTGCAAACAGGTGGGAATTTTAAGAGATGGGACCTGAAGCAGGCAAAAAGGAATACAAACGTCTCAAAAATGAGATTGACAGGAAGTGCAAAATGGCTAAGCAGTCAAGGCTAGAGGACAAATGTAAGGATATAGAGGTTTATCTCACTAGGGGTAAGGTAGATACTGCCTACAGCAAAATTAAAGAGACCTTTTGAGAAAAGAGAACCACTTGCGTGAATATCAAGAGCTCAGATGGAAAGCCAGTTCTAAGCAAAGAAGGGAAAGCAGAAAGGTGGAAGGAGTATATAGAGAGTCTATACAAGGGCGACGTACTTCAGGGCAATATTATGGAAATGGAAGAGGATGTAGATGAAATGGGAGATATTATACTGCGTGAAGAGTTTGACAGAGCACTGGAAGACCTGAGTCGAAACATTCCATTAGAACTACTGACATCCTTGGGAGAGCCAGTCCTGACAAAACTCTACCATCTGGTGAGCAAAATGTATGAGACAGGCGAAATACTCTCAGATTTCAAGAAGAATATAATAATTCCAATCCCAAAGAAAGCAGGTGTTGACAGATGTGAAAATTACCGAACCATCAGTTTAATAATGCGAATTCTTTACAGACGAATAGAAAAAGTGGTAGAAGCCGACCTTGGGGAAGATCAGTTTGGATTTCATAGAAATATTGGAACACGTGAGGCAATACTGACCCTACGACTTATCTTAGAAGCTAGATTAAGAAAAGGCAAACCTACATCTCTAGCATTTGTAGACTTAGAGAAAGCTTTTGACAATGTTAACTGGAATACTCTCTTTCAAATTCTGAAGGTGGCAGGGGTAAAATACAGGGAGCAAAAGGCTATTTACAATTTGTAGGGAAACCAGATGACAGTTATAAGAGTCGAGGGGCACGTAAGGGAAGCAGTGGTTGGGAAGGGAGTGAGACAGGGTTGTAGCCTCTCCCAAATGTTATTCAATCTGTATATTGAGCAAACAGTAAAGGAAACAAAAGAAAAATTCGGAGTAGGTATTAAAATCCATGGAGAAGAAATAAAAACTTTGAGGTTCGCAGATGACATTGTAATTCTGTCAGAGACAGCAAAGGACTTGGAAGAGCAGTTGAACAAAATGGACAGTGTCGTGAAAGGAGAGTACAAGATGAACATCAACAAATGCAAAATGAGGATAATGGAATGAAGTCGAATTAAGTCAGGCGATGCTGAGGGAATTACATTAGGAAATGAGACACTTAAAGTAGTACAGAAGTTTAGCTATTTGGGGAGCAAAATAACTGACAATGGTCGAAGTAGAGAGGATATAAAAAGTAGACTGGCAATGGCAAGGAAAACGTTTCTGAAGAAGAGAAATTTGGTAACATTGAGTATAGATTTAAGTGTCAGGAAGTCGTTTCTGAAAGTATTTGTATTGAGTGTAGCCATGTATGGAAATGAAAGATGCACGATAACTAGTTTAGACAAGAAGAGAATAGAAGCTGGCGAAATTTGGTGCTACAGAAGAATGCTGAAGATTAGATGGGTAAATCACATAACTAATGAGGAGGTATTGAATAGAATTCGGGAGAAGAGGAGTTTGTGGCACAACTTGACTAGAAGAAGGGATCGGTTGGTAGGAAATGTTCTGAGGCATCAAGGGATCACCAATTTAGTATTGGAGGGCAGTGTGGAGGGTAATAATCATAGAGAGAGACCAAGAGATGAATACATTAAGCAAATTCAGAAGGATGTAGGCTGCAGTACGTACTGGGAGATGAAGCGGCTTGCACAGGATAGAGTAGCATGGAGAGCTGCATCAAACCAGTCTCAGGACTGAAGACTACAACAACAGCAACAAAACAAATCTAATACACAACACAGCAGATTTGCAAAACAGAAACACTAAAGAGTGAGTTCCATTTTTTGTTAAATAGTTATCGATTTTGTAAAGGCAAATTTAGAAAAATTATCTTCCTGATGATGACTGTGATTGTGCTTTTGAAGTCACAAGAATAGGTTGCACAGGAATCCAGCAGGTGTCTTACGCAGCTGGCCAGTGGAAGAAAGGAGCAGAACCATGTGGGTGCATAAAGCTGATGAGGCATCTTCTTGTTCATGTGAAATATGCTATTAACTTTATTTGAAAGGCATGGACAGCAATGGTATCATAATGGAGACAGTCGGTAATCAAACAAATGCTAATACTCTGACTTTCTTTGCCACCAAAATAGATAACAAATGGATGTAATGTGGCCTTCTCCCAATGAAATCCTTGCACAGCATCTTCAACAACAAATGAATAATTCTCAGCAAAATACGTCAATATAATTAATTCATTTTCTGCAAGATTTCTTTTTAGCGGCTTACTTTACACCTTAGTGTTTTGTCACAAAGTGATAGCTTCTTAAACCAGTAATTTTCAAAATCAGTGTGCCTATGAAATCTTCAACAGTTCTCTGACGTGTCTCCAATGCATGTCTGTCAGTATGGATCTGTTGTTAGTGTTAAATTGTTTCTTCAGGGTCATAGTCTTCAAAAATGTCTCCGAGAAAAGCTTCTAGTTTTGTATTTCCTGGACATTCCTCACAACATTGCATTACACAGTCTTTTGATTTCAAACTGCATACAGTTTTTTTTCAAAACCTTGTAGTCATCTTGAATGGATGGTTCTGAAGCCAACATTAATTTGACATTTTGATGAACTGCACATACACATATTGAATGTGTACCAGAAGCACCAACTGTAGTACACCATTTCAGCCTGAACTCACAAAATTTTGAGAAGCTCAGTTGATTTCCATATTGCTTACAATAAGCAATGAACATTTCTTTCAGGTTTCAAAGGAGCATACATTTCTGCTTCTGAATCTTTTTCCCATTTATTTTTACTGCATCACAATCCTTTTAGCCTGGACATAAACAAGAAAAATCTCCAAAAAAAGTGAAGACATTTTGTTTTACTTCATCGTTGAGCTTTTTCCCTTTTCAGTTTGCACGTGTTGCCAAAATCCCATCTTCTATCTTTAGTTTCCTAGACTTCTCCATTTTAGTCAAAACAGCAAATTCTTTAGCCAGTTTTTCAATAGTCCAGCTATTTGGGGCTAGGGTCAAAATTTGAACTTTACTGCAATTTCTTGAAGCCTTAAACTTAAGTTTTTCATTTAAGATATCTACGTCTTTAAATTTTTGGCACACGTCCATTTGTATTTGAGCAATATCTACTTGGCCTATACCACCAGCTGTGGTAATTACCTTAGTAATGCTACCTTGGGCTTTCAGAACTTTGCACTTTATGTATCTTATTGAACCCCTTTTGGTGACCTGTTGAACCTTTAATAGTGACTCTCCAGGTGATGGTACTGAAGTATTAGCAGTAAAGCAAGCATCAACAACATCCATATCTTCAGTGAATGATGATTCTTGCTTAAGCTGGTGGAATGATTCTTTTTGGGCCACTTCATGTCTACATTTGGTACAGATTTTCTGACCATGTTTAAAAACATTAGTCAGTAACGTCAACCTATCAGACATTGCAGCTGTCACTGCTCTTAGAGCCTTCTTGGTTAATGTTTTTCTTTACCAAATGGGTTGCAGTAAGTCTTTTGCAGGGACTGAAATTTTGTCATCAACAAGGCATTTTGATATTATGGACAAATTTGGATATCTTCAGTAAAATCAAGCCCAAACCTATGCAGTAGAAGCTCCTTGTCCATTGGAGACATTCCCTTAACTAGTTGTAGTTGACTTTTGTCATCTGATCCACCAAAGTAGCTGGGTGAAGGGGTCTCTTGGTTAATTTTATACAATAGTTTATTAACCTATAACTAGCAATTTTGAAAGCTTATGAATATCCAGGTTTGAAGCATGGAAGATTCAGTCTTGTTTGTATATAAAATATACAAATTAGGCCATAAAGACATTTGTTTTAGTGCTTACCTTGTACTGCAACAATGATTGTTGATTATTCAAACACTCAGTACTCAACACTAAGTCTGTGTAAGGTCAACACCAAAGATTACACCTCACAGAAGACTGACACATTGAAAACTGCCAATAATGAAAGGAACAATTGAAAGTGGTATTTCAGCAATGTATCACTGCTGTGAGGATAGAGGCTTAAAAAACAATTGCTGCTTTATAATGTCGATGGAAACAGTGACAGTGCATATATGCATCACCATGCATTGTAGGGTTAAAACATTCATTATGATCATCTAGATTTTATGATCTTAAGAGCATTTTCTGAGGTTTTTTTATTATATTGTATATTGTAAAATAAAGTAAAAACACTTATTAATGCAGTCACATTCCCTAAACTGCAGGCAAATCTTACACCATTAAATCACACTACAATTACACATTTTTTGATTTACAACTTCAAATTTTATTAATTTTCTGTATTTACCAATAATCCATTTTCCCTACTTTTGAATAGGTGTTCTTACTCATCAATATGCAAGGTCCAGAAATTAAACAATATAGCTTCGAGTAGAATATTCCGGAGGTAAAATAGTCCCCCATTTGGATCTCCAGGCAAGGACTACTCAGAAGGACATCATTATCAGGAGAAAGAAAACTGGCATTCTGTGGGTCGGAGCGTGAAATGTTGGATCCCTTAATCGGGTAGGTATGTTAGAAAATTTAAAAAAGTGAAATGGATAGATTACAGTTTGATATGGTGGGAATGAGTGAAGTTAAGTGGCAGGAGAAACAAGAGTTTTGGCCAGGAGAATCAAAGGTTATAAATACAAAATCAAGTAAGGGCAGTGCAGGAGTAGATTTAGTAATTAATAAAAAAAAATAGGGGTGTGAGTAAGCTACTACTAACAGCATAGTGAATGCATTATTGTAGCCAAGATAGACACGAAGCCCACACCTACTACAGTAGTACAAGTTTATATGCCAACTAGCTCTGCAGATGACAAAGAAATTGAAGAAATGTATGATGAGATAAAAGAAATTATTCAGATAGTGAAGGGAGACGAAAATTTAATAGTCATGGGTGACTGGAATTCGATAGTAGGAAAAGGAAGAGAAGGAAAAGTTGTAGGCGAATATGGAATGGGGGTAAGGAATGAAAGAGGAAGCTGCCTGGTAGAATTTTGCAAAGAGCATAACTTAGTCATAGCTAACACTTGGTTTAAAAATCATGAAAAAATTTGTATATGTTGCAGAGGCTTGGACACACCGGAATGTTTCAGTTAGGTTATATATTGGTAAAACAGAGATTTAGGAACCAGGTTTTAAATTGTAAGACATCTCCAGGGGCAGAGGTGGACTCTGACCACAATGTGTTGGTTATGAACTGTAGATTAAAACTGAAGAAATTGCAAAAAGGCAGGAATTTAAAAAGATGGGATCTGGATAAACTGAAAGAACCAGAGGCTGTAGACAGTCTCAGATAGAACATTAGGGAACAATTTACAAGAATGGGTAACTTTGAGAGATGAAATAGTAAAGGCAGCAAGGATCAAGTAGGAAAAAGACAAGGGCTAGTAGAAATCCTTAGGTAACAGAAGAGATATTGAACTTAACAGATGAAAGGAGAAAATATAAAAATGTGGTAAATGAGGTTAGCAAAAAGGAATACAAATGTCTCAAAAATGAGATTGACAGCAATTGAAAAATGGCTAAGCAGGGATGGCTAGAGGACAAATCTAAGGATGTAGAGGCATATATCACTAGGGGTAAGCTAGGTACTGCCTACAGGAATATTAAAGAGACCTTTGGAGAAAAGATAACCACTACAATAAATATTAAGAGCTCAGATGGAAAACCAGTTCTATGCAAAGAAGGGAAAGCAGAAAGGTGGAAGGAGTATACAGAGGGTTTATACAAGGGCCATGTACTTTAGGGTGGTATTATGGAAATGGAAGAGAATGTATATGAAGATGAAACATGAGATTGATACAGCATGAAGAGTTTTACAGAGCACTGAAAGACCTAAGTCAAAACAAGGCCCCAGGAGTAGACAACATTCGATTAGAACTACTGTTAGCCTGGGAGTGCCAGCCCTGACAAAACTTTACCATCTGGCGAGCAAGATGTATGAGACAGGCGAAATACCATCAGACTTCAAGAAGAATATAATAATCCCAATCCCAAAGAAAGCAGGTGTTGACAGATGTGAAAATTACCGAACCATAAGTCACGGCTGCAAAATACTAACGCGAATTCTTTACAGACGAATGGAAAAAGTGGTAGAAGCCGACCTCGGGGAAGATCAGTTTGGATTTCGCAGAAATATTGGAACACGTGAGGCAACACTGACCCTACAACTTATCTTAGAAGATAGTTTAAGGAAAGGCAAACCTACAGTTCTAGCATTTGTAGACTTAGAGAAGGCTTTTTGGCTGTTGAGTGGAATACTCTCTTTCAAATTCTTAAAGTGGCAGGCAAAGGACCTGGATGACCAGTTGAACAGAATGGACAGTGTCTTGAAAGGTGGACATGGGGGGGGGGGGGGGGGGGGGAAAGGATAATGGAATAAAGTTGAATTAAATGAGGTGGTGATAAGGGAATTAGATTAGGAAATGAAACACGTAAAGTAGTAGATGAGTTTTGCTATTTGGAGAGCAAAATAAATGACGACACTTGAAGTAGATGTAGACTGCCAATGGCAATGAAAGCATTTCTGAAGAAGATAAATTTGTTAACATTGAGTTTAGATTTATGTGTCAGAAAGTCATTTCTGAAAGTATTTGTATTTAGTGCAGCCATGTATGGAAGTGAAACATGCACGATAACTAGTTTAGACAAGAAGAGAATAGAAGCTGTCGAAATGTGGTGCTACAGAAGAATGCTGAAGATTAGATGGATAGATCACGTAACTAATGAGGAGGTACTGAATAGAATTGGGGAGAAGAGGAATTTGTGGCACAACTTGACTAGGAAGAGGAATCGGTTGGTAGGAGATGTTATGAGGCATCAAGGAATCACCAATTTAGTATTGGAGAGCAGCATGGAAGGTAAAAACTGTAAAGGGAGACCACGAAATGAATACACTAAGCAGATTCAGAAGGTTCTCCCCCCCCAGGGCGCTCACCACCCTTAGGCGGGTTCGTGCTTGGCTACCATGGAACCCCAGCCTTTGCAGCAATTTTTCCCTTCCTTGCTGCATGTCTATCCTCTCGCTATTCTTTTTTACCCTCCCTTGTGAAACATGTCTGGGGTATTATAGGGAATGTTCTGCGTTGTGTCGCTAACATGCGAACAGTCTCACCTTTAAAACTTTAATCCATTCTGGATTTGGAACATTGCTATTGTCTTGTTAAAGGTTTCAGGAATTACTGCAACCAATCGCCGTTTTTTCTTGAATTTTTATTTATTCATGACCAGTTTCGAATTGCCTGGCGATTCATCATCAGATGAACCAAAGAGTGTTCGGTTTGTTTATATTTTATAAAGTATGTGGGAGTCACCATCGGTGGAAAAGTGCTTGTTTCACCTGATATTTAACAATACTGGAAAGCATACATTATGTTTTCCAGAGCAGTGCTTGCAACAAGAATAAAAACAATGCACGACCCCCGCAATACTCCAAACTAAATGGTATCATCTGATGATGAATCGCCAGGCGATTCGAAACCATTCATGAATAAATAAAAATTGAAGAAAAAAACGGCGATTGGTTGCAGTAATTCCTGAAATCTTTAATCTCACCTTTGTTTTTCGCTCCGTTTTCCTTTCTTTGTTTCCCTTCTCCTTTTGTACCTCGGCTTTGGCATTTGAGGATTCTTTTCATCTTCTTCTTCTTCTTCTTCTTCTTCTTCTTCTTCTTCTTCTTCTTCTTCTTCCTCCTCCCTGTCCACTCCTGAAGGCCGGCACATGCGTCTGACATATATCAGGTGACTGGGTAACGTGTAATTCCCAGCACCGAGTCGACAGGTAGGGTTCGCACGTACCCCCTGGTACCGATCAGGCTCAGGTTGAGGTAACTGTCTGAGCTGTAACCTTCTCAGATTGCTGATTGGTCTCTCCGTCAGATGTTCAGGAGGTGTGACCTGTGGTGTGAACAGTCACCTAAGGCAGGTGCGCCCTCTTGTGAAGGGGGCCCCCAGTTGGAAGGAGCGTGCCATCGGAGACGCTGGCAATCATGGGGGATTTCCTCACAATGAGTCAATCATCTTCCCCATTGACGTATACTAAAGGTAAATGTAATGAGGCTACTGATTTGAACACCCTTCCTGCTGCACCGTGGTTCCTTGTGGTCTCACGTACTGAAGCTGGTCAGTCCTTCGCCACAGTCAATCCGTTTATTATCCAGAAATGTGTTGATGCAATTGCTGGCCCTGTGAAATCCTGCTCTCATTTACGGAATGGAGACAGCTTCTGATTCTCAAACACAACAACTGCTTGCTGCTTCGCTTATACATGGCTACTCTGTTCGTGTCGAGGCACATAGAACTTTGAATTCTTCCCATGGTGTAATTTACACCAGGCTGCTTGACAGTCTAACTGAGGCTGAAAAACAGTCTTACCTCTCTGATCAGGGTTTCATTGCTGTCCATTGTGTAATGAAAAACATCAATTCCTCCTTGGTACCCACCTTGGTGCCTCACCTTTGAAAGGATGGTGCTGCTGTCCAAGATCGAAGCAGGCTATGAAATTATCACAGTCCGGCCTTATGTTACGAGTTCGATGCGGTGCTACCAGTATCATCATTTCAACCACAATCGAACATCTTGTCAACACCCAGCGAAATGCGTAACCTGTGGCAGGGTTGCACACGAGGGTGAATGTCCACCTATTTCTCCTGCTGTATCAACTGTAATGGCAGCCATGCCGCCGCCTCTCGAGATTGTCGCATGTGTCTAGATGAATGGGCTGTTCAAAAGATTTGGGTAAAGGAAAACGTGCCGTACCCAGTAGCTCGCAAGTTAGTGGCTAGTCTTAAACCCTGTGTTCTCCCGTCTGGCACCTATAGCTCTATTCTTTTTATCCCTTGCTCCATGGAGGACATGGCCACACAGACATGTGACCTCAAATTCGGCTCTGAGATTGTGAAATCGCCCAGCGTCAAGGTAGCATGGCCGTTCCCCCACCCCACTGTGCAGCAAACTGTCAATCTCTCGCCTCAAGGGGCGAAGCCACCCACTACACAATCTGCAAGCAGGAAAGGACAGAAGGAGTACTCCCATGAAGTTTTCCTCTGTCCCTCCAGCCAAACAACACCCAAGTCTTCCTCTAACCAGAAGGACTCGAAGAAGTCCGCTAAAGACAAACGATCTTCTTCGCCAACTCGAAGATCCTGCTCGACAGTGGCACCACGTGGTCCCTAAGACTGGCCGACCTGTGTCTCGCCAGTGCACACCACCAACTGTTTTTCAGTGTTTGGCTCCACAGTCCAACTGAACAAGCACGCCTTTGCTTCTGTGGACCCCAAGGAGCAGGATCCTGCTGCTTCCGTGCCCTGTAGCAGCGACTCTACATCGTGTGTCACTCGGCGGCTGCTGAGTTGACACCCCTACATCTCTTCCTCCTCTTGACTGTCGTCCAATGGAATCTTCGTGGCCTTTGGTCCCACAAAGAGGATTTTCGGCTGCTTTTAGTATCACAGCAACCCCTTGTACTCTGCCTCAGGAAACGAAATTGTACCCTCATGACCACATTGAGCTTTCACATTACTTACCAATTCGTTTTGACCTTCCCTCTGAGGTTGACATTCCATTTCATGGGCCGTCATGCTGCTCTTACGGGATGACCTTCACAGTCAACCTGTCTTCAAGCTATAGCAGTTTGCCTTTCCTCCCCTGCTTGACTGTTTGCCTCTGTGCCATTTATGTCCCTCCGTCATTCGCTGTCACCAGGGCAGATTTCGTTCAGCTTATTGGGTAGCTACACTCCCCCCCCCCCCTCCCCCTCCCCCACATTCCCTGTTTTTGCTACTCGGTGACTTTAATGTGCATCATCCCCTTTGGGGTTCTCCCAGGACCTGTCAAGAGAGGTAACCTCTTGGCTGACCTTCTTAACCAATTTAACCTCTTTTGCCTTAACAGTGGAGCACCCACTTTCCTTCAGACTCCTCCCTCACATATTCCCATTAAGACCTATCCTTTTGCACTACCCAGCTTGCCCATTGTCTTGAGTGGTCCATTCTTTCTGACGCCTACTCGAGCAACCATTACCCATGTGCTCTCCGTCTGCTGACTCCTACTCCATCTGCGTGCATGCTCAAATGGCAGCTTACTAAGGCTGACTAGCAGCTTTACTCCTACCTGGCAACTTTTGAAGAACAAGATTTCCCCAGTTGTGATGACCAGGTGGAATATCTCACCAACATCATCCTTACTGCTGCAGAACGTTCCATTCCTTGCACGTCCTCTTTACCACGCCATGTCCCAGTCCCTTGGTTGACTGAGGCATGCTTCGACACAATTTGCACATGGAGACGTGCTCTCCGCGTTTTTAACTGCCACCCGACACTGGGAAACTGCATTCGTTATAAACAGATGCGTGCAAAGTGTCGTTGAGTTCTTTGGGATAGCAAAAGAGCTAGCTGGATTTCATTCACTAGTTCTTTTAACAGTTCCACACCTTCCTCTGTCGTGTGGGCCAACGTCCGATAGCTCTCTGGAACCAAGATCCATTCCCCAATTTCTGGCCTTACAGTAGCTGATGATGTCATCGTGGACCCCATTGCTATCCCCAACACCTTAGGCCGCCATTGTGTGGAAGTTTCGAGCTCTTCCCACTATCACCCTGCCTTCATCCATTGGAAATGAGTGGAGGAGGCTCAGGTGATACCCTTCTCTTCTCAGAATCATGAGTGCTACTATGCCGCCTTTACTATGAGGGAGCTAGATCATACTCTCAGTTCATCTCGATCTTCCGCCCCAGGACCAGATGCCATCCGCATTCAGATGTTGCAGCACCTCTCTCATGCAGGCAAGCACTTCCTACTTAACATGTACAACATCATATGGGCTGAGGCACATTTCGAGCATGGATTTCGAGCATGGCATTCTGCAATTGACCATCTTGTTACTTTGTCCACCCATGTCATGAATGGTTTTCAGCAGAAATCCCATACTGTGGCCGTGTTTTTCGATTTGGAGAAGGCTTACGACACCTGCTGGAGAACTGGTATCCTCCGTACTCTTTACATGTGGGGCTTCTGTGGGCGCGTGCCCTGTTTTCTTTGGGCATTCACAAGACCGAGTTTTCAAGGTACGTGTGGGTTCTGCCTTGTCAGACACCTTTATGCAGGAAAATGGTGTGCCTCAGGGTTCCGACCTGTGCGTCGTCCTCTTTGCTATTGCCATTATCCCTCTAATGGCCTGTCTCCCACCGGGTATCTCCAGCTCCCTTTTTGTCGATGATTTTGCCATCTATTGCAGTTCTCCACGGACCTGTCTCACTGAGCGGCTTCTTCACTGCTGTCTGGATCATCTTCGCTCCTGGAGCATCGACAGTGGCTTCCACTTTTCCCCTGACAGAACCGTCTGTATGAATTTCTGGCAGCACAAATGGTTTCTCCCACCATCTCTCCATCTTGGGTGTGTTGCCCTTCCATTCATTGACACTACGAAATTCCTGGGGCTCAAGCTTAATAGGAAACTCTCTTGGTCCTCCCATGTGTCTTCCTTGGCAACCCACTGTACGCTGTCCCTCAGTGTCCTACGTGTCCTCAATGGTACTTCCCAGTGTGCCGATAGAACCACCCTCCTCCGTTTGTAATGGTCCCTTGTCCTTGTCTGTTCGAAACTCGACTATGGGTGCTTTGTTTATGTATCTGCATGCCCATCCCTTGTACGCCATCTCAACACTATCCATCATCATGGCCTCCGTTTGGCCACGCATGCCTTTTACACCAGCCCGGTTGAGAGTTTGTATGATGAAGCTGCTGAACTACCACTATCCTACCGCCATGACTTTGTCCTCAGCAGGTATGCGTGCCGTTTGTCTGCCGTGCATGGCCACCCCTCCTATGCCTCCTTCTTTGATGATTCCTTTGATCATGGGTATGAGGCTCGTCCTTCTTCTCTGTTGTCTCCTGGAGTCTGCTTTCGCCACTTGCTATGGCAGATTAACTTCACGCTACCTGCAACCTTCCCAATGGGTTGAACCCTTCGCCACCTTGGCTTTGTAAAGCAGCCCACGTTAACTTTGGCCTTCATTTGCTTCCCAAGGACCCTACTCCAGCATCGGTCTGTCGCCTTCAGTTTCACAACCTTCGCATGGAACTTCACAATAGTACAGGGTGGTGCAGGGGAACAGGAAATTTTGAACGTTGCGGTTGGCAGCACTGTAGCGCCGGCAGATGTTCGAAACTTTGCACAATTGATGTGAACACATTGCTATCTAGTAATCATGGAGAATTGGACTGGTGCGGAACGTGCAGTAGCTGTGAGAGCGTTTTACAAAAATGGCGATAGTGCGACTGCCGCGCAGAGAACATTTCGACAGCATTACCAGCTTGGACGTTATGGACGTGGCCCATCTGCGCATGCGATTACAACGTGGGTGCATAATTTTGAATAAACAGGATGTGCCTTGAAAAAGAAACCTCCAGGTGGCATTCCAACGGTACGTACCCCTGAGAACATTGCAGCTGCTAGAGCTGCAATCGAGAGAAGTCCTCGCCGCTCCGTTCGACAGCATGCATCTTCGCTAGGGATTAAGCGACGAAGCTCACAAAGAATACTGCACAAATTAGACTTCCATCCCTATAAGTTGCAGATTGTGCAACACTTATATGAACGAGGCCCAGCGTCACGTATGGAGTTTAGTAGCCAGATATTGGCTAAAATCAACGAGGACGCGAATTTCCTTGGTAACTTATGGATATCAGACGAAGCCCATTTCCACCTGAACGGATTCGTGAACAAAGAGAATTTTTGTTATTGGGCACAGGACAATCCTTGTTTCACCAGCGACCACTACATAGCGCCAAGGTCACAATACGGTGTGCTGTATCATGTCATGGTGTTATCGGCCCTTATTTTTTGGAACGTGAGGATGGTAGTGCAGTGACAGTAACATCCGCTCGATATGTTGAAATGCTTCAAACATTCTTTACACCGAGACTGTACGAGCTTAGTCATAATGTCGAAAACATGTGGTTTCAGCAGGACGGAGCCACGTCACACACTGCTCAACAATCGATGGCAGCAGTTCGTCAATTGTTTGGAAGACGCATTATTTCACGTAACGGTGACATTGCATGGCCTGCGAGATCCCCTGATCTTAGTGTGTGCGACTTCTTCCTGTGGGGATATGTTAAAGGCAAGGTGTACCGTACACGTCCTGCAACAATCCGTGAACTGAAGGAGAACATTGAAAACGAAATCACTGCCATTCCCCAAGATTTGCTACACCGCGCATTCCAGAGTTTTCATAACAGGCTGTTAGAGTGTGAACGCCGAATGGGAGCACATCTTTCCGATGTCATCTTTAAAAAGTTAAGAGACACTTTTGGACATTTTGATTGTAAAGACATAACTGAATAATGGCATACTGAATACATTCACTTTCATTAATAAAATACTAGTTTTGTATGGTGTGAATTTATTCATGGAAATGACGTTATTTCGAAATTTCCCGTTTCCCTGCGCCACCCTGTATCTTCGTATGCACTGATGGCTCTCAGACTGACCGTGGGGTCAGGTGTGCCTTCGTCATTGGCACCTGTGTCTTTCTATTGGCTTCCGGCACATTCCTTAGTATTTACAGCTGAGCTTTTCACCTTGTATCAGGCCACAGAGGACATCTGATGACACAGCCTTCCCAATTGTGTCCTGTGCTAAAACTCGCTCATTGCCTTCCAAAGTCTCTGTGCGCTGTACACTGCTCGTATCTTAGTGCAATGGATCCAAGAAAACTGTCACTTGCTCACTCTTGGTAGAGCCAATGTCATGTTTCTGGGGGTCCCTAGTCATGTCGCCCTGCCAGGAAACAGGGCAGCTGACGCTGCTGCCAAGGCTGCGGTCCTTGTACCTCAACCTGCGAGTACCTGTATTCCCTCCGATGATCTGTACGTTGCCGTCTGTCAAGAGGTGGTGTCCCTTTGGCATTGCCAATGATTCTCCATTCACGGGAATAAGCTTCGGCTTATTAAGCCTCTCCCGGCACCTTGGACGACCTCCTTTTGGCGTTACCGCCAGGAGGAGATTATTTTAATTCGGCTGCATATTGGGCACTGCCTTTTTAGCCTTCATCATTTGCTCAGTGGTGCTACCCCGCCACTTTGTACTCATTACGCCCAAATTATAACTGTCTGCCACTTTGTGCTGGAATGCCCTTTTTTTTAACAATTTACGTTCCAACTTGGGTTTGCTGTCTGATTTATCAGCCGTTTTAGTGAATGACGTGGGCTGTCGACTGCGTTTTACTTTTTATCTGCCGAAGCAGTATGGTGAAGGCCATTTCATTTTTAGTTTTGGACCTCCATTTTTGTATGGTGTTCTTTTGTAATAGCGCTTTTTCCACGTGCCTGTTTTTAGCTGTCTCCTATTCTGTCCATTGGGACGGACATATAGTTATTTCTCTCCTCTCTGTTCATGTTCTGTAGTTTTGACTTGGGTGCGTATGATCCCAGTTGTTTTTTGCACCCTAAAACAAAACAAACAAACAGATTCAGAAGGATGTAGGTTGCAGTGGTTACTTGGAGCTTGGAGATGAAAGAAGCTTGTGCGGGATATAGTAGCATGGAGGTCTGCATCAAACCAGTCTCTGGAATGAAGACTAAACAACAACTGCTTTGAAAGCTTAAAGCATGCTCTTTCCAGGTTTGGTAAGAAAAATAGGACTGAACAAAGCACAGTTGAGATATTGCACCCCAAAAATACTGTAAAATTTGTATGTAGAACATTTTGGCCAACTTTGCAGATGTGTACCTTTTCTTCTAGGCATCCAGTGTTAATTAAATTTGATCCACCTACAGACATGATAGGTAGGAATAACCCTCTGAAGTTGTGTGATTGGTTCATTTGAAAAGTAGCAGTGGTCAGTCAAACCTTGGTGCTAAGAATTGCATGACGAATTTTTTTGCCATGGTGTGATTCAGCATAAAAAGTTGCCCATGTATGTTAAAGCAAATGACCAAATGTGTGCTAGAACTTTAAACAAAGCCTAGCAAACATGGCACATCTGCACCTTTGTACATGATGCAAAGGTGAGTAGCCTCTCTTTAAAAGCCACTAAAATTCAACCATTGAAGATACTGGACTGAAATTTGGTATATAAGCATCAAAGACCATATAGAACCTTCACACCAAATTTCATTAGATTTGGAGATGATCGAGTGGGGACACTTTTTAATGTGATCCGTTTGACGTGGAATGACCCCACTGCTCCTTCTTCTATGGTACTCAGCTGCTGTTTTTATCCAGTGCTACAAACAAAGCATTTACGTTACTTTACACAAAAAGCTGCCTCCCCCTGTAGCAACACCCCCAGTGCCCATAACAATAAACTTTTAAGTGGTGGACCATCCTTGCATTTTTCATAGTTTGTCTGCAATATATGTACTGTATACATTATCCATCAGAACACCATCAGAGTTTCATAGCTAAAAGGGTCATTCCATATCAAATCACCCAATAAAAAATAAATTTTACACCCACCTCCTTAGATTTTCATGAAATTTGGCTCAAATGGTTCTAATACCATCCTGACAACACCTGCAATTTTTTTTTTTTTTTGCTGTATCTCTTAGAGTTTTTTTTATAAATTTTTAAAGTTTTTATGTTTTGCGTTTTCTGAACCTTCGGAAATGGTCAGTTTAATTTGTATTCAAAACTTTGAATTTGCTTATCTTAAAAACTCTTTTAGATAACATCATGAATTTTTGCAGCAAGTTTATTTATTATACATATTTGAAGATAAAAATGATGCTATTAAAAAATATATATATATATATATATATATATATATATAATTTTTCCCACGTGGAATGTTTCCTTCCATTTATATATATATATATATATATATATATATATATATATATATTCTTTTTTTTAAACGAATGTTTTGTTTTATAAGAATTGCAAAATCTCGAGTCTCAGACCTGATAGAATGCTCAAATTTGTTTTAATTTACTCTTAAACATATAGGCTACTTGATAAAACAAAAATAATGATGGCTTTTTAACATGTTTATTAATTATAGTAGATTACATTAGAATTATGTACAAAGATAGTTTACTTACGACACTTATGTATAACCCAACTGATTGCTTGAAGCATTGAATTTTTTGAGTAATTTTGTCTTTTTAATAAACATTAATGCTGATTCAAACTGTTTTTCCACTTCATCCAAGAGCTTTCAGTTCTTTTGATACAGTCTTTTTTGAAGTAATACATTCTCCCAGTGCCACTCGATTGAAGTGCGTCTAGTACACAGACTATATGCTCCAAAGGCACTATGCAGGAATCTTCTCTTTCAGGCCAATAAAATGATGCAGCGGGTCCTGAAGGATGTAGAAATAGAATTTCTGCATCTTCTTCATCATTGAATATTGTTTTTACCAGTCCAA
The DNA here is from genome assembly GCF_021461395.2 of Schistocerca americana. Taxonomy (NCBI): domain Eukaryota; kingdom Metazoa; phylum Arthropoda; class Insecta; order Orthoptera; family Acrididae; genus Schistocerca; species Schistocerca americana. Next base: position 805,733,712 of record NC_060121.1, read on the forward strand.
AGTACCAGTTACCATCATAATTTGCAGCCACATAGCAATTTATGGATGGTTCAACACGAGCCCAATCAGAAGAAGAATGGAAAGAAAAGACTAAGGAGGGTTTTACACTATCTGTAGTCCTTCTAATTTCAAGGTTGTTTGTTGGAAGTGGTTTGAAGTTATGAAAACTTCTAGTTCCAGGAATGGCTCGGGTTGCTGAAAAACGTTTTTCTAGTTTTAACCGTAGCAAATCAGCTTCTTTTTTTGTCAATAAAGTGAAAATGAATGTTTTCAATATTTTTTTCACAAAACTTATACACATCGATTGCTGTCATTATTTGTTCTTTGTCTGAAAGCTGTAGACTGGCTTTCCTTAAAATTCTTTTAAGTTCCTCCTAGGCCATCACAAATTGACTTCCCATGACTTGTTGCAAAAAAAGAGTGTTGGGCCTTCAAATTAAAGTCTCTCAAGTGTTCAATCAAATTTTTAAAACTGTTTCTATTTTTGTACTGCCCAGCACAACCATCTGTAAAGTAGTGAACTGAGTCAATGTCAGTATGATGTAATGACAGCCACTTTGTAATTTCTTTTTGTACAAAGTTAACAAAACCAGTGTCATGTTCTTGGTCATCACTAATAAAACAGTGGTTGGAAACAAAAACATTGTTTTCCTCATTTCTTAGAAAAACTCCAACTGGGTGTAGAGTACAACCACCTCTATTCCAGTGGTAACTTTGGATCTTATTTTGTATAACAAAGGAATAATTTTCACTGAAATCCATCACAATAATTGCTGTTTTGGGTGGTGGGTCTTCTTTCAATCTTTTAAAGGCTGCTGATTGGGATTTTGCTATAAACGAGTGTGGGGTGAGCTTTTCCAATGACCTAACCAATAAAGAAATGTAGTCTTCAACACTGATAGACTGTTTGATCATTTCCGCCCTGTCTGTGTTAACCCACTGACTGATTACAATTTCTTCTTCTAAATCATAATCTTCACTTAGTTTTTCAGTTAAGCACTCTGTTAGTGCAGTATTTGCAGGACAGCTGTTGCAATGATGTAGCATGCAGTTTTGGTTTTCTGTGTTGCACACAAGCATCTTAATTAGGTCTTTATAAGATTCTTCAATTTTCACAGCATCCAGTAATAGTTTAACATTCTGGTGGATACTGCATACACATCCAGTGTGTGTGCCTGCAGCACCAGCAAGGATACACCATTTAGGTCTCAAGAAACAAAATTTTGAAAATCCTACTTCTACCTCGGGATTCTCCCATTTGAAAGAATAATAAGAGTTCTCTCAAGTTACACAAAATGAGTCTTTTTTTGCATGTACACATTTTTTTGAACACTTACTTTACAAGTCTTACTGTATTTTCAGAAAGAGTTTTACCTTTTTTTGGACCAGGAGTTTCCAAAATACCATTTTCAGATTTTAGCTTTCTAGCTTGTCGCACCATGTACTCACTTACATTAAATTCTTTCATCACTTTATTTCGAGTCCAAGAATCTGGAGCCAAGGTCAGAATCTGGATTTTTCTAGACCTCCCAACAGATGAAATCTTCTCTTACATAAGAGAAATCATTACATCAAAATCCTTTGCTTTCTCAACCACACTTTTATCTTCTTCGTCATCATCAGAACTTGGTGCATCATATTTTAATGCTTTTGAAACCGCCTTTTTTGCAGTCTTTCCAATATTGCTAACCTTCCTTTTAAAATAAGGCCCTTTACTTTGTTCTGACAAGCCATGAAGCTTTATCGGTGTTAAACCTAAATAATCAAGAGCAATGTTTGTTTGTACGAGGGATTCATTTCTGGATTCCAATGATTCTAATTCAACCATGACTTGATCATCTGTTTCACTTTCATTGACTTCAACTCTTAATTTTTCCTCACAAAAGTTACGGCATGTTGAGCAAAGCTTTTATCCAGGTTATGCTAATATTTTTTGTCAGTAATTGTTTAGAAAGATCCAAGCCTACACTTCTCAACGATTTTTTGATGGGCTTTTTGTGTTTTTTTAGTGGGTCTACACATGTTGTTTGATACTTTTCAAAAACATTTAAAAACTTTTCAAAAACATTTAAAAAGTAGTAGCTGTGGTGTGAACATATATTCTTAAATTCACACAGATTAATTCCAGATCGTAAGTGGATCAAATCTTTTTCTTCCTCACTCAATTCTGATACCAGTTGTAACTTTTTTGAAGGTGTGTAGGTTGTTTGGAAACAGTCAGATTTTTTAAATAACCCTACACTACAGGTTTGAATATCTGACATACTGATTTCACTTTTGGTCTGATTTCTGCTCTGGTTACTTTTATAGGATATTGGAAAAGAATCTCTGTAAACTGAGCAACAGTACTTACTGAGAGTTCGAATAAACTTAATAAAATACTATCCAAGCACTATTTAACACTGTAATAATTTTTTACTTCAAAACACAGGAGTAACAATACAAAATCCAATTGTACATTGTTACTCCAAGAAGACAAAAACTTATTTTCGGTGTCTAAGTCACTTGGCATTTTTTATTTTTAAAATATAATTAATATTACTTTAAAAAATAAATAACTATTAAACAGGTTAAAAAGCCAACATAATTTTTCTTTAATCTAATAGCCTATACAATTAAGAGTATTTTAAAACAAATTTGAGCTTTCTATCAGGTCTGAGACTCTAGATATTGCAGTTTTTGTAAAACTAAACATCCGTTAGTTAAAAAAAAAATAAAAAACTTATAAATTTTTTTACATTTGGAAGAATTTAATATATCTTTATGGTAATTTTTTTAACATTTAGATATAATACACAAACTTATTCCAGAATTTCATACTGATATCTTGAGTATTCTTTAACATACAAATTTTTTTAGTTGTGAGGACACGTTTAAGTTACAATTTCCGACTGCTGAAACAAAGCCAAATCTAAAAACTTTAAAAATTTATAAAAAAAAAACTATAAGAGATAGAGCAAAAAAATTTTACAAGTGCTTTCAGAATGATAAAAGAAGTAATTGTACCAAGTTTCATTAAAATCTGACATGGTTGGTGTCAAGGCCTAGGTGACTTGACATGGAATGACCCAAAAATATTATACAGGGTGTTACAAAAAGGTGCAGCCAAACTTTCAGGAAACATTCCTCACACACAAAGAAAGAAAATATGTTATGTGGACATGTGTCCGGAAACGCTTACTTTCCATGTTAGAGCTCATTTTATTACTTCTCTTCAAATCACATTAATCATGGAATGGAAACACACAGCAACAGAACGTACCAGCGTGACTTCAAACACTTTGTTACAGGAAATGTTCACAATGTCCTCCGTTAGCGAGGATACATGCATCCACCCTCCGTCGCATGGAATCCCTGATGCGCTGATGCAGCCCTGGAGAACGGCATATTGTATCACAGCCGTCCACAATACGAGCACGAAGAGTCTCTACATTTGGTACCGGGTTTGCGTAGACAAGAGCTTTCAAATGCCCCCATAAATGAAACTCAAGAGGGTTGAGGTCAGGAGAGCGTGGAGGCCATGGAATTGGTCCGCCTCTACCAATCCATCGGTCACCGAATCTATTGTTGAGAAGCGTACGAACACTTCGACTGAAATGTGCAGGAGCTCCATCGTGCATGAACCACATGTTGTGTCGTACTTGTAAAGGCACATGTTCTAGCAGCACAGGTAGAGTATCCCGTATGAAATCATGATAACGTGCTCCATTGAGTGTAGGTGGAAGAACATGGGGCCCAATCAAGACATCACCAACAATGCCTGCCCAAACGTTCACAGAAAATCTGTGTTGATGACGTGATTGCACAATTGCGTGCTGATTCTCGTCAGCCCACACATGTTGATTGTGAAAATTTACAATTTTATCACGTTGGAATGAAGCCTCATCCGTAAAGAGAACATTTGCACTGAAATGAGGATTGACACATTGTTGGATGAACCATTCGTAGAAGTGTACCCGTGGAGGCCAATCAGCTGCTGATAGTGCCTGCACACGCTGTACATGGTACGGAAACAACTGGTTCTTCCGTAGAACCCACCATACAGTGACGTGGTCAACGTTACCTTGTACAGCAGCAACTTCTCTGATGCTGACATTAGGGTTATCGTCAACTGCACGAAGAATCGCCTCGTCCATTGCAGGTGTCCTCGTCGTTCTAGGTCTTCCCCAGTCACAAGTCATAGGCTGGAAGGTTCTATGCTCCCTAAGACGCCGATCAATTGCTTCGAATGTCTTCCTGTCGGGACACCTTCGTTCTGGAAGTCTGTCTCGATACAAACGTACCGTGCCACGGCTATTGCCCCATGCTAATCCATACATCAAATGGGCATCTGCCAACTCCGCATTTGTAAACTTTGCACTGACTGCAAAACCACGTTCGTGATGAACACTAACCTGTTGATGCTACGTACTGATGTGCTTGATGCTAGTACTGTAGAGCAATGAGTCGCATGTCAACACAAGCTCCAAAGTCAACATTACCTTCTTTCAATTGGGCCAACTGGCGGTGAATCGAGGAAGTACAGTACATACTGACGAAACTAAAATGAGCTCTAACATGGAAATTAAGCGTTTCCGGACACATGTCCCCATAACATATTTTCTTTATTTGTGTGTGAGGAATGTTTCCTGAAAGTTTGTGCGTACCTTTTTGTAACACTCTGTATATAAGGCAGTGTGTATTAAATGTGGCATGAATGTAGTCATCAAGATGCCCTGCAAATCAATCCGTTATCACAATCAATATTTCGTTTTCACAATCATTGGTTTCACCAATTGCCAACCATATTCTACCTTTCAGTGCAACCTAGACCTCCAACTACACTGTATATCAGTCTGACACTAGATGTCGGGAGGGGGGGGGGGGGGGGGGCACAAACACACTCCAGCCCCATAAAAAGTTGTCTCTAATGACAATGTTAAACCTGATTCCCATCCTTCTCCTCCCAGCTCTCATTATCTAGCTACCATAAAAACATTACCTATCTCAGTATTTAGTTGACTCGATCCCGTCACTTCTCCAGTCGGATTCGTCCCGCAACATAATTATGTTGTGTGACATACATGTGCAAACAGGAAGAGAACAGAACACTGTCTGTATTATTTTTTTAAATGTAGCTTGTGGTGACAGACTGATCTGTAGTATAGCCAGAGGTATAGGTTTGACGGAAAGGTGATAGTTGAATTTGAGTTGGCAAAGCCAACAAATGTGTATTATGTGTATGAAATATTCAGAAACTACTTCAGGTATGTAATCTATCTGATCATTCATGTGGATCTTCTATCCTATTATACTTTTCTTTTTTCTCATCCAGTAGTTACAACATTTTATTTGTTATTGTTGTTTGTACTTTCATTTACTTACTGGTTTTTCTACCTAACTGCTCCTCTGATCTCACCAAATGATTAATACTTCCTATTCTTACCTTTCTCACACGTTAGTGCATTTTTCTTTCCCTCGGGTTATAGTATTCCGCCTGATGGCGGATCCATAAGTGATCAAAATATTCATCTAGACTATTGTTCTTTGGATTTGATTATGGATCCATTTATTTCTATCTCAGTTTCTTTCTCAAATGCCAATAATTTCTGTGTGGTCTTTAATTTATTATTCACTTGCTGTCTTCTTCCTTGCATTTACATTTTCTTTCTATTCTGTATTTTCCACTGTCATGTAGAAGACACTTAAATCTCCTTTTGTTACCTACCCTATTATTATGCGTGTAGGGTATTTTTCAGAATAAATTTCCTCTCACTAAGTTGTTTCATCACCCCATTTTCCCAACTGGACCAATATTTATCTTAATAGACACTAGATATGTTTATTGACTGTCTCTGTGACCATGTCAATTTGACATCTAATTTCATTGGTACAACAATCAGTTGTTGCCATGAGGCCCCCAGTGAGGCTCACAATTCTTCTGTTGTGATTGACAAACATAAGGCCACCAGCATAAGTAGTACTATTTCCCTCTCTGTGGTGAAAGTCTAATCTCTGACTATAACATGTGAAAAAGATTCACCACATAGAGGAGATGTTCAGTCACAGTTAGCCACAACAAAACGTCTGCTATACTTGTGAGCTTCCGACCAAAACACCTTCTTCTAATGATGAAAACACACACACATACTCACACACACAACTTGCACAAAAATGACCACTGTCTCTGGCTACTGAGGCTGGACTGCAAGCTGTTGCATGTGATGGGAGAGGCTATCTACCTGGTTGATTTAAGGGGGATAGCGGGGTAGGGGTGGGGGAGGGTGTAGTGCTGCTTTTGGAATCATGCAGGGGTCAGGGTAGGGTAAGTCAGATGGATGGTTTGGGGAGAGCACAAGTAGCACTACACCCACCCCCACCCCTACCCTACTATCTCTCTCCCTCCCCACCCCAGCCTCTTCCTTACCCCACCACCCAGATTGCTTCTTGTCTGAAACCCACATGTATAGCAGTTTTGTTGTGGTACCTGGCAGCAACGCAACATCTCCTCTATACGGTGTGTAGCAATCTATCCTTTTCATAGTGTTGTCATTATTCCATCCTGGTTTTCCATGTTTGATAATGTCTGACTGTCGTATACACTCATCACAGAGGTTGGCCCATTAGAGAGTTCAGTTATAGGGAAATTAGGTTTCCCAAGTTGTGGGTTGACCAGTGCTGCCAGTCCTCATTTACTGTAAGCTCTGTGAGTGTTTCATCAACCACTGTGCAGTCCAGGGTGGAACATTGCGTTTTTCTGAGAGCAGGGATCTTGCCTTAAGTGCTCAGGTTGGAAGAATTCTAAAAACCTATAAAAGTTCCCTCGATGTCGAGGTGTGCTCTGGTTTGATGGGTTGTATGGCTGTTGGGGCAAAACAGTCTCTAGTGGACTGCCTCTGGGTTTCAGGGGCACCCCAGTTTAGTGAGACTTACTCAGGAAAGCAGAACTTATTTGGTTGAACATCTGTTTTGGCTCAACTCACAGTGTAAAGGGAGTACTAACACCCAGTCAGCACTGAGAGCTCTGGTGGAGAGCCCTGAGAAAACAAATTGTAGGAATTGTAGTGAAGGAAGTTTTAGTAGGAGGGGCTCATTTGAAATGCTCTTCCATTTCTTTATTCACAATGATTTATAAGTAACAGCGGGATCATTGAAAGAAGTCAAATGGCTTTGAAGCAATGCTCTGCTGGCCAAGACAGCCACATAACATGAAGTGTCTGAACTTTCAGGGTCAAAAAAAATAAGTGACTGCCATATAGTAACTGAAATCTGTAACACCTGTAATTCCAATAATATAATGGAAATTGACCTCCAAGAATTAGGAGAAGAATGGCCAAATCTGGGCTTCACAGAGATAAAGAACAATATGAAGGAAGTAAATAACTAACTAGGAAGAAACTGTGGTTTGTATTTTAATATTCAGCTTCCTTGTATTACCATAGTACTTCTTAGTTAGGTGTATCACCTTCATTGTTAGACCATGTGTATCAAACCCTATGGAATTTTTTAAATCCCTGAAGTTTGCCCCCCACCCCCACCCCTGCGGGTCCAGGGGTTAGAACAGGCCTAAGGTATTCCTGCCTGTCGTAAGAGGGGACTAAAAGGAGTCTCACACTTTTTGGCCCCATGAGTTCAGATCCCATTCTATGGTTTGGCCTGCCACTTTCAAAATTCTACAGAATTGTGGGCCATATGGGAAGGACGCCTTATGTGGTGCATGCCGGCCGAAGTGGCCGAGCGTTTCTAGGCACTACAGTCTGGAACCGCGCGGCCGCTACGGTCGCAGGTTCGAATCCTGCCTCGGGCGTGGATGTGTGTGATGTCCTTAGGTTAGTTATGTTTAAGTAGTTCTAAGTTCTAGGGGACTGAGGTCTCAGTAGTTAAGTCCCATAGTGCTCAGAGCCATTTGAACCATTTTTTATGTGGTGCATGAGTTATCCACAGTGCCCTCAGATTCGATCTCCTGAATCTCTTGTCGTGGCTTTGCATCTACACCTGTGATTCAACTATTTGGGCGAGGACATTCTCCGGGGTATGTTATCTTCTTCCGCTGTCTCCTGTCCTCTTTTGCCTCCATGACAATATTGGATTTCTCTGCACCCAATATGCAGCATGGTAGCCAGTCTGTTGTGGTGGGGCCATTATGTACCCATTTGGTGGTAGCCCCCTGACAAGACAGGGATCGCACTGCTGATGCCTGAGCTGTAAACCCCCCACGTATGCCAAAGAGTAGATGCCTGTCTTCCTGGAGCATCAGGACTCCTGGCAACGGCCATCATGCCAGTTGGTCTTTGCTGTGTCTGGGTGGCACCCCTGGGGAGAGCCCCTGATCGGAGTGGGTGGCATCAGAGCGGATGACCTGCAATGAAGCAGACTGTATCATCTCTTGCTGGTGACCATACGGCACCAGCAGTCTCTAAGAAGGCAAGATTGAATACATTGCTGACAGGTATGACCCTAAATAGTTTCCCTCCCTCGCTACACCATGGGAGGAACGTAGGGCAACAGAACAGAGAGAGCTGTATTCGCATCAGTTTTTAATATGTAGCAGAATTGATGGGCACTCCTTTTAACTAGTAAGCCTCAGTTTTTCATTGAACAGCTTGAGGATAAGTTTGGAGAAGTGACAGTGCTGTCCAAGATTCGAAACAGCGCAGTCTTGATTCAGACAGCAACCCTGGCCCAATCTTGAGCATTACTCGCCTGTGACCAGCTGGGTGATATTCCTGTTTCTGTCATTCCCCGTAAAAGCCTCAACATGGTCTAGGGGATCATTTTCCATCGCGATCTCCTCTTGCAGTCTGACAGTGAGCTCCGCACCAGTTTAGAATGGCGGGCTGTTCATTTCATCTGGTGCATTTACAGGGGACCGAAAGACAACAGGGTTGCTACCGGTGCCTTCATCTTGGCCTTTGAGGGTGATTCATTGCCTGAAAAGGACAAGGTGATGGTTTACCGTTGTGACGTTAAACCATACGTCCCTCCCGCTATGCAGTGCTTTAAGTGCTGGAAGTTCGGGCACATTTCTCACTGCACTTGCGGCACCACATATCGAGACTGCGGACGTCCACTGCACCCAGATACTCCATGTGCACCTCCTCCCACTTGCATCAACTGTGGGCAGCACCACTCCCCCCCTGCTTGCCAGACCGCCCAGTACTCCAAAAGGATTGGAAAATACTGTGGTACAAGACCTTGGACCGATTGGCTTACACAGATGTTAAATGTAAATTTGAAAGATTACACCCCATTCGGTTGACGTCGACATATGCTGCAGTTACGTCACCGTTCCTGTCCCAAGTGCCAGTGGTTCCTCACTCTATGCCATGAACAGTGGGCTCTCAGGGCCACCAGAATACATCTGCCCCCTTGGTGGTAGAGGGCAAATCTTCCTCCATTGCTCCCAAAGCACCTACTTGGGAGCAAGATCCCCCTCCCAAACACAAGGGACATGGGTCCCCTGCCCCCTGACAGAGAAGTAACGGCATTGCCGGCTCCTCTCGTGCGGAAGGGGTCCCTTGGGGCCCTCTCTCCCAAGGTCTCCACTAACGCCATGGCAGACACTTGCCAGTGGCTCAAGGAGCCTAAAGCTGCTGGGACGAAGAGCTTCACGGTCTTCCTCCGTGCCTGAAAGCTACTTCGGAGAAATCTCCCCAACAAGCCCCTAAAGAGAAATGAGAGAGCAAGCAACTGAGAAGTAGTCTGCTAAGAAACAGGACCCTCTGGTGGCCCCAACACCACCACTCGCTATCAGTTCTGCATCTGAGGATGTGTGGAGATCTCAGCATCCCCTGAGGACCTGGATCTCACTGATGCCTCATCCACAACAGGAATGGATACAAATATTGAATCGGCGCCAGCAGGTGACCCTGAGGCATAACCTGCCTCCTTGCGTACTTCATACCTTCCTAGCCTCACAATAATGTCATTCTCCAGTGGAATTGCGGCGGTTTTTTCCACCACCTAGCTGAACTATGGCAACTGTTAAATTTTTACACCTGCTAACTGCATTGCCCTCCAGGAAACCTAGTTCCCGGCAATGCGAACTCCTGCCCTTTGCGGCTGCAGGGGATATTACAATAACGTAGCTAGTATAATAATGTGTCAGGTGGAGTTCATGTCTATGTCCTGAAATCCGTATGCATTGAACCTGTACCCCCTCAAACCCCTCTTGAAGCTGTGGCTGTCAGGATAAGGATGACACAGGATCTAACAGTCTGCAACGTATATCTTCCTCCAGATGGCCCAGTACCCCTGAACGCATTGGCTACACTGATTGATCAACTCCCTAAACCTTTCCTACTTTTGGGAGATTTTAACGCTCATAACCCCTAGTGGGGTGGCACCGTGCTTACTGGCCAAGGCAGAGATGTCGAAAATTTACTGTCACAACTCGACCTGTGCCTGCCTCTTAAATGCAGGTGCTCCCACACATTTCATTATGGTACGTGGCACATATTTGGTCATTGATCTCTTGGTTTGCAGTCTTGGCCTTCTCCTATCTATCCACTGGAGAGCATCTGACATCTTGTGTGGTAGTGATCACTTCCCCGTCTTCCTGTCACTGCCCCAGGGTCAGGCCCACTGACGCCTACCCATATGGGCTTTAAACAAGGCAGTTGGGTAGCCTTCACCTCTGCTGTCACTGTTGAATCTCTCCCACATGGTAACATCGATGTGGTGGTTGAGCACATAACTGCAACGTTTCTGCAGCGGAAAACACAATCCCTTGTTCTTTATGGTACCCTGGTGAATGACAGTCCATTGGTGTTCGCCTGAAGTTGCTGAGGCAATTAAGGAATGTAAGCAAGCTCTACAGCAGTATAAGTGGCACCCTTCCCCGGGAGCACCTCATCGCCTTTAAACGGCTCTGTGCCTGCGTTCACCAACTTATAAAATGACGGAAACAGGAGTGTTGGGAGAGAAACATCTCGACCATGGGGTACCGTACTTCACCTTCCCAAGGCTGGGCAAAAATCGAACGAGTTTTTGGGTACCAGTCCCTAACAGGTGTTCCCGATGTTAACATCAATGGCGTGTTATCTACCGACGCAAATGCGATTGCCGAGCACTTTGTTGAGCACTATGCTCGTGCCTCTGCATCAGAGAATTAACCCCCAGCCTTTCGCACTCTCAGACGGCGGATGGCAGGGAAAATCCTCTTGTTCACTACACACCACAGTGAACCCTATAACGCCCCATTCACAGAGTGGGAGCTCCTCAGTGCCCTTGCACATTGCCCCTACACAGCTCCTGGGTCAGATCGGATCCACAGTCAGATGATTAAACATCTCTCAACTGACTACAAGCGACATTCCTCGTCATCTTCAACCAGATCTGGAGTGATGGTGTCTTTCTATCTCACTGGCGGGAGAGCACCATCATACCAGCACTCAAACCCAGCAAAAACCCGCTTGATGTGGATAGCTATCAACCCATCAGCCTTACCAACATTCTTTGTAAGCTGCTGGAACGTATGGTGTGTCATCGGTTGGGTTGGGTCCTGGAGCCACGTGGCCTACTGGCTCTGTGCCAGGGTGGTTTCTGCCTGGGTCGCTCTAACCACTGATAATCTTATGTCCCTTGAGTCTGCCATCTGAACAGCCTTTTCCAGACGCCAACACCTTGTTGCCGTCTTTTTTGATTTACAAAAAGTGTGTGCACCAACTGGCGACATCATATCCTTTTCACATTATATGGGTCGGGTCTGTGAGGCCCACTCCTGATTTTTAGCCAAAATTTCCTGTTGCTTCATACTTTCATGTCCAAGTTAGTGCCTCCCAAAGTTCCTCCCATATCCAGGAGAATGGGGTCCCACAGGGCTCTGTATTGAAGTGTATCTCTATTTTTAGCGGCAATTAATAGTCTAGCAGCAGCTGTAGGGCCGTCTCTGTATGCAGACAACTTCAGCATTTCGTATAGCTCCACCAGTACTGGTGTTGCTGAGTGGCGTCTACAAGGCGCAGTCATGGGTGCTAGCCCAAGGCTTCCAGTTTTCAGCCTTAAAGTCATGTGTTATGCACTTCTGTTGGCATCGTACCGATCACCTGGATCCAGAACTTTACCTTGCTGATGATCCCCTCACTGTAGTGAAGACATATCGATTTTTAGGACTAGTTTTCAATGCCCAATTGTCTTGGCTTCCTCACCTATGTCAGCTCAAGTGCTGGCAGCACCTCAATGCCCTCTGCTGACTGAGCAACACCAAGTCAGGTGCAGATCACTCTATGCTGCTGCAGCTCTACAGAGCCCTTGTTCAATCCCACATTGACTATGGGAGTCTGGTTTATGGTTGGGCGGCACCCTCAGTATTGCGTTTACTCGACTCAGTGCATCACTGTGGCGTTCGACTAGCGTCGGGAGCTTTTAGGACGAGTCCGGTGACCAGCGTCCTGGCAGAGGCTGGAGTCCCTCCATTGCAGGTCAGGCACGCGCAACTGCTCACCAGTTATGTTGCACGCATTTGTAGTTCTCCTGCGCATCCGAATTACCGTCTCCTTTTCCCATCCACGGCGGTTCATCTCCCGCATCAGTGGCCCAGGTCAGGGCTTACAATTGCAGTTTGCATCCAATCTCTTCTGTCTGAAGTGGAGTCCTTTCCTTTACCACCTATACTTGAAGTCCATTTGCGTACACCTCCATGGTGTACACCTAGGCTGCGGCTTCTCTTGACCTTTCACATGGCCGAAAGGACATGTACCAAGGACATGAAGTGGTTTACACTGCCGGCTAGATGGCTGATGGTTGCGTCCGCTTCGCGTATGTCCATGGAGGACACATTGAGCAACATTTCTTGCCCGATGGATTTAGTGTTTTCACTGCCGAGCTGGTGGCTTTATCTCGTGTTCCTGACCACGTCCGTTCATGCCCTGGGGAGTCATTTCTTCTGAGCACTGACTCCTTGAGCAGCCTACAAGCTATCGACCAGTGCTACCCTCTTCATCCTTTGGTAGGACCATCCAGGAGTCCATCTATGCCCTGGAACGGTCCTTTCGTTCAGTGGCATTAGTCTGGACCCCAGGTCACGTTGGAATCTCGGGCAACAAGCTTGCTGGCAGGTTGGCCAAACAGGCTACGATGAAACCGCTTATGGAGATCGACATTCCAATAACTGATCTGCGTTCATTTTTACGCCGCCAGGTTTTTTGGTTATGGGAGATGGAATGGTGTAGTCTCAGTACAAACAACAAACTGCGTGCCATTAAGGAGACTATGACTGTGGCAGTCTTCCATGCGGGCTTCTCGCAGGGACTCTGTGGTTCTCTGCCGGCTCCGCATTGGCCACACTCGGGCAACCCACGGCTGCTTCCTGCGCCGTAAAGACCCGTCTCATTGTTGATGCAGCACCTGGTTGACAGTGGCCCTTATTCTGATGCACTTTCCTACTTTGTCTTCGGTTACCAGACTCGTTGCTAATTTTATCTGACAACGCTTCATCAGCTGATTTAGTTTTACGTTTTATTCGTGAAGGTGGGTTTTATCATTTGATCTAAGCTGTAGCACATGTACTTTGTCCCTCTGTGTCCTCCACCCTAGTGGTTTTAGCGTGGAGGTTTTAATGTGTTGTAGAGTGGCTGGCTTCTCCCTTTTATTCTCATGGTCAGCCAGCCATGGTAATCTGTTTAGTTGTTTTAATCTCTTCTACCTGTTTCTTGTGTTACCGTGGTTTTCTTGTCCCATTTTGTCCATTTAAGTGTTTGTTGCTCTTCCTTCGTTCTTGTGGTTTTTCCTTTCTCTCCGTTTTCTGTTGTCAGTCTTGCTTGTTTTATTCTCACTCTTGTGGCATTGTTTTATTCGGAACAAGGGACCAATGACCTAGCAGTTTGATCCCTTCCCCCTTCCTTTAAACCAACCAACCAACCAAAGGTTTGGAAGCTATGTGTGAGGCACATGAAGGAAATGGACTATGTTCATACCTACCAAAATGTATTAATTGTTCATCACCATGTCAGAAAGATAAAGAAAAAGGAAGCCCTCACTGATCCACAGCTCCTATAATTCAATGGAGGTTGAAAGGACTGAGAACTTACATCATGGAGTTGAAACTACTGGCACAGCAAAAACCACTGTGTCTTTGTAGAAAATGCATTTGAAAATGTCTGATGTCATTGTGCTAAGAGCTTACTCTCTTCACAGTATTATTGATCTTAGTGATGAAAGACTTACAGGGGATGGGGGCATTATTCCTTAGTAATACAGGCAACATATCATCTGCCCCACTTACGTCCAGTTTGCAGGAAATACTTCTCGCCATCTGCGCATCACTAAAAACCGCTGTATGCACAGTATTTTCTGTATGCACTCAATAAAAAGGCTTTCATAACCCTAATTAGACAACCTTCCTGGCCATTCCAAAATTTTTGAGGATTTTAACGCACCTCATGTGCTATGGAATTTCAGGAGCACCTTGCCCCGAGGATTGAGTCATTCAGAATCTCATTGTATCAGGAGATATCTGTCTTTTAAAAACAGGTTTGGCAACACATTTCAGCTCTGCCGCAAGGTGATTCTGAGCCATCAGCCTTATCTTCTACAGATTAGAAAGTTGGCACTGATCTCCACTCAGTGACAATTTCCCCATCTGGATTTACTTTCCAGATAGAAGAGAACTCTAAAGGAAGCTACCAAAATGGGTCCTCAGGATACTATGTAACAAGTAATGAGACTTAAACAAAGAGATAGCGTACAGGATTGGGTGAATCACATTGCTGCATGCCATTCGTCATTTTGCGTGCGATAGCAGTTATGGTTGCTGGCTGGCAGTGTTTGGGTCACTGGCTCTATTCTCTCCTTCTGTAATTTTTTATTATTTAAGGTTTTGGAGTTGTGTATGAAATATTGAAATTTACTCCAGCATGCTGTATATGTATAAATAGGAGCATTCTCTGCTCTGACACCACCTGCAGGTCCCGGGGTTAGAATAGGCCCAAGATACTCCTGCCTGTCATAAGAGCTGAATAAAAGGAGTCTTACACCTTTTGGCCTTTATGTGATGGTCCCCTGTAGGGTTTGACCTCCATTTTTCAAAATTTTCCCAAAGAGCAAGCCAATTGGGGAAGGCCACCTTACATGGTGCGTCGTGCATTGAGATCTTTAGCCCACTTTCTCATTGCAGTCCCACTCATCCTCCATCTCTTGAGCGAGGACACCTTCCTGGGTGCGTTTTTCTCCTCTCAATATGCAGTGTCGTTTTCTGTGCCGATGATGACCATGGAATTCCTTGCATCTCATATCCAGCACAGTAGCCAGTCCGTTGTGGTGGGGCTGCAATGTACCCTTTTGGTTGTAGCCCCCTGACTACACAAGGATCACTGCTGATGTCTGCGCCATTAACTCCCCATGTATGCCAAGGAGTAGATGCCCGTCGCCCTAGGGCTCAGTACTCCCAGCAATGACCATCCTGCTGCTGGGTGGCACCTGTGGGGAGTGCCACTGGTTGGAGTGGGTGGCATCAGGGTGGATGATGCGTGATGAAGTGTACCATGTCATCAGTTGCTGATGATCAAATGCCAGCAGTCTGTAAGCTTCCCAGGTCTCAGTACAATGCAAGAAAGTGTGATCCTAAATCGTTCCCCTCCCTGGCCACACCATGGGAGGAACGCCAGGCTAAGGATGGCAGCAAACATTATTCTCCCTTGTACCTCGTATGTATGAGAGTTGATGGGGACTCCTTTGTCTCGATGAAGCCTCAGTTTTTGTAGAGCATTTAGAGGACAAGTTTGGGGAGAGGGAGGACTTGTCCAAAATACAGTCAGGGTGAATCTGGATGAAAACGGCATCCTCTTCCCAGTCACGGGCATTACTTGCTTGTGACAAGCTGGGGGATGTTTCCGTTACCATCACGCCTCATAAGGGCTTAAATATGGCCCAGGGTATTATATTCCATACTGACCTCCTTTTTCAGTCTGATGATGAGTTGCGCACCAACTTAGAGTGACGACGAGTCCATTTCATCCAGTACGTCCATCGGAGTCCGAGGGATAATCAGGTTGCCACCAGTACCATCATCTTGGCTTTCGAGGGTGACACATACTCGAGAAGACAAGGTGATGGTCTACCGCTGTGATGTCAACCATATATCCCTCCCCCAATACGATGCTTTAAATGCTGGAAGTTCGGCCATGTGTCTTCCCGCTGTACTTCCAACATCGCATGTTGAGATTGTGGTCATCCATCCCATCCCAATACTCCATGTGCCCGGCCTCCCATCTGTGTCAACTGTGGAGTGCATCATTCCCCTTGTTCAACAGACTGCAGGATTTTACAGTGAGAAAGGAAAATCATGGCATGGACTGACTGACCTATACTGAGGCCAAGAGGAAATTTGAGTGCTTACATCCTGAGGCTATGACCTCCTGTTATGCTGCCACTACGAGAACAGTTCCACGAGTTCCAGTTGGCTCTCAGAGCCAGAAGACAACACCTGTCCCCTTGATGGTGGGGGACACTTCCCTCCCTGTTGCTCCCACACCACCTACCTTGGGAGCATTGTCCCCCCAATCATGTGGGACAAATATGTTGGCCAGCATATTTGCCGCTGCCGACCGAGGACTTCAGTTAAGTAGTTTTAATTCATCATGGTACCACGGTACAATAGGTTTTAATTTTAATGTTGACTGTGGCTTACTATGGCATGTTATAGTAATTTTATGCTTCTGAAGAAGGCTAGATTAATTTAGCCAAAACCTGGTAAAGACCAGAAAATTTGTGCAACTGAGGCTGATTCATCAACATATTAGTCTAATACAGTTGCTGACGGGGCTGCAATATGCTAATAGTTCTTAGAAATTGCAGTTGACGATACACATTTGGATGTCTTTTGTGGGGATGCACACAGTCAAACGAAACAATAGATCAAAATGTTTCATATACTATTACAAGCATCTGTCCTGTTCCTCATTGCTTTCATTAGTGTCCTTGGAAAACATTAGGAACAGGACATACATTCATTTTATGTTTTTTGTTCAGAATCACTAATACTATCATCCCTCAAAGCATATACCTTTCCTCCTGATTCACCCTGTGTATTCCAGTCTTCATTTAGGATTTCATTATTGCTTACTTCCAGTATCAATGAACTTTCTGTTCATAATACTATCTGGGTATTATTACCTTTGATAAGGGAAACTATTTAACTGTCGAACCCTACCAGGATGAAGTCTGTTGATCATTCATACCAATCTCTTCAAGATGAACTGGCATTGAGCAATATTTAGTCAGGAACCCTGGAATAATACCATAATTGTCAGATGACATCCAAGGTTCTCAGAAACACATATACAACTTGTTGCCTTGCAAGTTCCATGGGTGTCATGTAGAATAATAGACATTTGGAAAATGTTGAACAACATGCTGGTATATTTCCATCATAAATGCCACAAAGGCCCATTTGTACTGACTGCCCGCCATGTCATCCTCAGCCACAGATGTCCCCGCCATGTCATCCTCAGCCACAGATGTCACTGTATGTGGATAGGGAGGGGCATGTGGTCAGCACACCATTCTCCTGTCCGTATGCCAGTTTATGAGACCAGAGCTGCTACTTCTTAATGAAGTAGCTCATCAATTTGCCTCCACAAGGGCTGAGTGTAGCCCATTTGTCAGTAGCACTCACTGAGCGAGGTGGCGCAGTCGTTAGCACACTGGACTCGCATTCGGGAGGACGACGGTTCAATCCCGTCTCCGGCCATCCTGATTTAGGTTTTCCGTGATTTCCCTAAATCGTTTCAGGCAAATGCCGGGATGGTTCCTTTGAAAGGGCACGGCCGATTTCCTTCCCAATCCTTCCCTAACCCGAGCTTGCGCTCCGTCTCTAATGACTTCATTGTTGACGGGACGTTAAACACTAACCACCACCACCTGTAGCACTCAGTAGACTGGATGGTTACCCATGCAAGTGCTAGCCCAGCCCTACAGCATTTAACTCCCGTGATCTGACGGAAACCGGTGTTACCCCTGCGGTAAGGCCATTGGCACATTCTACACTAATGAAGAGAAGGATGAAGATCGTTTGATGACTATTACAGTACTAAACATCAGGCAGCAGGGCCAGTCTGTTCATGTCAAGCAATGGTAGACAATTACTCCAGCAGAATGAAGCCCATTGCTGTATCCAAGTCTAGTTCACTGTCCAGCATGCCACAGTCATTCCCACAGTCTCCATCTAAACAATGGATAATTTAGATGGAAGTGGAAAAGATGTGTTAGACAACATTATACAGCTATCAGAAAGTTCATGGTCCTCCCCAATGTTGCCTGCGAAGAAGAGAGATGGCTCATAGCATTTTTTTGTTGATTTCCAATTGCTGAACAAAATCACAAATAAGATATGTATCCATTGTGACAAATGGATGACACCTTGGAATGTATGAAGGTATAGAAAATTACTTCTCCGCTATGGATATTCACACTAGCTACGGACTGATCAATTTTGACAGGGTCGACATGAAAAAGGCTGCTTCTGTAACACCTGATGGCCTCTTTGAGTGCAAAGTTATGATGCTTGGCCTGCACAAAACTTCAGCTACCTCTGAAAGCATAATGGAAAACGTGATTCGACATCGTGAATGGATTATATGTCTTCATTATCTGGATGGATGACACTGTTGTTTTATTGAAGACTTTTTATTAAAATTGTAACCACTGGTCAACTGTGCTAAAGTGTTTCCATGGTGCAAATCTATGACTGGATTTGAGAAATGCGTCTTAATCAGCCAAGAAATAAAAATCTTCGGGCACCTGCAGTAGTTAGTGGAAGCGTAGTCTGACCTGATTCTGAAAATGTAAGAGCCATAACAGATTTTCCAATGTTTCATCACATATGTGATGTGAGAGGCTTCCCAGGAATCTTCTCCTACTACAGATGCTTCATAATAGTTTTCAGTTCCAAGGCACAGCTACTGTAAGGTCTTTTCAGGGAGATGCCAAATGTTCTTGGGCCCACGATCAGGGAACATCTTTTTGTGATCGTAAAGCGGCACTGACATCTTCATTAGTCCTAGCATTTTTGATGAGAATCCTGAGACAGAACTATAGTCTGATGGTAATTATTACTGGAGGGGTGCAGTTCTAATGTAAATCTAGGAGGGCACTTAAAAAGTGATTGCTTAAGCCTCCAGAGTATGTTCCAAGTTCTGACTATATTTATATGGCTGTTGTGACTGACAAACATTTTTTATGCTGGCTGACAAGCCCAAAGGATCTCTCAGGACCCTTTGCAAACTGGGCACCAAAAGTTCAGGAATATGGCATCAAAGTAGTTTACAAAAGTGAACACAAACACAAATTACAGACTACCATTGATAGAATCGATTGGAAGAATATTATTGCAGATCTGGCAGTATGCCAGACATTGCTGCACAAATGAGCATTGGTAGTTGAACAAAGGAAAGGTCCAACATTGCAGAAGAGCATGGAAGACTTAATGAAGGAAAAACATTTCCATTGAGAATTCAGACTAACAGATGGGCCGTAAGAAATATTGAGCCAATGGGAAGTAAATTGTTGTTTGTCTCGTAACTCTTCTACAGCTAGTCAAACTAATGTATTTTCACTTTTGTATTTTCATGGGATTTTAACATCAGGATCTCTGGGATTTAAAAAGACCCTTGATAAAATCAGAAACAGGTATCACTGGCCAGGTTTGTGCTTATCTGTCAGATATTTTGTAGGACATTATAGAGAATGCCAACAATGGGAGCATGTGCCTCACTTACCCCAGAACATCTGGTACTAATTTGTCCTGCACTAACTTAATCAGATTGAAATTGACTTCTTGCGGAGATTTTGCAGTTCAGTAAAAAGGAATAAATGGATAATATTTTGGACTGAGTATCTAACTTGCTATGCTGTCAGCTGGCCGGTGTGGCCGAGCGGTTCTAGGTGCTTCAGTCTGGAACATCGCGACTGCTACGGTCACAGGTTCGAATCCTGCCTTGGGCATGGATGTGTGTAATGTCCTTAGGTTAGTTAGGTTTAAGTAGCTCTAAGTTCTAGGGGACTGATGACCTCAGATGTTAAGTCCCATAGTGCTCAGAGCCATTTGCTATGCTGTCGTTATGGATGCACCGATTGCTGAAGTTCCAGGAATCACCAGGTTTACTCCAGAAGACATAATTTTGAAGCATGTAACTCCAGGTGCAGTGAGTTATGACTATGGGAAAGTATTTTAGTCAACGCTAGTGACAAAAGTAATTAAAAGTTGCAAATCGTGCACAGGATGATAACTGCTTGCCATCTGCAGATGAAGGCATCACCAAATAATTTAATAAAATGACAGATATGCTCTCAGTGTATGTGGACATCAAACAGAGAGACTAGGATACAGCACTGCTTGTCATGACATTCACATGCAACACAAGAAAATAAAACACTGCAGTTTCATGCATTTTTTTCTAGATACATAGTTGAGAGCTGAAACAAAAATGGATACTTTGTTTGTGTTTCAACCCAATACATTTGAATATTATTGGATTAAACAACTGAACAACCCAAATGAAGATGCAAGACAGTTGGCATGCATGTGGGCCTTGGATGCAACAAGCTAAGGACTGTGGATGTTATAACGCCCATAACCAATCTTTAAGCTACAACCCAGATGAAGTAGTGTGGATTTTTACACCTGTGCAGATGGTCAGGCTATCAGAAAAGTTATTAAAGTGCCACTTGAGTATAGGAGGCAAGAGATGTTGTCCAGTCCCTTTGCATGAAGCTCTATCGAACCCTTGAGGCCCAGTCTGACAATAAAGGTTTGCAAAACATCATGAAGCCTGCCCAATGATCATGATGGTTCAGTGGAGGCAATTCCATTTGAATGTTGCAATGACCGTGAGGATATGATAACACAATTGGAACATGGGGATCCACCATCATTGTCATATGAAAGCCAGGAAGCTGTTGTCCACTTCAAAACACCAAGTTGCTGTAATGAGAGGAAGTGAAGCAATGCCAATTGATGTATACCTTCTGCTGTGGAGTAGTGGTTACATAGCTGTCTGACTGGCAATGAGTAGGTCGCTATTTTGATTCCGTCCTCCTGCAATTATTTATCATTTAAGTTTTGTAATTTGTGGTTGGCTTTGGGATTTGCTTATTCTTGAAATACTGGAATGTACCACATCTGTGTGTACTTTGTCTGTACTCAATAAATGTATTTTCATTGTAAACAGTTCTTGTTGATAACCGTGGTCTTGTAACTGATAATTGATTGTGGATTCTACATGTCAATGATAATTGTGATATGAGACACGTATTGGTGAAATACATACACTAGATGATGTCTATGAACAAGAATTTTAATTCTTCTCCAAAAATTTTTGTGTTATTCTAGTATAACGTCATTAATTTATGATTTATGTATTTGCTTTTATAGGTGGTTTGGCAGAAGAAGTTGATGAGAAAGTTCTGCATGCAGCATTCATTCCATTTGGTGATATAGTTGACATTCAGATACCTCTTGATTATGAAACTGAAAAACATAGAGGTTTTGCATTTGTTGAATTTGAGGCAGCCGAAGATGCAGCAGCTGCTATTGATAACATGGTAGGTTACTTTAACTCTGAATGGAAATGAAAAGCAGGAGCAGTGGATGCATTCCTAAAGGTCCTTAAAAATAAGTCACTGCTGGCCAATAACATGTCTGTATTCAGTAGCTACACTGAAGCACCAAAGAAACTAGTATAATCTTTTGTATTCAAATACAGAGACATGTAAACAGGCAGAATATGATGCTGCAGTTGGCAATGCCTATATAAGACAACAAGTGTCTGGTGCAATTGTTAGATCAGTTACTGCTGCTACAGTAGCAGGTTATCGAGATTTAAGTGAGTTTGAACGTAGTGTTATAGTTGGCGCACAAGTGATGGGACACAGCATCTCCGAGGTAGCAGTGAACTGAGGATTTTCCCATGTGATCATTCCATGAGCGTATTGTATCAGGAATCCGGTGAAACATAAACTCTCCAACAATGCTGTGGCCGGACTTAAGAGAGTTGTTCAATGTGACAGAGGTGCATTCCTTCCACAAATTGCTACAGTTCTCAATGCTGGGTCATCAACAAATGTCAGCGTGCAAACCATTCAACAAAACATCATTGGTATGGGGTTTCAGAGCTGAAGGCCCACTCATGTACCCTTGATGACTGCATGACACGAAGCTTTATGCCTCACCTGGGTCCCTATTCTGTATTGTTCAAACCGATTGGTGCAGTAGGTTAGCCTCGGTAGTGATGTCATTTCCAGTTCTTTATCCGAAGTTACTATTCTGTAAGCTTCTGAGACCTGTTATCGATCGGTCCTCCAGCCAATTTTTTGACAACTGTACTGAGAGGTTTTTGATTTCAGTATGGCCCTTTCATTCGATTCAATGTGATTTATTTACACCTAGAATTTGTTATTTTAAAAATATTTGGTGTCGGATTTAGTGATTATGTTACCGAAGAATCACCAGGACGTGTCCGGGTGGAAAGTGAGTTCATAATAGACTATTTTCCTTTGTTAGAAATATGGTTTGTATTGATACTGTGAATGATTATAACATAAGAAAAACAGTTTGTCAATATTCTCACAAAATACCTGTTATTTTTACGTAGTTAAGAGTTTGAAAAAAATCATTAAGTTTCTGCTTACATGTATCACACGAATGTTAGCTGAAATTACTAGTGACTTCGTGTACTTTTTCCCGCAAATGGTTTGCTTATTAATTATTGAAACACGTTTAAAACTTTGAAGTAACAATGTAAAGGAATTTTGTGAAGCCTGATAGACGAAACCTTCCAATATTTCATGCACGTATGGCTTAAGCGCGCATCATTTGGCAACGAAGTCAGCCTGCATTTCTCTTGAATGGAATTGTGTGTTAAAGCACTACATGTAAGCGAGGGCTGCTAGCATAGTGGGTAAGGCAACAAACTGCCATGTCAAAGGTCGTAGGTTCATATACCTCTGGATACTGAAATTTTTTCCCCTCTTCGTGTTTGTAACACGTTCTTAGACTTCATTAATCATCAATCTTAAGAATTTTTCTGATATATTCATTGTTATTTATATGTAAGAGTATGCTTTCTCAGTATCTTCAATTTCATGACTTCCATTTGTTCAAGAAATTGAAGATGACATTGCTGTACGTGAAAGAACTGACAGTGACATAATACTTTTTCATGTCAGAAATAATTCACCATTATTTTCTGAATACATAGCAATTTCCGAGTGTGTGGTCAGACAGGAATCTAAGAGCATAACTTAAATTACTGTGAATGAAACTAGCAGCAATCGTCTTTATACTTTAGCTTGTCAGAAGTATTTATCTGTGATCAAATCCTTAACAACGGTAGACAGAGATGAAAAATTCCTCCCACAATATTTTTAGACTGTACCACCACAAGTGAAACATTTTGATTCATCAAATGCGTGTTATAAAACTTGAGCGAAATTCTATAGTTGCACTCGCCACACGCCCTCGAAAAGGCGTTTTTTAATTTTGTTTTTATGAACCAAATTGTTGATGTATCATATAGGGAAGTAGGCTACATCATCATTTGGATCTCTAGGAGCGAGTTACAACCACATTCTATGCACATTCTTATTCTTTGACACTCTCTTAAACAATTTTCAGGTTCGTGGATATGTGTTCCGTCTATGCAACTAATTGAAGGCAGTTCGTTTACTGCCATACGAATTTCGCTTCTTTTATTTGCGAAGCATCTTCTCGAATAAAACAAGCGAAACGTATATGGCAATAAACAAACTGCCTTCAATTAGTTGCATAAACGTGCGTTAACAGAACATACCTCCAAGAATTTTGGAGCAACTAAGGAACGACAGAAAACAGAAAAAAATGATGAATTTTTTGGGTATTTCCATACCTGTATTTGTACACTGTGGTACTACACTCCATTCCTAACTTATATTCCGAAACGCAAAATTCAAAACAAGATGTTGATGTGAATGAGGATAAAATGACATAGTGTGACATTTATGACAGTTTCCACACCACAGTCAATATTCTATCATTATCATGCATTCATGGAAGCACATGGTCAGCAAAATTTGAACAGTATTACGTACTCCAACCACATTTTTTGGTACTGTGAAGAATAGCGTGCCTTTGTTGGCTACTAGCGGCTTTGGGTTCGTGCCGCTGTGGCGCTGCAGTGCGCCTACGTGAATCTGAGGCAGATTGTTTGGTGCAAGGAGAACAGACAACAGCGTTTCGGTTTGCTAGGACCATTCGGCATCATGTCTGAAATGCTTACAGAATAACGTTGGGGCTCTCCTTCGAAAATGAGACCGTTCGTGCGCTCGTGTACCGAACCAATTGGTAAAATGGCGGAAAGATACAGAATATGTCTCCTAGACTCTTCAACACTGACATTGGACCATTGATGATGGGAAACATGTTGCCTGGTCAGACAAGTCTCGTTTTAAGTTGTATTGAACAGATGGGCTTGTATGAGTATGGAGACAATCTCATGAATCCATGACCCGTGCATGTCAGCAGGGGAATGTTGAAGCTGGTGGAGGCTCTGTAATGGTGTGGGATGTGTGCAATTGGTGTGATACGGGGCCACCAGATTCCACAGACATGAACATTATTGAGCGTATCTGGGAAGCCTTGCTATGTGCTGCTCAGAAGAGATCTCCACCTTCTTATGCGCTAATGGATTTATGGACAGCCCTGCAGGATTCATGGTCCAATTCCCTCCAGTATTACTTCAGACATTAGTCGAGTGCATGCCATGTCGTATTGTGGCACTTCTGCATTCTCAAGGGGGCCTTACACGATATTAGGCATGTGTACCAGTTTCTTTGGCTCTTCATGTATAACAGCGATCATACACCTGAGGTGAATATGGAAATGGGAAAAAGGGTGGTGTGTGTGAGAATCATTTCAACTGAGGTTGAAAGTTTCCAGAAACGAGGAAGACCTTTGGGAGCATCAGCAACACTGCTAGAGAAACTCATCCCAAAGACCCTGAACAATCAGCATATAGGGCGAAGGAAAAAATTCTGCACTTGGATGTCAGCCCGTGAATCCTGATCCAGTTTCTCTATTGAAATCAACAATGTAGGAAAAGATATATTGCTACTTACCATAATGATGACATGTTAAGTTGCAGATAGGCAGAATTAAGACACTTGCATGTAAGCATTCGGCTACAGCCTTCATCAGAAAAAGAGAAACACATATTATTCATTCACACAAGCAAGCACACCTCATGCACACGTGACTGCCAACTCCAGCATTTCGGGGCCAGAATCAAGTATCACTTGGGATGGAAGCAGCGATCTGGAGGGCACAGGGAAGGAGAAGGGATGGCAGTGTATGGGTGGGGGGAGAGGAGAGCTGTCTGATAGAGTGTGCAGAGTGTAGAATGCCAACAGGCGCACTGTCAGGAGGTTGTGGGGCAGGGCGGTGGGGAAAATGGACTGAAAAAGGAGGGGAGCAGGGAATGATGGGTGAGTGCATTGGCCGAGGGCAGCAGACAAAAAGGGTGAGAGATGAGCATGAGGAGGACTTGATAGGACAGAGGGGTCAGAAACTTGGGTGGAGGGTGTGGGGACAGTATGTTACCATAGGTTGCAGCCAGGATAATTATGGGTAATGTGTTGTAAGGGTAATTCCTATCACAGTTCAGAAAAGCTGGTGGCGGAAGGGAGAATCCAGATAGCTCGGGTAGTGAAGCAGCCATTGAAATCAAGCATGTTAATTCAGCTACATGTTGTGCCACAGGATGGTCTACTTTGCTCTTGGCCATAGTTTGGCAGTAGCTGTTCATCCTGGTCAACAGCTGGTTGGTAATCAGACCAATATAAAAAGCTGTGCAATGATTGCAGCAGAGCTGCTAAATGACATACCTGCATTCACAGGTGGCCTGGTCCCTGATGGAGTAAGATAAACTTTTGACTGGACCGGTACGGGAAGTGCTGGGTGGGTGGATTGGGTAAGTCTAGCATCTGAGCCTTCCACAGGGATATGACCTTTGTGGCAAGCAGTCAGAATTGGTA
Source organism: Schistocerca americana (assembly GCF_021461395.2). Lineage (NCBI taxonomy): Eukaryota > Metazoa > Arthropoda > Insecta > Orthoptera > Acrididae > Schistocerca > Schistocerca americana. The sequence continues at coordinate 805,759,695 of NC_060121.1, forward strand.
GTGGTGTAGGGATGACTAGGACGTTATGGAGGTAGCTAAGTCGAAGCCCTGGCGAAGCATGTGGTTCAAATATTCCAGGACAGGGTGGTATTGAGTGATGAAGGGGGCACTCTTTTGTGGCTGATTCTTGGGGCTGGTGGAAGAGTTGGGGTTTTGAGGGGAAGTTGCGTAGGAAATTTGTTAGTGGACAAGGTCTGGGGGATAGCGCCTGTCTGTGAAGGCCTTAGTGAGACCCTCAGCATACTGGGCAAGGAAGTTCTTGTTGCTGCAGATATGCTGTCCCTGGGTGGCAAGGCTGTATGGTAGGGATTTATTGATGTGAAAGGGATGACACCTGTCGGTATGTAGGTATTGTTGGTGTTTGGTGGGTTTAATGTGGACAATAGTGCAGATTGAGCCATCAATGAGGAGGAAGGCAGCATGCTGGGTTGAGGAGGACTAGGTGAAGTGAATGAGAGAGAAGGTGTTGAGGTTGTGAATGTAGGGTATGAATGTCTTGACTCTGAGTCCAGATCATGACATCAATGAACCTGAACCAGACAAGGGTTTTGGGAGGCTAGGAATATCTCCTCTAGATTATCCATAAACAGGTTGGTGTAGCAGGGTGCCTTGCAGGTGCCTATGGCTGTGTTGCAGATTTGTTTGCATACCTTTCCTTGAAAGGAGAAGTAGTTGTGGGTTAGGATAAATTGATAAAGTGTATGAGGAATGAGGTAGTGAGTTTGGGTCTGGACATTGGGAAAGCTAGTGTTCAGTAGTGGTAAGACCATCTAGAAAAATCAGATTGGGTGAATTTTGAAAATACATGTATGAAAATGAAGAGCTGGCAACATTGTTCATCATGCAGCACATCGGAATGTGCAGAGGAATGTATCACCTCACAATACCACACCAGCCATTGTAGCTCATTGAGTAGACGACTGGGATAGCAGACCCGTGTTCACCATGTAGCTATGGTTTGAATCTTTGTCAGGTTCCTTTTTTTATTTTTTTAGATGTCCCTTCCCTAGTTTTCCTCATTTGTAAGCAGGACGTCATTTTGTCACATGCCAGTAGCCTGTCACATGACAGTGGGATCCTTTAAACTGCATGCATGTCTCTGCTTACCGTGCAATGCACAACCATTAACTGGTCCTGTCTAGTTACTGTAGGGCAGGTTCCCGATGGAGTACAAAAAAGACGAATATATCAATATGCTTTTAGTGCTGGGTGCATTCATTAACCAAGCTGCTGCTGCTGCTGCTGCTCGTGCGCATGCTGCACGGTACCATCAAAGCCACCATCCTGATAAGATTGTTTTCTGTCACCTGGAGCAATGACTTCGGGAATCCAAGGACTAAACGCATGCCACAAATAGAGAATGTGATTCTTGAAACTGTTCACCAATCACCTCATTAAAGCACCTGTGACACTGCAAGGCAGTTCAGATATTTCAAAAACTGGTTGTTGAAGTGTTGTACTATGAAGAACTGCATCCTTATCCTTTCACATTCTCTCACACCTGCTGCCAGAAGAGTGCATTAGATGCGTATAGTTTTGTAAATGGCTTTTGCACCAAGTTGAAGATAACAAATATTTTATAAAAAGCGTGATATGGACTGATGAACCTAGCTTCACTCGTGAAGGTATTTTCAACCACCACATCAGTTACTGGTTTGAACACAACCTACATGTCACCTGTTGTAAATGTGGCACACTTTGGCAAAAACCCTTTGGCTGGAATCATGAGAGGAGTGCTTTTAGGCCCTTACCTATTGCCTGACAAGTTGAATGTGCACCTGTATCATATGTTTCGTTGTAATACTTTGCCTGCTTGTTCTAAAACATTCCACCTGGTGTTCAGCGACAGCTTTGGGTTCTGCTTGATGGTGCACCGACACACTTTGGAATGAATGTGCATAACTATTTAAATGAAGCATTCCCCGGGAAATGGATTGGTCCAATGTTCTGGGCTCCAAATTCCCTGGATCTTAATCCACTAGATTTTTGAGTTGAGACACTTGAAAGGAACAGGTTTATAGTACATCCACCCATAGATGTACACAACCTGATAGCTCACATGTCTCTTTACCATTGGCGGATGCAGGTGTGTTGTGTAGCGTCCAGCAAAGTATGATCCAGCAAGTGGCAAAGTGTTTGCAAATGCATGGTGGTAACTTTGAACATTTTCTCTAATGTGAATGTTGCTCTTACCTGTACATATTAGCTTTGCAAAGATAAGCCTGGACATCAAAAGTACAGAACGCAATTATTGTGCATATCATAATGTGAAATCTAGTGTAACACAGCTATTGTCTTTCTTGTACCTCATTGGATACAGATGATGATACTGTATCCATGATTATTTTGTATCGCCTTTATTCGTATAAACGAGGAAACCAAGTGGTCATTTACATCTGTAAGAAGTTCATGTTGTGTCTTCATGTTTAAATAAAGGTAACAGGAACAGAAATAAATATACAAGAAACTGCATTTTGGAGGTGTAAATTGGATATAATTTGATGCTTTAACTGGGAAAAAAATAAACAAATGGTGTGACTAAGACTGGAACACCTGGAAGTCTGCATATCTGTTTCCCATGGCATTACCTCATCTCAGTGAGCTAATGGGACAGCTCCAGGTGCAGAGTTCATGTTACTTGTTGTTGGCCAAGCTGCACACAGTTGCAGTATTGTCAGAGTCTCTTTTTCCTAAATTGAATTTCTGTTAAACCTATTGACAGGACTAGGTTTTGCTAGGTGTACCCTTTGTTATGAATTGGGGTAAGGAATTGTATGCCAACTGCCAAGTGCATCAGTTTTATTTCACCCTGTATAAGCACGTAGTGCACAGGACCAAGTTAGTCGTGGCCAGACCAGTCACAGTTGGGGCCAGTACCAGGAAGAAGAAGAAGAAGTACTACTACCGCAGCCTAGTCTCATAGTCACTAGAATGACACTTCAGTGCTGCTGCAATGAAAACTATGAGAAGATTGGACCCATTCAAGGGGGAATGCCACTGAATTTTCAATAAGTATCCAGCAATAGTTACTATCTTCAGTTTTCTATGTTACTAAAGAATAAGTCTGTAGAATTTGTCACTGCTAATAGCAACAAGTAGTAGTTGATATTTTCTTTGTGTAGCTCTCTTGCACTTGTCTCCCAGTCAGAATAAGGTGTCTTAATTGCATAAGTCGCAGGGAGTCATAATTAGTGTTTTCTGTATTTCAGAATATAGACAGGATTGAGTGCTGTCTCCGACTTGTCTCCTGTTGTGGTTAGTGTGATTTATTGTGCATAGTTGGTACAGGTTGCAAGCAGAGCACTTGTCTCTGATAGTGAAAGGTAGAATTCAGGAACTAGTAGTTGGTGGAAAGGCCTACCACATAGTGAGGTAGGGTGAAATTGTTGATGTAAAGATGTACAGCCACTGGAAGGTGCCTCTCCAAGTAAGACTAAATTATTGGGAACTGAAGTTTCCTTCAGTCATATCATTAAAGGTTTGTACCCTTATTCATTTCCTATGAAGCAACAGCTCATCCAAAGTTGGTGATAGGACCAGTGCTGGGATGCGACACTGCTCTGTAAGTGGCAGGCTGTGGACAGAATTATAGAATGAAAGTATCTTGATGTCTGGTGGTAATGTTTGGCTAACCTGCATTGCTGCATCTCAGTTAATTGACCTGAAGCTGGCAAATGTATCGAGAGATCATCAATAGTTTAGTAGTCCCACCAGACAACAGTATGTAAAAATATATTATCATTGTGTGTGACTGCTAGGACCTCCAACCAGTACACTGCCACTGCTAACTCTCAGGTATGCGAGCTGTGGCTTTGTACATAGTGAGCCAGCTGCATGGCCCGATAATAGGCTGCCCACCACCTGATAAAAGCCATTTCTGTCTTTACTTGTGCCCACATTGTACAACACTGATTTCAGTGTGTCTGTTGTAGTGGATTGTGCTATTCTCTAGACCTGGTTTGCTCTTTAGACTTTGTCTGTATCTTCTAACATTAGGCTTGTGCTAAGGCTCGGATTGTGATAGGGTTTCTTCTCACGATTTTTCTTCCTTAACACCTGATTACCATATCCATTTCCAGGGTGTTATTTTATGTGGTTTTGTTGTGTTGCATTTGGAAATAAATGCTGAGAGCTGTCTACAAACATGACGTAGAGATATTTGTGAGATTGAACATCTGCACTTGTATTTTGAACTACGTACTGTGCTAAGACATGCGAGATAGCACTGGAATTGTATTAAGTGAACATTCACTTGGGATGCATGGAAGACATTCAGCAATTGCTGTACAACAGCAGCAACAGTAGCACCAGCAGTGACACCATCAACAGCAGCTGTCAGCATTAGTACTAAGCTTCTGGAACTCAATCACAATATGATCGATACTTCATTTCCAGACAGGTCAGATCAGTGACCCACAGTGACAGTGTGCATGTTTGCTGTCAATAAATTTTCATTTGTTCCATTTAGTACAGAAATTAGAGTTATTAACAGAGCCATTCATCCTCCCATTGGGAAGACCATACAGAGGCCATTTTACATGTATGTGGTAGCTGCTAGGCTGGAGTTCCTTCAGCATAAAGAACAAATAAAGCAGAATGGGTTGCAAGGTTTGTAAGGACTTTGTTGTAAATTTAGTTTCAAGTACATGTGTAACAAATCCTACCGTGAAGTCTCATTAGAGGTGATGCGATCCATTTGTCAGTGGATGAAGATGCTTGCTCATACGCTTATGCAAGTCAGATAACTCCTGTGCTTCAAAGCACCAAAACTTTTGAGATTTCGGAAGTAGAACAGTAAGCTTCCTCAACAGACTGTGAGGTTACCAGACTGTTTCATCTACCTTCCAGGACTGAAGCCGCCGCTAATCAGGCCACATCATGCTGTAAACTACTTCAGTGTTTATGTATGCTCGCATCTTATAATGGTGATTTCATTGTTCATAACGGACTGTACTGTTTTCAAGACTGTGTGGACTTTGCTCTTCAGAGTTTACCTGTGTCTGCTGATGCTAGAGTTGTGCTTGAACTTGGGTTGTGACAGCATTTCTACTCCTAACTTTATTGCCTCAGCATATGATATCAGTTGCCAAGTTTATAATACCGCATTAATTTCAAGTGCTGGTACCAAGCTTTTTGTGAGAATAAATGTTGAATCCTTTTGCAAGAAAAAAGAAAGGAAAATAGTTATCTTGACATTATAATGCTTATGGTTTCACTGAATTTGAATTAACCTCAGTTTCTGTGTTTCAATCATTTATTGTCCATTTGCATGACTGAGCGTAAGCATTTTTTGAAACAGAAGTTGAAACATTGGTTCCATATCGACTGCAATTGCAGGGAATGAAATTCCCATGGGGAACTATCAGGGAGCTTCATTCTGACGTTAATTTTTGGTTATTGCTTGCCTGCTTGTCTTGGTGGTGCCTAATGTTAGGTTTAAGTATGAACTTACATTGTGTAGTGACCCACCTTAACTTTACAGTTGATTGCCAGCTTTCTACTGTTTGCCATTCTTTAACCATACGTTATTACAGGAATGTTCCCAGATATCCTGTGTCTCAGCTTTACGCAGTTGCCATATATGAAAATGCTTAATTGAATTTTTACTACGAAGGGGATTTTTAAATGTATAAGCAAGGACAGAAGCAAATGTTGCAGTTGACAATTTATTATGGAGCTGAGTTAATTCCTGAAAGCCTTACCTAACATGTGATATTTACACATTGTTGTAATTTGTGTCTGGCCGTCACAGAAAACCATTAACTCAGGATACATCTTCCTTGCACATTCAGCATAAAGTTATGGAACTCAAGGAAACTTTGTCTTTCCAGTGAATGTGAGCTTAATCATACTCTTATCAGTAACACACCGTAAAATTACTTTCTCTTCCATGTGGGTCATGAAATAAAGTAATAAGAATACTGTACATACCACTGCATGTGTCATTCCACATTTTGACATCATAATAAAAATATATTATGCATTCACTAATGCACTATACTACTATCAGTGGGTCATCAAGTATAGAAACATAGCCACAGAGAAAGGAAATAACACAAAGTAAAGTGCATGGTGTAAGCATACTTACTTGGTCAGGAGGGACATGGGGTCTTCAGTGCACTGTTCCTTTCCAAACCATACCATTTGCATATTTAAGAAACATGGTAAACAAACCTTGGCACATGAACTGAATCAAAAAGTTAACAGCTGTTTGGTCTTTTACTTTGGCATTTGCAGGATATGCACTCTTAACAACTATTGCGTAATCTGTGCAATCCCTTGGAAAGTTCCTGAAATGCCTATTTTCACTGATCGCCCACTGCCAAGTCTCTGCCTGAGAGTATCCCCATCATCTCTCCATCACATTCAAGCCATCCACGTGCTATGTTTCTCATACTTTCTCATTATCATGTCTGATACCACTTCACATGTTTTTAAAATCTTTCTCAGATATCGACCTCCCGTAAAGGATTATCACATTATCTGCTCTCAATTTAATTGCTGAAAAAATAATAATTTTCTACTGCAGTAATGCTTCCTCTATTCCTACCAGAGTCAGATGGATGAGTCCATTCACATGTCTGAGGAGTATCTTCTCAGGCCTACTGCATCTTTTAAATTTAGGTAGACAGGAAGGCCACTTACGCAGAATGTTCTTGAAGCTCTTACAGGCCCTTCATATGGCCACCCTCCAATCGCTCACTGGTTTCATGGCGTTACCTCTTTCTCATACTCTGCATTCTGTTGCTCTGGTGAAGACAAATGCAGAATTAGCTTCCTGTGTGACTCCTTACATTAACATGTTTCGTTCATGTAAATTAATTACCAGACTACTTTTGTCATTACACACAAAATGGTTTCATCAGATGATGCAGATCACTGTGACTTTCCATCTGGAAACATTAAAGTGCGTATATCCTGTACTTTAGCATTGCATTTAACATTAATGGAACGAATATACGTGGGTTGCTATGTTTCACATGTAAAGTATATTTTAGCAAAAGAAACAGCAGGAAACTACAAGTGGCTGAAATTTATTCTTGTGATCTCTAATGCTGCGCTATTAACTTTTAAAGTAAAAGTTCAGAATTCCAAATTTAAAAAAAACAGGTGAGGTATTAGAAACAAAAATGTGAATTTCATTAATGTTAATAATCTCAAAGCACGTATCAGCGAAAACAATGAATTTTTAACAGTATAATGTCATTGGATAGATAATAATAGAGCATATATTGTGTTTCAGAATGATTCAGAACTTTTTGGAAGAACCATTAGAGTAAATTTGGCAAAACCTCAGAAGATTAAAGAAGGCTCATCAAAACCCGTTTGGGCAGATGATTCTTGGCTTCAAGAACATGCTGGTGCAACATTAAAGAAAGCTGATAATGCAACCAAGAGATCTGCTAGTGGAGAAACAACTGTAAGAATGTATAACAGTTTGTTATCAACACACGTGTCTGGTGTGGTATTTTTTTCTGCCACAGCTTGTTTTCTTTTGTAGGAGGATGAACCTGAAACAAAGAAAGTTAAGAAAAATCCACAAGTATATTTTGATATCAAAATAGGAAAAGTTGATGTTGGTCGCATAATAATGATGCTCAGAAGTGACATAGTTCCCAAAACTGCAGAAAATTTTAGATGTCTTTGTACACATGAAAAAGGTTTTGGTTATCAAGGAAGTACCTTTCATCGAATAATACCTGATTTTGTATCCTTAAAAGCTGAAAAGTGCAGACTTGTCACTACTAGTTCGAAAAATGTGATGTCTCATGTTTTTTATCATCATGTGTTGTGATATTTTGTGTAACTGTGTAAATGAAAGTGAACATGTACACTACATTTGAAGATGAAGATGAGTATACTGTAATATATATTTGTAGTCAAATTTTTCAATTATTCATTTGTTTCGACATTGATATCTGTAGTTTCTGTGTAAATAATTAATACTGAAATTGTCTGTGTATCTAATAAGGCAGGTAGCAGCTTCATGAACATAAGAAGTAACCTACTGATAAAGCTTACAATCTTCAAATTTGTAACCTAGTTGTTTAAATACTGGAAATCTGGGATGCATTAGCATCAGTATTATGAAGGGTGGAGAAAAGTTGTGTCACAAAATTTTAACCGTAGATAGCTGATGCCAGTAGGAACCAAAATTACTAATGTTGTGTAGGTCGACAGTGCACAATTTTTAAACTACGGGAACTTGGTGCCATGCACTCTGATTGGCCGCAGGATTGCCCTGTTGCCGGATGTTCTGGACAACGCATGATTGCAAATGCTTTGCCTGCTGGAGATCACGATGTATCCAAGGCAGCCGCACGCTCGGTGGTAGTGCACCAACCTTCTATTCTCGGGGCCTGGGAGCGTATCCGTCGGGGTCCTGACACATCCATTGTAGTTTCATGATAAAACGTACTCGGAACAAACCAGTCAACAGCTGTTAGTTCACATACAGAAAGTCTTACAAATTGTGTCTACCCTGAAAAAGGCCTTTTTTGTAGCTAGGACATTGTTTGCAACTCTGGGTCCGGAGGGCTATGCTGTTGGTGGCTTGGCTACCAGAAGGTTCACCCAAGCTGGACAGGCTAAAGGGGAGGAGCCAGACAAAGTGTGTCCTACAACGACCTAGCGATATCCTGTATCCTATCCTATCCTATCCTATCCTATCCTATCCTAAGCCTCCTATCCTAAGCCTATCCTTTTTCCTTATCATTCTCAATCAAAATTGTAGTGTGAAAAGGTCTACGGCTTGAGGGGTGGACGAAGATGGCCAGTCATTTCAAAAGAAGATGTGGCGAATCTCAACAGTCATCAAGCCGGATGAACCTTCTCACAACAGAGTGGCGTCTGTCCTCCAGTGGAGCGGCCACAAAAGACGTCTGATCTCAGTGGGGGCGGCCGGACTACATCCTCTGGGGCTAACCACCTCAGTTGTAACCACACTACTGCAAATGCAGTAGCCAGAGTTGAAACTTCGGCTTGTGAGGCAGTCATGAAGCATGTGATAATCACAAATATACCCCAGGGGGCTAATCCCTCATTGACTGAGGTCAATGCAAGCAGGCTGTTGGATTCTGGGGAGCCTGCATCATGTGCAAAACAAAACTGTGAACCTACCAGTACCTCCAAATCTGATCTAAATCATGGACACAAAATCGGATCGAAACAGACTTTTAAAATGGGAACCATAAACATACAGACAATGATGAAGGTGGGCAAGCTGTTGGCAGTATGAGAGAACTTGTGATTGGCGTACTGGCACTATAGGAAACAAGATTAAGGGACGAAAGCATGATGGAATCGGAGGGATATGTAATTCTGAAAGGGAAACCCGGTGTTGGAGGGCCAAAGCAACCTTTTATGTTTGGCACAGCCTTTGTAATAGATTGTAGATACCTGGATAGTGTCACTGCGTGGAAGGGCATAAATGAGAGGCTGTCGTATCTGACAATGAAAGTAGGAAACAAAACCTATGCAATAGTAAATGCACATGTATCAACATTTTATAAGAACAAAAAAGACGAAGCAGGAACTGAACATTTTTGGTCCACTTTGGATAAGGTAGTGACAGATGTGCACAAAAGAGGTGTCACTATTTTGCTAGGAGATTTTAGCACGCAAATAGGCATGGAAAGGAAGTTTAGAGGCCCTGTGGGAGATCATGCAGCCCACAAGAGAACAAGAATGGTGAGAGATTAGTGGACCTAGGTAGGAGACACAAGATGAGAATAATGACAACCCATTACAAAGCTAAGGCAAGCAAGAAAACTACGTGGGTCAGCCCTGGAAAGGATTGGAGAAAAACAGCTAGACCATGTAGCAATCTGTGACAAGAATCACAGAGAAATTATGAACATAAAAGTGAGGAAAAATAGCAGGATGGAATCAGATCAACTTCTCCTGGCATATTTCTTGCTCGAACAGTCCACGGGTGTACTGCCGGTCCATAGTGTCCAACGGGCACAATATTTTGGCGATCAGACATGTCGCCATCGTCAGATGCGCTGATGAACTGAGCTCCTGAGGTCGGCGGCTTTCCTAAATCCCCTTCCCCCGCGAGGCGCTCTTTCCGCAGTTCATGCCCACGGCTGCGTGTCGGCGATCGCCGAGAGGCTGGCGTTGGCATCTGTGGTGGCGTCAGTGTAACTGCCTCGTCCGGCCTGATTGCCTCTTTTTAATTAGACTCAGTGGCGGTTCCCATGCCTTGCTGAGGTTATAGCCGCAATCTCTGTTGATGAGTCCGTGCCTGGTACGAATTTCGATAGCCTCTCTAATGACGCTGTCCCAGTATTTAGATGTCTGTGCAAAGACATATTGGTAGTCCATTTTGTGATTTTCGGACAAACGGTGCTCTGCAACTGCCGACTTGTTGGGGTACATAAGTCGAGTGTGCCTCTGATGTTCTCGGCAATGATCTTCGATGGTGCGCACTGTCTGTCCGATGTAAGTCTTTCCAAACTCACAGGGAATCTGGTATATGCCAGCCTTTCGCAAACAGAGATCATCTTTGACACTTTCCCATAATGCTCAAGTTTTATTGGGCGGGCAAAAGACAGTTCCTACTCGGTGTTTCCTCAATATTCATCCTATTTTCCCCGATAGTGTGCCAGTATACGGTGTATAGGCAATGGCTATCTCTTCCTCCGTGACTTCGTCCATCTCCACACACTGTACTGTAGAGGTGGGGCGGAGAGCGCGTCTGATCTGCCATTCCGAGTACCCATTTTTCCGGAATACAGTTTTGAGGTGTTCCAGCTCATGGGGCAGACACTCTGCGTCCGAGATGGTGCGCACCCTGTGCACCAGTGTTTTTAGTACCCTATTCCTCTGTGTAGGGTGGTGGCAGCTATTTGCATGCAAATACAGGTCGGTGTGTGTTTTCTTCCTGTATACCCCATGGCCCAGGGTGCTATCCGCACTTCTTTTGACCATGACGTCCAGGAATGGTAAACTTCCTTCTGCTTTGGTCTCCATAGTGAATTTGATGTTCAGATGTATGGAGTTCAGGTGTGTAAGGAAGTCTAGGAGCTTTCCCCTTCCATGGCGCCATATCACAAACGTGTCATCAACATAACGTAGAAAACTAGGTTTCATCCTCAATATACTCATATAGAAATTCGTGACCACAGGCGAAAGTGGGCTCCCCATTGCGATTCCTTCTGTTTGCTCATAGTATTCTCCATTAAACAGAAAATACGTGGAGGTCAGAACGTGCCTGAAAATGTCGGTCGTCTTCACATCAAATTTCTGTGCAATGAGCTCAACTGACTCTCGAAGAGAGAACGTCAAAACTCACCAGGATATCTGAGTCTTTCAGCTTGAAGTTCTCGAGACGTTATACGAAATCCATAGAATTCCGAACGTGATAAGGGCTTAGTAGTTCTGCCAGGTATTTGGCCAGCAAACATGTAGGTGCCCTAATGTTGCTGACAATTGGGCGTAACAGCACCCCTTCTTTGTGGACTTTAGGGAGTCCATAAAATCTTGGCGGTACTGGTCCTTGAGGTGTCAATTTGTTGGCGACACCCTCTGGTCAATCTGCGTCCTTGAGAAGAGCCCTAGTCTTGTTCTCCACCTTCTTTGTGGGGTCAGCATTGATCTTCCTGTAAGATTCGTCACTTAGCTGGCTCTGCGTCTTCTCAATGTAGTCCTTATGGGAAAGGACAACTGTAGAATTGCCTTTGTCAGTTAGTAAGACAACAATCTCAGGGCTCTGTCTCAGGTCTCAAATGGCTGTCCTCCCCATGCTGGTAATATTCAACTTGATCGGTTTAGTTCTTGTTGGAGCACGGCAGGTTCCCCGGCGCACTTCCTCAGCTGCTTCAGAGAACGTCTCGAGGGATAACTACAGGGGCATCTCTCTCTTAAACATAGGGTACAAGGTTTTATCAAGAATCTTGCTGAACAGAGTTGGAGAACAACTGGCAACTGGGGCCGGCAATAGGAGAGTACCACTGTGGCTTTAAAAAAGGGAGGAACAGATAGTTGGAATAAAAAGGGTAAAAGAACACAGACACAGGAAGGAAAAAAGATAATACTGACATTTGTGGACTTGCAAAGGCCTATGATTCAGTTGACAGAAGTACTCTGCTTGATGTGTTAGAGGACTGGATGCTACATCACATGCAATAATAAAGGAAACATTAAGCAACGCTACTGTCAGGATCAGGCATCACAGTACACTATCAGACAGCTTCGAAATAAAAACAGGAGTCTGGCAAGGGGATGGACTGCTACCAATTTTATTTAACCTGGTTTTGCACAAAGTAGTGAGACAGTGGAGACAGCTAAATAGTAACATGAAGATCAAAGGTGTGCAGATAGATACAAGGTCAAACATAATGCAACAGTGGACTACCTGATGTTCGCAGATGACATGGCACTCTTAAATGAGGTGGTAGAAGAGGCAAAGACAGCACTAAAAAATCTAGCCGAAACAGCAGAAAAGGTCAGTCTGAAGACTGCTTATAATAAGACCAAGACATTGAGCACTGAGTCTGACTGGAAGATAGATGGCCAATTGGTTGAGAAAGCCATCAGTTTTCGTTATTTGGGGGAGAAGATAACTGGTGGCATACAGATCAACAGTAGTGCAGTAGACAGGGCACAGCTTTTGCAGAAGCTTCGGTATGCGGTGAAAACAACATATGGCAAGAAAAATCTGTCTTGGAATGCCAGATTGCGACATTACACAGCAACTGTAAGAAATCCTGCTCTGTGTGCATCAGAAACAATCACACTCAGCAAGAGAGCTTGTATACAGTTTGAGGAGGAGGAGTGAAAAATTTTGAGAAACATATGGGGCACCAAAAACATGGGGCTATCTGGATACACAGAACATGGACAGGAACTGTATGAAAATATTGAACCCATATCAAGCGAGATACAGAAGAGGAGGTTACAATTTGTTGGGCTTATTGGAGGATGGATGAGGCGAGGTTGACTAAGAGGATATGGACTGCAACATTTCATACTGGTAACAACTGGGTGAAGGAAGTCAGAGATGACTGGAAGGCTGTAGGGAATAAAAGAAAGGAATCTGCAGGCAATAGTACAGGACAGGGAGAACTATAAAGGGTTGGTAGATAGTCACAGGTGGCCGGACACTAAAATCAAAGTTGTCATAATAGAAGAAGAAAGAAACAGAAGAAGCAAGAGAGTGAAGAGGTATTGGGAAGAAAGATGATGTGCAAAACAAGCCATACGTGATCCTTAAGGGTCCTAGTGAAGCAGAAGAAGAAGAAGGACATTGTTTACTTAAGGCAGCTGCTCAAACTCGTGACCCTCTGACGCAACACAAGCTTGGTAACACCAAATGGTGTTTTGCTGAACTCTCTCAAAGATTTCTGGCATTGCCCTGATGTGATTGGTGGCATGTTGAATGTGATCCATTAATTCCTCTTTGTTTCTAGGTGGTTTGTGTCCGGGTGGGTGAACTAGTACCCTGAAGAATCCTCACAGGAAAAAGTCCGGTGGCGTGAGGTCTGGTGACCGCAGCAGCCATGTCCTACAAGTACCTCTGTCAACTACCCGACTGTCAAAGGGTTCATTTAAATATCCTCGCACAGCACGACTGTTATGTGCGGGTGCCCCATCATGCTGCTACCACTTCCATAGCCGTATGTCTATGGGAACATCTTCCAGCAGGCTGGGTAGAGTTTCTTGCAAAAAGTGAAGGTAATTTGCCCCGGTAAGTCGAGGAGGTAGACGGACTGGCCCAATCAGATGGTCACCCACAACGCCTTCCAAAATATTGAGCGAAAATCGTTCCTGGTGTACATGGTGTGAGGATTTCCCCGTACCGAATAATGAACATTTCGAGTGTTGTAAAGGCCATCACGATGGAAGGTTCATTCATCAGTAAACAACACAATTGCAGGGAAGTTGGGATCTCGTGCAACACGTCGCAGAAACCACTGGTAAAACCCTAGCCTGTGTTCATAGTCCGCCACAGGGTTTAGGTCTCGGACAGGGCAGAAACTAAATGGATGCTGGCTGTTATTCCTCAAAACCTCGCAGACTAACTGATGAGTAACCTCCATGTCATGTCCAACCGCATGAGTACTCGTAGTTGCTTCCTTGAAGTGCTTGAGAACAGTCTCTTCAAATGTAGCATTCTGTCATGTTAGAGGTCTTCCAGCATCACCACGATATCCTGCTAACGAGCTTGTTTCGCCAAGTCTCTGGTAAATTTCTGTAAATGCTTGCAAGTATGAGTGGCATCTTGCTGGGTACCGCTCGTGATACAACCGCCAAGCTTCGTGCACATTACTATCGGCTAGTCCTTAAACAAAAACCATATCACGTTGTTCTTCAAACAAATACTGTGCTACCAAGCTTACTGTATGAGTAAATCGCATGTGACATGTGCTCTGAAGCAAAGCTTACCTGTGAATGCCTCTGACGTGAGGTGGAGACAAACAGCAAGACCTATTTGACATGTGTGCATTTCACGTTGATGCATTGATGGGGCAAGGGATGTTTGTATGTGTGAACCGACAAGCATAGCGCTGCCCATCAACCAACGAACGGTAACAGGGCAATCCCACAGCCAATCGGAGCATGTGGCGCCAAGTTTCCAAGGTTTAGAAATGGTGCTTTGTCAACCTACACAACATTAGTAATTTTGGTTCATACTGGAATCGGCTATCCAGGGTTAAAATTTTGTGACACAATTTTTCTCCACCCTGTAGAGAAGACACTGAGTTGTATACAGGCATAGTAGAAGACTGCTATACATTTAAGCTTGTAGGTAAAAGGTGTCCTCCCAAAGAAAACACGCACACACATTCATACAAATACAACTCTCTCTCTCTCTCTCTCTCTCTCTCTCTCTCTCTCTCTCTCTCTCTCACACACACACACACACACACACACACACACGCTACAGCTGGCTGCTTTGACCAGGCTGTGGACTGCAAGTGCCCCTGATGGGAACAGCAATCTGGTGTAGATGATTGGAGAGGTGGCATGGGGTGGAGAGGGGTAGGGATCGCAAGGTAAGGGTGGGGGAAGGTGTAGTGCCACTTCTGTGTGTTTTTTATTTCAGAAGAAAGCCTGTTGGCTGATAGCTTCAATGTATAGCAGCCTTTTTATTGCACATCTGCGACTCTTGCATTTCCTCCGTATGGTAAATAGTAATCTGTACTTTCGTAGCACTGTTGTAACCTAGTTGTGTATGTTGTTAGCATTATTGGCAATTTTTTCCTCTCAATATTTTATCAGTCTAAAAGTTTCAGTTCCTTACAATACAGATATTGTTCTGAATTTAATGACTTGGATCAAATGTCTTGATTTTCTATCCTTAATGAGGAATACAGATGTGCCAAGGAGGAGATTTCACTAACCATAATGGCACAGGGGGTAGATCTATATATGGAAGTAAATTTGAAGATGAGAATTTTACTCTCAAGCACACTGGACCTGGAACACTTTCCATGGCCAATTCTGGTCCTAATACTAATGGATCACAGTTCTTTCTGTGCACTGCCAGGACTGATTGGTGAGACAGATACTGCAATACATATTTTTTGCCTTTATTTGTAATAAATAAATTACGAATATATAAGAATTACGAAAGAATGGTAATGGAAAGTCCTGTTCGAATGTAAACATTTAAGCAGTAAAGTCTACAACTCCCCAAATTGTTGTCAAGCCAATAGGGTTTAAGTTTGTGTTTGAAGTTAACTTTATTATCCATTAAATTCTTTATGTCACTGGATAGGTGGACAAAGATTTTTTGTACCGCTGAATACCTCATTCATTTCTGTACCACACTAAAGCTGAGTTACGAACAGTGTAGATAAGTTCTTCTTCTAATATTATGTTTATGAATGTTCCTGTTGCTTTCAGAGTGTTATTTATTGTTGGCTATAAAATTTACAAGGGAGTAAATGTTGTGTGATACTGCTGTCAGTATGCCCAACCGTTTAAAAAGTTGTTTAGTAGAATTTCTAAAGAGGACAGCACACATTATCATCTGCCCGACAAACACCTTTTTCCTCAGTGACGAGTTATTCCAGAATAAGATGCCATAAATGTTAGTGAATGCAAAGGGGAAAAGTAAAGTGTCTTCCTTAAATTTTTGTCTCTAGAATCTGATATTGGCAACGAAAAAGTTACAGAGCTTAGATATTTAAGAGGACATGTAACATACAACTTCCAGTTTAGATTCTTGTCAGTATAAATATTTGATTATTGTGTTTAATTTATTGATTTACAGTCTCCCGTAATTTATGATGGTATGGTCAGACCTTACGCATTACTGCAATGCATTGTGTTTTAACTAAATTTAGTGACAGTCCGTTGATAGGGCACTAGTTACAGATTTTCAAGAAAGTATTATTTACATTTCCAAATGTTGAAGTTACTCTATTAGGCTTGATTAGAATACTATAATTTTCAGCAAAGAGAACTATTTGTGCTTCTCGGATGTATAATGGAAGATCAGTTATATCTGATCTGAAGAACAAGGACCCAATATCAATGCCTGTAGTACACATGCACAGATTATTCTCCATTCTGAAATATTTTCATTCTGTACACTCCCAGATGTCTTTGATCTGCTTACTGACTTAAATTAAGACCAAAACTTGGGATTTTTGTCAGTTTGGTAGATAGAATTTTACTTTAGAACTCATTGAATACTTCACACATAGTCCTCCTCAAATTCATTTCGGCTTCATTCAATTTTGTTTGATTTAGTAGTGGCCTGGTGTACCTGGGTACCCACCCATTGGCCACCAACCTGCTATGGACTTCTGTGAACATACATTGATGCATATCACATTTTCTCTTCTTCCATCTTTCCTTTCCATTTTAGTGTTTCCTGTATGTTTTCCTCCATTATTTCATTAGAGTGTCAGGGGTCTCCAAGGCATGGGCAGCTCTGTGGCATTTCCTCCTCACACTAGGTATGCCCACTTTTATATATATATATATATATATATATATATATATATATATATAATTAGAGGGAAACATTCCACGTGGGAAAAATTATATATATAAAACAAAGATGAGGTGACTTACCGAACGAAAGCGCTGGCAGGTCGATAGACACACAAACATACACACAAAATTCAAGCTTTCGCAACAAACTGTTGCCTCATCAGGAAAGAGGGAAGGAGAGGGAAAGACGAAATGATGTGGGTTTTAAGGGAGAGGGTAAGGAGTCATTCCAATCCCGGGAGCAGAAAGACTTACCGTAGGGGGAAAAAAGGACAGGTATACACTCGCGCGCACACACACACATATCCATCCACACATACAGACACAAGCTGGAATTTGGCTTGTGTCTGTATGTGTGGATGGATATGTGTGTGTGTGCGAGTGTATACCTGTCCTTTTTTCCCCCTAAGGTAAGTCTTTCTGCTCCCGGGATTGGAATGACTCCTTACCCTCTCCCTTAAAACCCACATCCTTTCGTCTTTCCCTCTCCTTCCCTCTTTCCTGATGAGGCAACAGTTTGTTGCGAAAGCTTGAATTTTGTTTGTATGTTTGTGTTTGTTTGTGTGTCTATCGACCTGCCAGCGCTTTCGTTCGGTAAGTCACCTCATCTTTGTTTTTATATATATATATATATCTGTGTGTGTGTGTAATAGAGAGAGAGAGAGAGAGAGAGAGAGAGAGAGTTAAAGTGAAATAAAATAAAGTATAATTGTACAAAAGTGTAGCTATAAGTTCAGTCATGTTCATGTTAATGTGCCTGTTACTACTTACACCTCAGCTATGTGATTAGTGGCTACCTTTATTCCTTTCATCATTTGTATTTCACTCAGGACTTTCTAGCAGGCTTACCTTATTTATGATATCCTATAGTCAAGCACTCGATCTGTTGCAACTAGCTAATTTTGTTTCCCTTCTTACAGGCTAGATGGGAAGCATGTTGTATTTGGCCATGTTATTAGTGGTCTAGATGTCCTAAAGAAAATGGAGGTAATGATGTATTTTCATAAGTAATAATGTAGTTGTAGTCGGGTTGCAAAAAGGACACCCCTGACCCATGACACTTCATGCATGAGGACCCGATTGTGTGGAGGGGACAGACTAGCACCATTTTGAGCTCTGGAATTTGTAAACATTGCCACAGTGATGGTGTCAGGTTGCCACCACTATGCTCAAAGTTGCATGTGGTGCCATGCTTTCTTAGCGGCCGCAAAGCTTTTGTTTGATTTTCATCATTTGTTATGGATTGTGTGTTTCATTTCGGTTCGTGTTAAAAGTGCATTTTACAGTGTCATGAATTTCAAACGTTTGTGATACAGCCTTTTCCTCCAGCTGTAGGAAAGTAGGCAGGGGTACTACCTTAAAGAGCAAATCTTTTGAGCTTGCATATAACGTATGACACTGTTTTTAGGAAGAAAGGGATAACAGGGGGTCATTTATACCATTGTCAAAAGTCGTTGAATGAATATCTGCTGCTCTGAAAACTGGAACAACTTACTTTAAAGTAACAAAAAAGAAGTGTGCTGGAGATCTACAGGTGCCAATTGCTTCTATTTTGACTCCAATGAAAACCAGAGTGCATTCTACTAAAATGACAATTCACAACATACTTGTATATGTAAGTATTAACATGGAAAGATTATCCAACCTGGAAGAAGCTGCTTTGCTGGCTATTAGATAGTGACTTGTTTTTCAGAGAAAAAACAAATCTTTTAGGTGTACTGAGGGAGTAGGGTTTTGATGGAAACTTTTTCTAGATGAAGAGTTCTGCTTGAACAAGAGGATTTTGTCATCTGGAGATGCCATTTTTTGAGGGAAGTGTCTTAAGTGTAAACCCAACTAAATCATTTGATTCTACAAAATGTGGGTGAATGATGGTCATTCCAAACCCACTGTATCATCATGACACAACATATCATTGCCATTTTAATGGAATAGAACTCGTATGGTCTCAGAAAAAATTAAGTGTTGCACACAGAAATAAATTAAAAGATGTAGGATTTTTAGTGCATGAGGCAATGTGCAGTATTATGCCCAACAATGTGGTACATCGTTGAAGAGGCATGGCAGTGAGAAGGTACACTGGAAGAAAGGGGTGAAGAGTTAATAATAAGATTAGGGGATGATAGCAGCAGCAGCAAGGGAGAAAATAGTGACAGTGATATAGGAAAAATGGATAATGACGACACACTCCTTGAAGGCTGTACGGTCAACCTTCTTCCCTAAACTTCCCTAAAATGCAGATAGAAATCAGAGCCAGTTTAAGGCCGAAGTGATGCAATAATACTGTGCAATAATGCTGTGACATGTGGTTTATTCATCTCATTACGTACAATTTTCAAATCATTTGATTTGATGTACAGGAGACATGTCAAGGTTTACAAAAGAAACTTTTTTCACCTTTTTAAGAGAACTACAAAAGTTTACATTATATTTTAGATTTCTAAGTTACAGCTACACATGTAGATAAAATAATACATGTAATACAATCCCTGTGTTCAGATTGTGAAGCTGTCGTCAATGAATTCATCGACAGAATAATAACGCTTTTCCACCAGAAGAGTAAAGAGCAATCTTTTCAGTGAACCAATCTCCATTTTAAATATATTACTGCCTTTTATTTTATTGAAAATTTTTAACCCCATATACTCTGGCATTTGGGTATAAAGTTTGAAACGATGTGTTGGAAGTTTGAAGGTATCTCTGTGGCGAGTGCTGTAGTTGTGCTCAAAACGGAAAGTGTCTAGTGTATGTTGATTTGTATATAGGAATACCACCATCTCATATATGTAAAGTGAGGGGATAGATAGTATTTTTAAATTTTTTAACAGTGGTCGACAGGATTCTCATTTTTTTGCAACACACATGTTTCTAATTACTTTCTTTTGTAATACTAGGAGCCTAGTGACATTTGCTGAATTTCCCCAGAAGATTATGCCATAACGAATAACTGACTCAAAGTAGCAGTGATAAACTATCTTTCTGGTATCCATGTTTGTGGCACCTGACAAAACACATATTGCAAATGCTAAGTTGTTCCGTTTATTTGCTAAGTAATCTATGTGTACCTTCCAATTTAAATTTTTGTCAAGATTTAGGCCTAAGAACTTCACGTGGTTTGCTTCTGTGATATCCTGATCATTGCACGTTATCTTTATTTCACTCCTTTCTACTGATTTAGCTTCAAATTGCATCATTTTGGTTTTAGTTACATTTAGTTTTAGTCCATTTTGATAGAACCAAGATTCAAGTTTTTCTAAAGTATTTTTGGCTTTTTCTGGAATATTTTCAATTAGAACTGATGTATCATCAGCAAATAAGACTGAATGAACATCAATAGCAAGTGGTAGGTCATTTACGTAAAAAAGAAACAGATAGGGACCCAATATCGAACCTTGTGGGACTCCTTGGGGAACTGTTTTCCAGTCTGATGAATAATTGGTTCCATTTGAAGTTAAAATTACTCTTTGTTTCCACCTGACAGGTAAGAGCTAACCATTTTAAAGCAGTGTCTCTGATTCCAAAAATCTGTAATTTGCGGAAGAGTAATGCATGGTTCACTGAATCAAAAGCTTTAGTCAGATCACAGAATATACCTGTGACCTTTCTACCTTTATCTAACGTGGAGCATATTTTTTGGATAAACTCATTTATAGCGTTCACAGTGCTTTTACCCTTTTGGAATCCAAACTGGTTTTTAAAAACTATATCATTTACAGTAAGAAAGTTATTAATTTGTTTTGCTGCAATCTTTCCAAACACTTTAGAGAAGACTGGCAAGAGAGAGAGAGAGAGAGGGCGGTAATTCCCCATATCTTCTGTCGATCCTTTCTTGAATAGAGGTTTGATCTCACCATATTTCAATACATCTGGAAAGCATCCCTGTTCAAAAGATTGATTTATAATAGTTGACGGCGGTTTAGAAATAATATCGTACACATACTCGATTACAGATGCTGTTATTTCATCCCACCCATGTGAGGTTTTGATTTTTAGAGACAATATTTCCTTTTCCACATCCCTTTGGGTGATTTTTTCAAATTGTTTAAAAGATGTGTTCTGGCTGTTTTCCAAACTTGTGATGCCCTGATAGAATGTCATATCCACATCCGATCTTACTACATTTAGGAAGAATTCATTGAAACAACTTGACATCTGAACAGGATTTACTATAATTTCATTTTCATGACTAATTTTCAAAATCTCATGAATTTTTACTTTGGCTCCTAATTCAAACTGAACAACTGACCACACTGATTTTGTCTTATTTCTGTGTTCTTGTATGAATTTATTATTTGCCATTTTTTTTAGCTGCCGCTTCAACTTTCCTAAATAAAGCTTTATACTGTTTGACATAAATAACAAAATCCGGATTTCTGTTTGATTTTAACTCATTGTGGAGCTCTCTCTTTCTGGCACTAGAGATTTTTATTCCTGTTGTAATCCATTTGAGTTTACCATTAACTTTCTTTTGCTTATATCTGCGAGGGAATGATTCATTAAATACCTCTAAGAAACAATTTAAGAATTTGTCATAGTTTATCGAGCTTGAACTACTGTAGTCTACAGGCCAGCTTATTATACTTAATTTACTGTGGAATAAATCCATTTTACTTTTACTGAGATCCCTTTTTATACACACTTTTGGGAGCTCAATAAACAGAGCTGAGTGATCTGAAATACCCAAGTCTGAGCAGTATTTGTGCTTATTTCCACTGTCAAATTTATAGTTAGTAATAATATTATCAATGCAGGTCACTGATCTGCTGTTTTCTCTAGTGCTTTCAGAAAAATTTAGCTTGAAACCAGATTTCTGAATTAAGTCACGAAATTTTGTGGAATCATTGCTTTCAGCTAAGACATTTAAGTTGAAGTCTGCTGCTATAACAACTTTTTTCTTACTTTCTTTCTGGAGTTTTTCCAGGAGGCATTCGAATTTGGCTAAAAACACTTTTGTTACCACACATCCAGGAATTCTGTAGATTGCTATAACCAGTGTATTCAGATCACTTAGTTCTACAGAGCAACTTTCAAACACGTTCTCTTCATTTAAATTAAAACTATCTCTTACTGTATAACTTACAGAACAATTGACAAGAATGCAGGAGCCTCCACGAGATTTGCTTATTCTACAAAAGCTAGCAGCTACCTTAAAATTATTAATACTATTTAGTACTTTTATACTATCTTCTGTTAACCAGTGTTCATTTAGGCACATTATTTTAATATTTACAGATTCTGAAAGCAGTTCGTCGATTTTTGAGAATTTACGATTTGGTAGTTCTGCCCCTAAGCCATTTATGTTCCAGTGCATCAATAGATCATTTTTGCTTTTAGCTATTTCACGTGCATCCTTTGTTTGGTACCTAAACTTTTTATTTTCAGTTTGAGTTTTTTTCTTTGTCACCTCTATCAGAATGAATTAGTTTCCCTTGCTTCTTAGGATTTTACACACGTCTATGAACATTTTACTAAGGTTCACAGAGCCTAATCTATTCAAGTGCAGGTCGTCTTTTCCCAGACACTTGCAGTTTAAGAATTTCTTTGGGTCAATGAATACTGCACCGGGTCTGTTGCACTGTTTCCTAATGCCCGTATTTATCCTGTTGATGTAAGTATCACTTACCGATCTTCGATGAATAATTCCACTAATTACCAGCCTGGATGTTGGGTATACAGTTTTCGCCGATCTAATCAGATTCCGTGTTCCATTCACGATTTCTTCCTCACTGTTACTGCGGATGGAGTTTGTGCCCACGTGGATTAAGACACCTCTGTAATCGTCGGTACTTAAAGTTTTGTTACCAGT
Organism: Schistocerca americana; assembly: GCF_021461395.2. Classification (NCBI taxonomy): domain Eukaryota; kingdom Metazoa; phylum Arthropoda; class Insecta; order Orthoptera; family Acrididae; genus Schistocerca; species Schistocerca americana. Next base: position 805,782,454 of record NC_060121.1, read on the forward strand.
TTCGCCCGTATTTCTTCTCGTGGACAATACATTCTTAAAATGTGTTTGTTGAGTTGATGCGATCGGATTCCAGGTCGAACATCGACCTTGCAGTGATTCAGAGTGCTGAATGATAAAGACGCTGTGCTGTGATAATTGTTCTACTTTTTTGCAAGCAGAAAGAAAGGTGGATGAAAAACTGATACAAGGAGCGTCAAAGATCGCTCATGAAAACTTGTTGAAAGAATTGATGATGGGGCAAAAACAAATCTGTAGCTTGTGGTATGTTGATGATCCAACATCGCAGTTCCGTAAAATCAATGCTTACCTCATATGTTATATTACTACTGACAATCCTTTTGAAGACTTGAAATTTACAAGTGCAGTTTCAACTCACAGTATTTGAGACGTAGTTATGGAAACATATCCTGCAGTAATACATGCACTAGACAGTTATATTCAGATAAGTAATGTATACATAGAGATAAATATGTGTATATACTTTTATTCATAGCTTTGCTCCAATTAAATTTCTTAAAAGCATCTTCCTTCTTGGCCATTTTCTATTTTCTGGGCAACAAATCATGTCATTCATCATTCTTAAGACTTCTATTTTTGTACTCATCTGCCCTAACATCCCACAGTGCCAGCAATGATTTATACATTTCAGTGTACTTCAATAATAATACTCTTTCATCTTGGTTTGGACCCATTTTCCACACCACAACAACAACAACGACAAACACATTCTTACCTAACCTCATTGGTCTGTGTAGCACACAATAGACTGTCGAGGATATTGTCAACACAATATATGGTTCAAATGGCTCTGAGCTCTATGGGACTTAACATCTATGGTCATCAGTCCCCTAGAACTTAGAACTACTTAAAGCTAACTAACCTAAGGACATCACACAACACCCAGTCATCACGAGGCAGAGAAAATCCCTGACCCCGCCAGGAATCGAACCCAGGAACCCGGGTGTGGGAAGCAAGAACGCTACCGAACGACCACGAGCTGCGGACACACAATATATGGTTGTCTGGGTTAAACATAGAATAATATAAAATGCATTAACTTGAGAAGTAATTGAGATATTTATTGATATATTTCTTCAAGTATGGTAACTCATTATGTTTCTTTACACACCTAATACACATCGGTATGCACACTGTTAGTTGTGCGATAGACATGTGATCTGTATTCCACTTCTCCCCAAGCGTTTTACAGCATTGCATGTGTAACATTTGTGATAGCTGCATGAATATGATGGGGCAACCTTTTATGGATGACATCATGTGCTGTCGAACGAGATAACTTAAACTATCTATTTGCTTATTGGATTGACTTTTGAGGGCTCCACTGGAAGGATGTACAGAATAACTCAACAGTAGCATCTGGAACTCCACATTTGGCTTGGTGGCCCAGCGTTGAAAGTAAACTTCCAGTTTCCTCGAAGCTGCTTTTCCCATTTCTTGATTGTTACGTCGGTGGAAACATTATCAGTCAGTCACAGTCCATACTTGCACTGGAATTTATGTTGTACTAGTGTGACAGACTTTGGTTTCTTGAGAGAAATCATGCCGAACACCTTCTGCTGTGGAGTCCACATGGCTACTGAAGCGTATTTATACAATTAAAGCAGTTAAGCGCATGCATGCATGGTACCAACCACTGCATTCAAACACAAAAAACATTTCGAGTTACCACACTTATAGAAGCAAACTGCCAATAAATACCTCAGTTAAGTTATTACATTTTATATTATCATATGTTTAACCCAGACATCCTGGATTTCCAAAGCTTTTGGTATTCTCAGTATTACTGCACAACTTTTCAATCTCATGCCTAGCAAGTCAAGATTATTGCTTATCTAGGAAATCTTGTCAATATAATTGACTGTCTTGGGGAGGGGGGGGGGGGGGAGGCGGCGATTATTGTTCTGTACTTGACATATCTCAATTAAGTGGCCCCTAGACAGTTGATAATGCGGACAATATTTTCCAGATGCACAATAATACTAAGCATCCAGGAGTGAAAGTGAGATGTGATTGTAGAATAATGGTGAGGGCATCAGAAACTTTGGAAATATATTGCACTTCCTGGAAATACTGTGCTGTCTGTGGGCAGTATTGATGATATCATTGCAACATTGCTGGCTACACAGACCAGGGTTAGGTTAGGTTTGTTGTTGTGTGGAAAATGAATTCAAAGCCAGTTAAATGAGTATTATTATTAGAGTGCATCGAAATGTGCAAATCACTGCTGGTGTAGTGGGATGTTAGGGCAGATAGTCCAAAAACAGAAGTCTTAAGAATGGTCTTAAGAATGATGAATCATATGATTTGTTGAAACTTCCTGGAAGATTAAAACTTTGTGCCGGACCGAGACTCAAACTCGGGACCTTTGCCTTTCGTGGGCAAGTGCTATACCAACTGAGCTACCCAACCATGACTCACGCCCTGTCCTCCCAGCTTTACTTCCGCCAGTGTCTCGTCTCCTACTTTCCAAACTTCACAGAAGCTCTCCTGCGAACCTTGCAGAACTAGCACTCCTGGAAGAAAGGATGTTTCCGTAAGTTTCTCAAATACTTTGAATTGAAACTGTACTTATAAATTTCAGGTCGTTGGAAGAATTGTCAGTAGCAAGGTAGCATAATAGATATGCGCTGATTTGGTGGAACTACAACTGTTGCTGCATTTTATGTTTTTTGATGATGGGAACATGGGAGGGGGTCAGGCAGGAACCTATGTATGTGGAGAATCATTTCTAGTTATGTATCAAATGTTGGACCATCAACACACAAAATGTTAATATAATCCCTCTGGATCTGAAAGGAATGCTCGCATGTGTGACTGCATGAATACTCATGCCATGAAGTTGTGGTGACATCTCTGTGTGTTCTTCTTAAATGTGTATATTTCTTTGTGACTCTTATACTACCATTGCACCATACTGGCCTACTGGTATGACTTTATCAAGGCCTTTGAAGGTTTACCTGATTTGACAGGTGCTTCAGCCTAGCACAGATCCATTTTATGCTTCTTTTTTAAAAAAAAGAGAGAAAAAAATGTTGTAAAAGGAAAATTTTAAGATAATCTGAAGACACCCCACATCGATGAAACACATTGTTAATGAAAGAATAAATGGCAACCAAGACTGCTCTTAATTCAAATCTTCCATAGTTTCTTTCAGGGCAGCTTCTCATTGCTGTGCTCCTTCAAAGATGTGCTTTAGTAGTAGGCTTTTGGAGTACCAAACTGAGAGGGGTTTCAAAGTGACTGGTTTGTATACAGTGCCTATCACAATTAGTTGTGAAATCTAACAAGAGTGTAGGAGGAAAATGAGTTAGAGGGCCACGAAATGAGTAGCTGTTTGTGTGGAAAAATGTTCTCAGTCCAGCCCTGTAAGAAATGCATTAAAATACTGAAACTTTGTAATTTTTATCTTGACATATTTCCAAGACTTTTTAATTGTGAAGTGTGTCTGTTTCGATCACACAAGGTTATTAATACCTGTGAGGGTCGTTCCTTCTGCAGCTCGACTGTAGTTTTAAGAATTAAGGAAGATTTTTAGTATTACATTGTTACACAACTGTTTGAGAGATTAAAATATTTCTGCTTAAATATTCTTTGGTGCTTATATGTATTTGCTTGGAATGTAATCAATTTCTTTCATTTTTTTCTAGAAATGTGGGACAAAAGCGGGCACACCAACAGAAAAAGTGACAATTGCAGCATGTGGGGAACTTGTTTAATTTTATCTACAGTTCTATGTATGGGGACATCCACCGCATGAACATGTGTCCCTTGAAATCTGCTGGGCAGTACAAATTAATTATAATTGTGCAACTGTGAACATTTTTAAAACTGTCACCACTGTGAAGCAACTGTGTCTGTACATTGGAATGTTACCTTCTAATTTTTATGAGATTACTAGAAAATAGAAGAAACATTGCTATTGAGAAGAAGAAGAAAACACACACACACACACACACACACACACACACACTGTGATACTCACTGTTGTTGGAGATGTGCCCTGTATATACAGTGAAATTATTAGCCTATCTTTTATTTTGGAGCAAACTGATTGGAGCAAACTGATTTTGTAGCCTTTTTTTGAAATTGTTGTTAATGTCATTGATTTTTACATCATAGGTTCTTATCATATTTGAAGTGGTGTAGAAGTATTGATGTTTACATAAAATTCTTGCAGTACAAATATCAGTTTAGTTACTGACTGATGTTTTTTATTTATTTACATGTCAAGTTCTGTAGGATCAAGTTGAGGAGCAAATCTCCAAGGTCATGGAACATGCGAGTACAAAAAATTACCAAATAAATGTAATAACATATAAAATTAAAATGTTTATGAACCCGAAAAAAGTCAATCCATAAGTTTAAGTAAACACAATCAACAATACAACAAGAATCAGTTTAATTTTTCAAGGAACTCCTCGATAGAATAGAAAGAGTGAGCCATGAGGAAACTCTTCAGTTTCGATTTGAAAGCGCGTGGATTACTGCTGAGATGTTCGAATTCGAGTGGTATCTTATTGAAAATTGATGCTGCAGTATACTGCACACCTTTCTGCACAACAGTTACGGAAGTCTGATCCAAATGGAGGTTTGATTTCTGCTGAGTATTAACTGAAAGACAGCTGCTTATTCTTGGGAATAAGCTAATATTGTTAACAAGAAATGACAGAAGGAATATATATATTGGGAGGCCAATGTCAAAATATCCAGACTCGTGAACAGGAGTCGACAAGAGGTTCGTGAACTTACACCACTTATTGTCTGAACGGCCCATTTCTGAGCCAAAAATATCCTTTTAGAGTGGGAAGAGTTACCCCAAAATATAATACCATATGACATAAGGGAGAGCATAAGGGAACAATTGACAGGAATGGTGGAAAGAAGTACAGTAGAAGAAGAATGGGTAGCTCTGAGGGATGAAGGAGTGAAGGCAGCAGAGGATCAAGTAGGTAAAAAGACGAGGTCTAGTAGAACTCCTTGGGTAACAGAAGACATATTGAACTTAATTGATGAAAGGAGAAAATATAAAACTTCAGTAAATGAAGCAGGCAAAAAGAAATACAGGCGTCTCAAAAATGAGATCGAAAGGAAGTGCAAAATGACTAAGCAGGGATGGCTAGAGGACAAATGTAAGGATGTACAGGCTTATCTCACTAGGGGTAAGACAAATACTGCCTACAGGAAAATTAAAGAGACCTTTGGAGAAAAGAGAACGACTAGTATGAATATCAAGAGCTCAGATGGAAACCCAGTTCTAAGCAAAGAAGGGAAAGCAGAAGGGTGAAGGAGTATATAGAGGGTCTATACAAGGGCGATGTACTTGAGGACAATATTATGGAAATGGAAGATGATGTAGATGAAGATGAAATGGGAGATATGATACTGCGTGAAGAGTTTGACAGAGCACTGAAAGGCCTGAGTCGAAACAAGGCCCCGGGAGTAGACAACATTCAATTAGAACTACTGATGGCCTTGGGAGAGCCAGTCCTGACAATACTCTGCCATCTGGTGAGCAAGATGTATGAGACAGGCGAAATTCCCTCAGACCTCAAGAAGAATATAATAATTCCAATCCCAAAGAAAGCAGGTGTTGACTGATGTGAAAATTACCGAACTATCAGTTTAATAAGTCACAGCTGCAAAATACTAACGCGAATTCTTTACAGACGAATGAAAAAACTAGTAGAAGCCGACCTTGGGGAAGATCAGTTTGGATTCCGTAGAAATATTGGAACACGGGAGGCAATACTGACCTTACAACTTGTTTCACAAAGCGCCTAGCATCCAGCGTACATTGGTCTATCGATTATTCGTATGACTTTGAAAAGTGTCCCTGTCGGTTTAACATTGTTGAACACATTCTAAGTTGATTTCTGAATGAATCATAAGTTGGTTTCTGAATGCATGCATAGTGTATGTGATGTCCCTGTCAGTGGAATCCTTGTCACTTCTAGAAATAAACTTTCCTGCAGACAAAAAGGGGTATATGAGCTGAGCAGAGTATAGCCGAACGAAAGATAGCCAACCACTGTCTGATTGTGTGGTTGATAGAGTTTGCGAATGATGAGCGTTGTTACGATTACCAGCGAAATCCATAGATTCGGACTACCAGAGTGCGAATAAACGACTAACGGAAATAATAGGTAAGAAAGATTACGTATTATCTTCTCGATGTATCCAAGAAAATGAAATTTTGACAGAAAATTTTTGGCCAGATCGCTATACTAGCAAGGGCCAGTTACGCAGTCTCCGGCTAGCAACCGCTTTAAGGTCTATTCTGGAAGTAGCGCGGAAAAGCGTTGTACGAACACGTAACAATGCCTAACCGGAGAATAATCGCGGGATAACTAAACTGGTGATTCTGGCAGAGTTAGTGAAGTTAACCGGCGAATAACCTTTGACATTGGCAGGAATAGGTACAGAATTAGTGATGACAACATTGTTTGTTAGAACAAGGAAGGAGAAGAAACGGGGAAATCACACAAATTATGGAAGAATAAGACGATTCCAAATTTCTATAAAAATTTCGCACTATTCCTTTTCAATCTCATGCTTGAGAAACCAGAGTGTATGAATGAAGTGTAAAACTGTTTCCTAATGTAAAGCTTTTTGCTTGTAGTAGGCCTAAAAGGCTTTTGATATTGAATTATATTCTGCCGTATTATAAAAATGACCATTTCTGCCAAAACAGTTTTGTTTATTTGGCGTGTGTTACAATTGCTGCCATATTATAAAGGCATATTTTGTTTTATCTCGCAGTCAGTGACAAACTATAGGTAATCAGGTCGAGAAACCACACCAGTCTTTGGCCTATTTGTGATTACAGCTTTTTCAGTATTAGACAACGACGTTTCGATTTTTCAAGTAGCAAAACGTTTGACGAACTTTGGTGAGGTAACAGATCCTTTCGCAGAAAGAAAAGCACACCATGTACAGCTGTAACAAGATTAGAGAGAAAAAAATTCTAGGAGCTAAGGATTGAAGCAATGTGTACTGTCTTGCTTGTCTCTTCTCTTTACTGGCTTTATGTATCCTATACTTAATTGTATGTCACACAAAGCAGCAAGCTGTTAGCTAATAGGGAATAAAGAGTGCAAATTTTCTGAAGAGTTTTTTTTAAAAAAAAGAAAAAAGAGGGCCATGATGTCAAACTGGAAGCAGGAGAGGCACCATATGACATTTTAATTTCCGCTGTCCTGAATATAGTTTGATTGTATCCAGTACAAAATATACACATTTCAATTCCACAGATTGAAATACAGTGACGTGCGATAGAAGAATGCTGTGTGAAGACATGTGGCGTTGCACTTTGGCACACTTAAGATCAGATAACATGTCTTACAATTCCTCGGACATGTATGTTTTATGTATCAGAGTCTTCAGAAAGATGTGCGCTACAAAATGAACGTATTTTTGAAAATTCAATTTTTTTTTTTTTTTTAAATTTTTGACGTCCTATCTCAAACGCTCGAGGACGCCACTATCTACTGTTGCCCCTGTTCGGAAATATCGTAGATACGGGTCTGATGCGCAGAGCAGTCTGAGTTATAATAGGGAAGCGGGTAGTCTCCATGTGACCCGTGTTTGCATTTAGTGATTTTGCTGTTTCCTCTTTGTCTACTGCACTCACATCAAATGAAAACAAAATTGAATGTTTTGGCTGGGAGCTATCATGTGAATTAAAATACATTCACATAATTACGGAAGGCTAAAATACGTTATTAGTTTCAGATTTTATTTTATTTCCACCTTTCTGGCAGTCAAGCATTATTTGCCACGCAGAACAATGAATTTATCGGTTTGCTGAAGAAATTTTCTTTTATCAATCTTTTCTGCTGAGGCAGTCAATATATTTGAATCAAAGGGTTTAATTTCAAACTATTGGCTAGTTTCAACTGTTCGGTGCATTTCAAGTGTACCTTTTCATCTTCTAGCACGTATGGAATTATGCCATAACAAAGTGCCAGACATGAGATAACAAAGTACTGGTACCAAAGGAAATTTACATCCCGAAACCACATTGAAAAGCTTAACATCAGGTCGATGCCTACTTCACTGGGAATCTGGGACGCATTTAAAAATCAGCTCTTTGATGACGAGCCTCTTAGAAGAATTTATAGCCCAGAAGATCACACTTTTATGTCGTTATTAAAAAAATTTACTGGCACATTTGTGTGATATATCTTAAATGTAATACGTGCATAAAAGACCAACATTAATATGTGAAAACTTAGCTTCTCTTGGACCGTATTGGCCTTAGAGACCAATATTGTATGTGAAAGCTTTGTTTTTCTTGTAGTAACATTATATATAAATTTAAACCATTAACTTTTCCTGTTCGTGTGTTTGTGCTACTTAACAGGGATGTTGCTATTGGCTGACTACACCATGTGTCCGAAGCTCCGAATATCCGTTGTCATTGGCGGGCGAGATCACGTGACATGAGCTATGACTGGCTTACAAATACACATCCCAATCTCGATTTCAATGCTTTGGAAAGTAACATGCGGTGTTTGGTGGAATTCAAATTTACACTTTCGTAATATGAAAATATGCAGCGTACATGTTACTACACATCAAACATCTTTCCAAAAGGTGTTTCGCTTTCTAAAACGCCGGAAAATTCTACGCCCATGTATAAAACCATAACCATTCAAAGGATTGATAAGTTATACAGTTCCGCGAGAAAATATACTGTCAATTAACAGGGAAAAACTATGTTTCAACCCGGGAGAAAGTGTCGTTTTAACCGGGAAATGAGGGAATTCTTTTTCCTTGTCCACATATACACCCTGTATTTGAAACCAAGCCAATGTTGCACACAATATCCTTTACTACCAAGTAAACAGAAATATTTTAGAGTTACCTGTAATACTAGAAGGCATATCATTTATATAAAAAGGGAACAGGAGTGGTCCTAACACTGATACCTGGGGCACGTCCCCCCACCCCCCACCCCCCACCTGACCGTACCCCACTCAGACCCCACATCATAGCCATTCTCAACATTGTGAATAATGACGTTTTGCCATCTGTTGCTAAAGTAAGAGGTGAACCAATTGTGAGCTAGTCCCCGTATTCTGTAATGGTCCAACTTCTGGAGGAATATTTTGTGATCAACACAATCAAATGTCTTAGTTAAATCAAAAAATATGCCTAGCATTTGAAATCTTCTGTTTAACCCATCCAGTACCTCACAGAGAAAAGAGAATATAGCACATTCAGTTGTTAAATAACTTCTAAAGCCGAACCGTACATTTGATAGTAAATTGTGTGATATAAAATGATCAATTACTCTTACATACTCAGTCTTTTCAATAACTTTAGCAAACACTGATGATGGCATAGAAATAGGTCTAAAATTGTCTACGTTATCCCTTTCTCCCTTTTTATAAAGTGGCTTTACTACTGAGTACTTTAATCATTCAGGAAACTGACCATTCCTGAAGGAAAAATTACAAGTATGGCTAAATACAGGGCTAACATGTGCAGCACAGTACTTTTAATATTCTGCTAGGCACTCCATCATATCCATGAGAGTCCTTAGTCTTCAGAGATTCAATCTCCCCCTTGTCTGTATCACAGAGGGGTATTTCAGGAAGGCATTTGCCTAAAAAGTTATTTGATTCCCTGCAGAAAGTAAATTTTCATTTAATTCGCCAGCTATGCTCAGAAAATGATTGTTAAATTCTGTACATATATCTGATTTATCAGTAACAGAAATATTCTTACTATGAACGGACTTTGTATCGTTGACCTTGTGCTGCTGACCAGACACTTCCTTCTCAAATGACCGTATGGTTTTAATTTTATCCTGTGAATTAGCTGTTCTATTTGCATACCACATTCTCTTTGTCTTCCTAATAACATTTTTGAGCGCCTCACAATACTGTTTGTAATGGGCTACTGTAGCTTCATTGTAACTACTTCTAACATTTTGCTATAATTCCCGCTTTGTTCTACATGATATGCTTATACCTTATCAGCCATCTGGGCTCCTTATTACCGCTACTACCCTGTTTAGAATGTTCTAATGGAAAGCAACTCTCAAAGAGCATGAGAAATGTGTTAAGGAAAGTATTATTTTTGTCATCTATGTAATCGGCACTATAAACATCCTGCCACTCTTGTTCATTGACAAGGTTTAAAAAAACACTATTGCAGTTGGATTAACTTTCCTACGTAGTTTGTAATTATATGTGACATTCTTTTGCATACAAAAGACTTTTAGTGTTAAAAATTGTGCATCATGGTCTCAAAGGCCATTCACCCTTTTACTAACAGGATTCCCATCTAGTAATGAAGAATGAATAAAAGTATTGTCTATGGCTGTGCTACTGTTCCCCTGCACCCTAGTTGGAAAAAACACAGTCTGCATCATATATAAGATTAGGAGATCTACCAACACCCTTTTCCTTGCACCATCATATAGAAAATTTATATTGAAGTCACCACATATAACTAATTTCTGGTACTTCCTACAAAATGAATCAAGAACTCTCTCTAGCTTGCACAGAAATGCTCTGAAGGCAGAGTTAGGGGACCTATAAACAACAACAACAACAGTTGGAAGTTTAGTTTTACTAAATGCAACTGCCCGTGCATGACATTCAAATGTCTGTTCAATACAGTGCTATGATACGTCTTTGGACTCAAATGGAATACTGTTTTTTACATACATAGCCACTCCCCCACCCCACAAGAAACTCCTTGAAAAACAGCCAGCTAATCTGTATCCTGGTAAAGGAAGCTTCAGAATTGTCAAATTATTTAAGTGGTGCTCCGATATACCAATAATCAACACCTATAAGCAGTTCACTAACTTTATCTCTAATACCTCGTATATTTTGATGAAATATGCTAATTTCTTCTCTACTTGGAAACATAACTTCCTCTGAAGGTGAGCCTTTAGTTAGAGGGACTTACTTTAAGCAGGTATACCTATCAGCTGACTTCAGTCTAAAAAAAAAGTGCAGCTCTAACCCCCAACTACTACAGGAATTTTTCCATGCGTGGTCCCACCACCACCCACTACACTGTCTTCTATAAGCTCTACCAGCCTTCCTTTCCCATACCTATTGAGGGGCAGGCCATGCCTAGTGAAACCCAATCAACTGATGACCCAACTGGCACCACTGAAATGTGATGTTTGCCCTCTGCCATCAGCACCCTCTCCAGCCCCATGTTAATGCACCCAAGGGCCACATTAAGGCCGATAATGGCACTGAAACAGTTGCACAAAATGCACATTAGTGCCACCAGTTTGAGTAGCTATCTTTACCAGGTCACCACATACATCATATTCCCCATCCCTATCAAGACTGTTCCCTGCTCCACCCACTATCCCTACCTGATCCTCCTTCATAAAATTCCTATGTAACTCCCCTATACTGTCAGTCACCTGAGCCAATCCTACACTAGGCCTCACAATGCTGGTGACCTGGTACTCACTCCCCAACACTTTCTGCAACTTCTGGCGCACACCTCTAACGTGTGAACTACCTAGCAGCAGAACCTTCTTCTTTCTGTTAGACTTTGAAACTGACCTAGGCCTCCTAACTGCTGCATGTTTCCTACATCTACAGCTACAAGAGGCTCCTCTCCACTCAACTCTGACAGTTGGTCAGATCTATTGCATATACGCAAAGTATAACTCTCTGAATATCTCCTCCTCCTCCTCCTCCTCCTCGCTGCCTTCTTGCCAACTGCCAGTCCCCATACCCCACCACCCTTCACCCTCCTCGACCTATCTAGTTCCTCCTTTGTACGTTGTAACTGCACCTGAAGGGCACAGATCTTATGCTCCTGTTTCTCTATCAACTTATTTCTACTGCAGATTCTGCATTCCCAGGAGAGGATCTTGCTAGAATCCGCACGGGCTTCCCCATTGCATTCCCCCCCAGTGAAAATACTTTGAACAAATCCCACACCGTAATCCTCTACTCACAAATCTACGACAGAGCCCACACTCCTCACTCATGGTAAAATTTTACAGTTACTGAAAAAAAAAAACTATATGTCTACATTACCTAGGTTCAGTTGCACCAGTAGAACTATTTATAGAACTAACAATAGTGGCCTATAAATTCTCTGTCTACTAAGAAAGCAACTACTTGTATTAATACTACTACACCACAACTAATACCAATACCAATAAAACTTAACAAAATTATTAGCTAAAACCAAAAATTCAAGCAGCCACTGGAACACTCAATCAAGTTAAAACACTGAATGAAAACTTTACTGAAGTATTTCACTAGAAACAATAGGAAATGTCAGCTGGGAACTAAAGCATGAAGTTTACTTAACAACTTCAACGCACAGAAAACTCTAAAAATCACAGTAAGTGAATGTTTCCAAAAGTTTATTAAATCATTATTTCGCCACAAACAGCACGAAACACCACTGAAAACTATTAAATTTAGTAACCGTATAACAGTGCACATATAACTTTGTCAGTACTTAGCTTTATAACCACTACAGCTGCAACTACACACTGCAAAATGTAAACACTACATGTGTAAGCATGTTTTATAACTTTGGTAAGGTTAAATTAAATGATGCTGTTCAGAGAAGCATTGAAAATACAGAGCAAGCCTCATAGGAATTTGTGACAAAGCAAGCTGGGATAATTTTAATTCCCCTCTTGTTTTGCCATCTGCCTCCTTAAAATTCATTTTTTCATTTTGACTTAATTAACATTAACATACGTGACTATAAGCTGTAGTTTCATAAAAGAGAAAGACTGCCCTTAGTTTTTAAAGAATGTAACACCAGGTCTAGTTTTGTGCTTAGTTTTATAAATGATTTTCTAATTTATTTTGACTATTCCTAAATAGTATCTTTCGTTACAGGGTGAAATCAGTGGTTGTTTCGGAACTTAAATTCTATTGTTGATGTATAAGCAAATATATAAATTCTGTACTATTATAAACATTTGGAAGACAAAATGCTAGTATTCTCAAAGTATTTATTTGGCTCTATTTGAAAGCATGTTAGCAAAGCCAGCCCTTCATAAATTCCAAAGTAATCAACAGTTTTGTCAAAAATATTGTTTGCGTAACTATATTTGCTAATTTCATGATTTAAACAAATAATTCAGCCTAAGCCTTGTAGTAGAAGAAACTGCTAAAAAGACACAACTTTTCAATGTATTCAGTTAATTTAATGATTTAAGTTTTAATTGTAATTTCTGTAAATTAAATTTTGAACAATCTGTAGTTTCAGCACCTATTATTGTGATGATATATAAGGTTCCAATTTTTGGTCACGAGACAGTTAGTCCATGCCTGAGTTTCAGACGAGCAACCTGTGCTGGTTAGAACAACAACAATGCTTCAAATTAACTGTGGAACAAATGTTAAACAATTAAGCCATGTGTAAAAACAGTGACAGTGTCTGCTCCAAATGTGGCTGATTATTCTTAAGAACTGTGAACTTCGTGGTTAGCTTTTACTGCTCGTAGCTGTTCAACAGTAAACTATCGTAGCAGTATGTGGAGTTCCACCTGCAAACTATTAATGAGGCTTATAGAAAGTTTAAACAATAGTGCACAGGCCATATAACTTCGTATTATTCTAGGGTTGTGAAGTTACATAACTTGCAGTAGTCGGTGTCGGAATCCACAACCCATTTTTTTGCCAGTGTAGCGATGCAGTACATTGACAATCAACAAACGAAGAAATAAAAGCAGGAGGGACCACCACAAATTGAGCTACCTTCCCTTTGTAAAGTCAATTGTAGAAGTGATGTCTAGTTTTCTTAGTGTACGACAAAGTATTTGATTGCACTTAGAATTTATTTCACCACTCAGCACACCAGCAGTTTGTATTTTCATCCTTGCAGTGATATGGAGTCAACTAATGCTTTTAATAATCTAATGGATTTTTATGTTGACGGGTAAGTACTCTCACGTGTTTCTTCAGATTCATCTTTTATAATAACGAGGATGTTTCAAACAATTACTCTGAATCCTTGCTCCTTAAAACCAGTTGATCAACATTTTAACAATGGAATACACAATAAACAATAAAAACTCGGAGGTATCTCAAAAATTGGCATCATCATACTACCATAAACATCTCATTTCATTAACAGCTTCTGGCCCTAGGAATTTCCATGTTGTGAAGGACTACACGTAACGAAATGTTAATGTTTGAAAAAGGCTTACTTCCTTTTTAGAGCATAGGATGTTCCTTTCTGTTGTACTAACCATAAATATAATATGTTTCATGTCCTCGGCAAGTAAGGCAATTGGTAAACTCCTTATATCATGTTTCCACCAGAGTTTCCTTCTAGGATTGTTTCTCTGCTTCCCCTCCTATCTCAAAACATTTCCTTGCTAATATAAATTGCTATTGAATTATTAGTTCCCATAAGGAATTATTAACTGAATGCAAGTGTGAAACTAAAAGTACAGCATTGAACTAGTTATAACCAAGTGGTTGGCAGCAGTATTGTAAATATGAAAAAGTGAAGTGTTGTAGTTGTGCCAGTGGAAGTTTAGCGACAATAAATAGTTCATATTGTTAACTGTACTGTGAGATTTGCTAAATGTGTGCTTTCTCTCCTGTATGAAGATAACACTTCCACCTCATTCGTAGCTGTCAATTGATTTTAAACAGAGTAAAGGAACAATTTTTATATTTTAGTATTCCTTCCTCAATCTCAGTTCCTAATTGACCCAGCCCCTCTTAACCATTTGGATTGTGGATCCTAACACATACTCGAGGCCCTAACCATGCCCTCTAACCTCTTTCTAAATGTGTATTTCTGTGTTATTATGAATTACAAATTGAAGTGAAATAAATATTAATAATCATATTTATCAAGAGATAGCCTCCCTTAAGACATTTGCTTCTGTAGTTTGCCATCAATATACAAAGCCAGTTACCTTTTAAATCAGAGTTTTTATACTTTTTTGTTAAGTCATCACATTATTGGCTTAAAAACCTTTTTAATCATTTCACTATAACCAGTAGTTTACCTTTGCCACTATTTTTGCATATTCAGGCTCCAGTCATAAATTTCTGTAGATCACAATCTTTTTTACTGCACTTGAAAACGGGTTTGCTTCACACAGGTACCATTTGTGCCATATGATTACTGGTTGTACGATTTGAATTTCCACCTCCCCACCCCCCTCATTGAAGCAATGAAATTCCAGTTCAATTTTATACAGTGAATGTTTCAAGTGCAATGAAATCTGACAAACAGTTAATGAGTTAAACATTATAGCACTATTCACACTTCGTTTTCCACTTTCTTTCACTTGTACACCGAACAAGATGGACTGTTGTCCAAACCCCTGTCCTGCTATCCAGATTTAGATTTTTCATGATTTCTGTAAATAAATCTGGGCAAATAATAGGATGGTTTTTATGAAAAGAACATGGCTATTTCCCTTTCTCAATCCTCAGTTGTGTGCTCCATCTCTAATAACCTTGTTGCTGACAAAATATTACATTGTAGTCTTCCTTAATTCCTTTGTTGTTTTACAGTTATCAGAAGTCCCAAATTGAGTCACTTTACTTCTCTCATAAATTCCGTGAGAATACGTGTATAAAAATAGCATTTGCTCCAGTGTTTGGAGATATTTTGGAACAATTTGAGTTGTTAAATGCACGGAACTTCCAAACAAACTTCCTGTAATTTTTGAAAGTAAGCTCTTGGTTTTTATTTTTTTGCCCCCTTTGCTGCTTCATTAACACTTCCTAGGACGTAATCCATTTTAGAATGAGTTACTTTGAACCCATGTTTTAAGTCACAGCCTTTGTCCCAAAGAATATACTTAGTTCTGGCTACATAAATTTGTCAGCTGACATTGCATTTCGAAGGCGTATTTGTTGTGACTCGCCGATCATTCAAAGTGCCACTGCACAATTACGCATGTCCTCTACATGCGGCACTGTCTGCCAGCCATGCAGCAGCTGCGCCACCTAAGTGGCCAGCCAGCCAGCAGCCGCTAGACTTGGACTCAGTGCTCATTCGAATGTTACCGTGTTCACATGTCTTGCTTGTCAACTTGCTCTGTGTTGTCGTTTTGAAATATGTGTGTTCATCTTGACGTTATAACAATTGGTGACGAGGATGGGATTTTTCCCTTTTATCGTTGACACACAGGTTTCCATGGCTACTGTCGAGCAACTATTGCAAGGTCTTATTGAACAGCAAACGCTTCTAACACCGGCGATTCGCGATTTCGTCGCGGCGTCAAATGCGGGGCTTTTCTCGTCGTTGGCTATACCTCCTTTTCCTCCTTACAACGAGACGGCGGAAGACTGATCTGATTATGAAAAACGTCTTGACAGCACTTCTTGGCATTTCATGTCACAGACGAACAAACATATAAGTCTCTGTTCCTTTCCTGGATTTCACCTCAAATGTATCGGTTGTTGTCGCAATTGGCTCCTTTGAAAGATCCTGCGTCTTTGTGTTTTGCTGAAATGTGCTCACATCTGTCTGTCTATTTTCAAAAGCAAACGCATGTGGTAGCCTCTCGTGTTGCCTTTTATCGTTGTCAAAAACAACCGAATCAATCCTATAGCGCTTGGGCTGCTGAATTTCACGGCCTCAGTAGAAAGTGTCAATTTGTTACTGACGTTCACAAAGACTCCTATGCCGATTCCATGGTACGGGATGCTATTATCCGGTCGGTGCACGACAAAGAAGTTCGGCAACGTGCCCTTCAGTTGGCAAATTCGACTCTAGATGAAGTCCTCTCCATTGTGCAGTCTTTTGAAATTTCTCGCGCCGCTGGGGCGCAAATAGAGGCGTGGGGTGATGTCGGGGAAATACAACCTCTGTGCGCTGTTGACCACACGTGCGGCGCGTCCCCACCGGCCGACGTGGCCGCATTGCGCTCCCACGCGCAGCCTTGGCCTAACCGTAAACAACCCGCTAAGAGACGGCAGCAAAACCCCAGGCAACTTCCTTCATGTCCGCGGTGTTTTACGAAACACTCACGCGAGGATTGTCCCCAACGTTGGGCTGTGTGTCAAAATTGCAAAAAGAAAGGTCATGTGTCTTCCGTTTGCAAATCCGACCGCATACATGATGTTCATGAACATTACACTGATTCTGATTCTGTGTTGTCTGTCAATTGCACTTCTTCCCTTTCAGGGAAGTTATTCCTCACTGTCCAAATCCTTGTTCTGGATGTTCGCATGCAGATGGATATTGGTACTGCTGCCACTATAATTAATTCTCAGACGTATCTTCATTTGGGTTCTCCACTCCTATCACCTGTCACTCGGCAATTACGGACGTACAATAAACAGAAGATTTCTCTCTTGGGACAATTTAATTCTGAGGTATCTTACAAATCCGTCGTTCGCACTGTTCCCATATTTGTGGTCGACCAGAGTAACGCAGAGAATCTTTTTGGTTTCGATGCCTTTCACGTTTTTGGGTTCTCCATAGATGACTCTGTCAATATCGTCTCTGATGCTATTCCTTATGCTCAATTGGATTCCTTGTCGATGACATTTTCGTCCCTTTTTTCTCCTGGGTTAGGCCGTGCAAACGACTTTGAAGCTCATATCACGCTCTAACCCACTGCTCGGCCTAAGTTTTTTCGGGCTCGGACCATTCCTGTGGCCCTTTGTGACGGGTAAAACGGGAGCTGGATTGTCTCGCTACTTCAGGGGTCTTGCTTCCTGTCACTTCCAGTGAGTGGTCCTCTCCTGTTGTTGTCATTGCTAAGCCAAATGGTGATATTCGTCTCTGTGGCGATTTCAAAGCTACTGTAAATGCTCAATGCCTCATCGACACTTACCCTATGCCCCGACCTGAAGAACTGTTCACTAAACTTGCTGGAGGCCTGTATTTTCTAAAATTGACCTGTCAGAAGCTTATCAACTTACTCTCGACGCTGCTTCCCAGCAGTTTCTAGTCCTTAACACGCCTTTCGGCCTCTATCAGTACCAACGATTGCCATTCGGGGTTGCCAGTGCCCCTGCTCTCTTTCAGTGATTCTTGGAACAATTATTGTTCCCTGTCCCTGGGTGTATCAATTACATGGACGACGTTGTTGTCACTGGCTCCAACACTGAAGAACAACTTCAGAATCTCCGCACACTTTTTCATGTCTTACAGGCTGCTGGTCTTAAGTGTAATCTTCAGAAATCACAATTTGTTCAGCCATCTATAACATACTTGGGGTTTCAACTCTCTCGGGATGGTATTTGTCAGCTTCAGAAAACTGTCGCTGCGATCGATGCCCTTCCTCGCCCTACATCTGTTAAGGAACTGCAGGCCTTCCTGGGGAAAATAGCATACTATCACAAGTTCTTACCATCTTCTGCTTCGGTGGCTCAGCCGTTGCATCGCCTGTTGCATAAAAACGTACCTTTTCACTGGTCCGTGTCATGTGATGCGGCTTTCCAGAAATTGAAGACTATGCTGAAACAGGCCCCGTGCCAGGCTACTTATCGACTTGGCCAACATCTCGTTCTTGCCATGGACACCTCTCAATATGGGGTCGGTGCAGTCCTTGCGCACCGTTTTTTAGACGGCTCTGAACAACCCATTGCTTATGCCTCCAAAACGCTCACGGATGCCCAACAAAAGTATTCTCAAATTGAAAAAGAAGCTTTGGCCATTATTTATGTTCTTCATAAGTTTGGTGTTTTTCTCTATGGATCTAAATTTCACCTTGTTAGGGATCACAAATCGCTTGTTTCCTGGTTCCATCCATCATCGTCACTTCCCGACAAGGCTGCCCACTACCTCCAGCGTTGGGCTCTTTACTTGTCTCGTTACAATTATGAGATTCATATCCGGCCGATGGCTCAACATGCGAATGCTGATGCACTGTCTCGCCTTCCCATGGGTCCTGATCTGGCATTCGATAAGGATGAACTTTTGTGTTTTCATCTGGATGTTGCCGAGCAGCGGGTTGTGGGCAGATTCCCCATCACAGGGGACCGGCTGGCGGCGGCTACGGGTTCTGATCCTACCCTCTCCCTGGTTTTACGCTGTATTCAGAAGGGTTGGCCAGATCGTCCGTCCGCTAAGACTTCTGAGCCATTGCAGAACTACTACGCTTTGCTCTACCGCCTCACGGCTAGGGATGGTGTTATCCTCCTTTCCACCAACAATGCTTCGCCGCGTGTTGTGGTTCCTGCGTCTTTGCGTGCTTTGGTCTTGCACCTCCTTCACCAAGGGCACTGGGGTATGTCTCGCACAAAATCTCTGACGCGCCATCATGTGTACTGGCCTGGCATCGACTCTGAAATAGCACACATGGTCGCTGCCTGCGACCCGTGTGCGTCACAGGCCGCCACCCCAAAGTCATCTTTGTCACTGTGGCCTTCGCCTGAGACGCCCTGTGAGAGCATTCATGCTGACTTTGCGGGACCTTTTTTAGGTATTTATTGGCTCTTCATAATTGACGCCTACTCTAACTTTCCTTTCATTGTCCGTTGCACGTCGCCTACCACCGCGGCAACCACAAATGCTCTCGCCCGCATTTTTTCTTTGGAAGGCCTTCCCTCTACTCTTGTTACTGATAATGGTCCGCAATTTGCCTCTTCCGATGTTGCGGATTTTTGTACCTGTCACGGCGTTACGCATGTCACAGCCCCTCCGTTCCATCCACAATCAAACGGTGAAGCTGAACGACTGGTCCACACATTTAAGGCTCAGATGCAGAAACTCCTGACTTCTTCTGCTGCTGATGATGCACTTCTCCAATTTCTGGCTTCTTACCGTTTCACCCCCATGGGCGACGACAGCCCGGCTGAGCTCTTACATGGCCGACAGCACCGCACGCTACTTCATCTTCTGCGGCTTTCCACCTCACGGCCGCGGGTGCCTTCGCGTGGCCGGTTCACCGCCGACGACCTTGTCTGAGTACGGCAATATGGCAGGCGGCCAAAATGGAGTCCGGGCCGCATTTTATGACACCGTGGCCGATTCCTGTATGAAATCCAGACGGACACAGGTGTTGCAGTGCGTCATTCGGACCAGCTTCGACCTCGTGTGCCAGCAATGCCTGTTCTGAATGCTGCTTCACCACCTTCAGCTCTACCTGACACTCGGGATCTTGGCATATCTCATTACTCACAATGCAGCCCTCTCACCGTCATATCGGTGCCAGTACAACAACGGACGCCACCAGGAGACGTGCCCATGCAGGAACCGGAGGACCATCATTTGTCGGAGCCAATCTACTTGCCTCCTCCTCCTACGGACGCCGAAACATCGCCTATGTCTCCTGTTATATTGACTGGACTTGCTGCAACGGGCAGATTGATGCACAGGGCCCTAGCAGATTTGTCCCCTATGTCTCCTCGACCCGTCCGTACGGGAAGCCTCCTCCTCGAGACTTTACGGCCAGTCAAACAACGCCTATGGACGTTAGCAATCTACAGGCCACCTCCATCAAGTTGTTGTTGTTGTGGTCTTCAGTCCTGAGACTGGTCTGATGCAGCTCTCCATGCTACTCTATCCTGTGCAAGCCGCTTCATCTCCCAGTACCTACTGCAAGCTACATCCTTCTGAATCTGCTTAATGTATTCATCTCTTGGTCTCCCTCTACGATTTTTACCCTCCACGCTGCCCTCCAATACTAAATTGGTGATCCCTTGATGCCTCAGAACATCTCCTACCAACCGATCCCTTCTTCTGGTCAAGTTGTGCCACAAACTTCTCTTCTCCCCAATCCTATTCAATACTTCCTCCATCAAGACCAGTGAAAAAAATTTCAAAGGGGGGAAAAGTGTTGTGACTCGCCGATCATTTCAAAGTGCCGCCGCGTAATTACGCGCGTCCTCTACATGCGGCGCTGTCAGCAAGCCATGCAGCAGCCGCGCCACCTAAGTGGCCAGCCAGCCAGCCAGCAGCCGCTAGATTTGAACTCTGTGCTCATTCGAATGTTACCGTGTTCACATGTCTTGCTTGTCAACTTGCTCTGTGACTTATATGTGTTGTGTCGTTTTGAAATATGTGTGTTCAACTTGACGTTATAACAGTATTGCACTAAATGTTTACTGATCTTCAAATTCTCAGTGATTAAAAAACGTTTTTATCATTGTGTCTTCGCCTGCTTGGCAATAAAGGTACTGTTGTAATTGAGAATTTTCTCTTGTTGTCAGTCTCAAGACAGTGTACAAATGAAAGCAACATATTTGTGAAAGAAAATACTACTTACACTCTCCGAGCATTGCCAAAATCCAGTTGAAGAAGCATATTTGAGGGTATTTTTTTTCAGTTTGTATAATTGATGGAGATAATTTATTGCTACAATGTTACTGATTTAGAAAACCTTAAGCATTATAAAACAAATTACTTAAACTCATTCTAAATAGTTACAGTATCAAGTTAAAATTGTATCATGGGGTTACATTATAAACACCACCACAAAACCACAATCAACAGTTGTCCCTTTGTACCCACTGTGATACAACCTAGCAAGAATTGGGATGTACTGTCAGGTAATGTGGGCCCCATTGTCTTGGGTTATTGCTGTTCCATAAAATGAATCAAACCAGTAATACAACCGTCAGCACTAAATCATGAGGAAGGTAGGAGGAAAAGTACATAAAAGTAATTTGACAATGTTCATCAAAATTTAAGACACAGAATGTAAGGAGTACATAACAATCAATATTTTAATGCAAAATAAATAGCATTCATAAACATTTTCAAAAAGATTATGTTAATTGACACAACAGGCAGGGTACACATCCGGGGTTGTATATTCAATGTGTGCTAGACGTGCAGTGCATGCCCTGCCAGAATTTGTCCATTTTTATGAATACTTCTATTTTTGAAATCACTGAGAAAAAAATTAGAGGAACAGGAAACAGCAGTGTATTCTGCTCTTTTATTGGACATGTGTACAACTGACAGCTACTTATGGTGGAAAACAAGCACAGATACACTACGCAATGCAAGTGACAGCTCTCTTGGGATCAGACTTGGGAAACAGAGGAAATGTTGTCTGCTGGCAGATAAGCTGAGTGTTGTGGAAGGAGGAATCATTCAGTGGCAAGGCCGCACACATCAGAGAGAAAATGTGGGCAGGAGGAGACAGGCAGGCAGAAGGGTGCTCACACATTCAGTTTTGTGGAGGGGATGCAACTTAATGTTATTGACAGTGTGCAGTGAAAGCTCCCTTGTTTTGACTGGAAAGGATGCTTTCACACATTAGTGTTGGTATTCTATATATATTCCCGTAAGTGTATGGTTTTTGTATTTAACTGAAGATTTTTTTAAGAGTCTGAGATACAGTGAGGTGTCTTATTTCATGTCGAAAACTACAGTAGGTTTTATTGCCTTTGTTCCAGTTCAAAACTGGCAATGGAAGTAAGTGAAAGTAAAACATTTGCTAGAAAAACCATTTGCCATGAAAACACTTTAAGAAAAACTGGAAGTAGTTAGATAAGGGAGGCAGAAGTCACCATTATCTAATCTATTTGTAGTTCAACGCCATAATGCATTATCGTTTTTCGCAATATGAAAGTGTTGTTGATTGGCGGGTTTTCATGATTCGAATAAACTTTTCTGTTGGTCCTGTTTACTGTTTTCCAGAGAAAAAATGGCATTGAGTCAACACAGTTTTTCAGACTTAAATCAACAAAGACATTTAAAATCACTTTAAGTCAATTTTTGCTGTTAATGTTTGAGGTGGTCAGAACTGACATCTTACTAAATGTGCAGCACTGAAGTAACATAAACCAACATAATGAACAAGTTAAGAGGAACAGGGAAATTTGGAAAATACTTGTTGATGCAGTGTGTTATTTAGCTAAACAACAGCTTTCATTTTGGGGACATAATGAGTCAGATGCTTCTGTTGACAGAGGAAATTACCTGGAGGTACTAAATGTTTTGAAAAACTATGACCTTGTTGAATTTTCTGTTGACATTGACTAGTTTCTGGATAGAAATAACCAACAATGAAGATCGAGCACTCTTTATTCACACACAATAACCAGAAAATTAAGCACATTGAGCGAAAAAGACAGACAGTTCCAAACGAGATCCAAAGCTCAGTGAATCCGAAGATAGAGCAGTCCTTGTTCTAGTGTTATTGGCAATTGACGGTCGCCACAAAGGACGCACCCCTCCCAGAGTGCAGAGCACTGGGGAGAGGAAGTGGGCATTGTTGAATACAGAGGTGTTGTGGCCACTTGATGGATGTTTGTTGATTGTGCTAGGTAGATTGACCACTCATGCCGTGGCTGGTCTGAATAATTTCTCACGGATTCCATGGGGTTCATGCATGGTGGTCTAGAGGTGTAGCCTGCCCTCTAGTAAGGACAAACCAGTCGCCCTGCACATGTGAACTGGACCAGTATGGGAGGTGGCAGTGTCAGTGGAGCCGCGAAGAGGGGGACATGCATTTTGAGCATCCTGTTGGTGCCAAGTGTCATTGTTATTCCAGCTGCATCCATCTCACAGGATGGTTACATGTGAAGTGGGCGTGGCCTCGTGTAAGGGAAGCTCATTGCACGGGCACCCAGAAGTGTTGATGGAAAAGCAGGTCTCAATGGTAGTCATAGGGGGTGCTGTAGAGGGGGGGAGGTATTGTAGCTTGGGTTGGGAGAAGCGCTAGAACACACTGTCTGAACAGCAAGTGACAGCATTTGTATTGATGTAATGTCACGGGCAGCAGATTGTTACAAACAGAATCTGAGTGAGGCAAGGCAGAGGTATCATCACACACAATGACTGAGTGACAGATGGGCATATGCTCAGTGCATGCAAGATCTGGTTGGTACACGGGCAGAATGGTAGTATGTGCTGGTTAAGGGCTATCGCGCAGTGGTGGAGAACTCAGTTCAAGAGGTTGTCATGGGACAGATTCCTCAATCGTCCAAGCTGGTTCAACCTGCTGATGCAGCAGGTTTAGTGCCTGTTTGATTGTGTCATCCTGTAATATAATAAACAATTGGCCTTCCAACACCCATACACGTGTATCAACAGCCTATCTGAGCCCAGTAGGTTGCAAGAAACTATCTGTAGAGAAGTTGAAGAGTCCTGAAGTAGGTTGTGCTGTTCAAGATCACTGTTCTGTTAGCAGGCTGTTCATCAAAATTAATAGGAGATGAAATAACATTTCATGTGGCAGATAATCAGCTGTCAGATTTTCTGAACCACGGATATCTTGGATGTCAATCATGTACTGACAGATGAGATCCATCTGCCAAAACCTGTGTGGGGGGAAGGTTGATGGCAGGATTGTGAGTAGCAACTGCAAGGGGACCTCATCTGGTTGAGGAGAACCATGCATTTGGGCCGCGAAACGCAGCAACCAAGTGGTCTGTAGTAGAGTGAGGTAGAAACTCTGGAGAGAGGGGGCCAGAATCTCATGCAGAAGAAACTTCCTGGCAAACATAGAATGCAGTAGCAGGTGTCAACGCAGGTGTACGCTGCATCCGGTGTGGTGTGACAAAGGAGGTTACAGCCATCTGTTTCGGTGGAGGAAACACTAGAAACCCTAGAGAAATGAGCATTCTCTGTATAATCCGTTACCAAAAAATCATCCATAAAATACTTGAAAATGGCAGCTGAAGGCTTCACGAAATCATTCAAAAACATTCTCATTGTATTGGTAGCACCCATGGAAAAATGTTGTGCTTCACAATTGAAAGTAATTTCTGCAGTAGTGACGTCCTGCACTGTCAGGAAGATTGGAGGTTGAATCATTGTTTGAGCTGCTGCAAAACTGGTAGTAAGTAAGTAAGTAAGTAGTAAGTATATTCATGGCATTAGTGGTCACCTATGTGGAATTTTCTATCGACCTTCGTGAGTCTCTAGATAGATGTTGCTCTTTATTTGGCTCAATAACCAGAACATAAAGCACATCAAGCGAAGACAAACACAGTAAAAAACAAGATCTAAACTTGCTGAATCACTGGTAATTGATGTCTGCCACAACTCCTTGGTAGAGGCACCATTGAGTACATTTACAGTACTTTGAGGAACGTCCATAAGTATACAAAATGGCAGTATTAAAGCTATTTCTGAAGCATCCTAAGAATCACTGAACTGGAAAATAAGATCAGCGTACTTCATAGACATTATGCTTGATGAAACTTCTGACATATTGGGTAAATTGTAAATGTCAATAATTTTGGTTTATGTTTATGAAAGCTATAAAAGCAAAATATTCTTTGGTTTTGCTGTTGTCAGACCAGACAGAACCACTAATGGTTTGTTTCCTCATGTTGAAAGCATAGTTGCAGAATTTTCCATTGCAGAGAAGTTGTCT
Source organism: Schistocerca americana (assembly GCF_021461395.2). Classification (NCBI taxonomy): domain Eukaryota; kingdom Metazoa; phylum Arthropoda; class Insecta; order Orthoptera; family Acrididae; genus Schistocerca; species Schistocerca americana. The sequence goes on from NC_060121.1 coordinate 805,807,697, forward strand.
GGCTGTATTTATGATGGAGCATACGTAATGAGTAGGGATATTAATGGCCTGCTGAGTACTAGTATGTCAAAATATCTGAAGGCTGTCTTCACTCTCTGCTACATCCACATATAAAATTTGGTTTTTCAACAAAGCACCTCTAATATAAAAGAATGTATAATATTTTCCCAAACTCAGAGTGGTCTTTCTTCACTTTTTCCAAATCTTCCAAAAGTATTTGTACATTACAGGAATTTGTTCAGAGAAAGTTGCCATCACTAGCCCCATTTAGTTAGATCACCTCATTCAGATTAGTCCACACATTTGAAGAACACAGAGTAGGGCATTGTTAAATTTCTTTAACAGTTTCTTGATAATGGTGACAATTCGGATAGTGATGCATTGGTGAACTCTGTTTTGGATTTTCTGAACAGTTTTCTTGTTAGGACTATTTTCTAAGCTGTTCAGTTACACATGTCTTAAATAACTACTGGAAATGAAACACTATGATGTAATGCATGGCACCAAGAAGATTAAGGAGATTTCAGAACAGCTGCAATTTGGCAGGATGTGGAAGTCATCTGTGATTCAAAACTGTGATACCAACTCCAAACAGAGAGTGAAGAGACAGTGTTCAGATGAAACTGATATGCAAATAGAAATACCTAACTGATCGCAATAAGAGTGGTCATAAAACAAGTTCTCCTCTTTCTGTGAGCTGAAATTTTTTCACCTGTTTTACTTTCAGAACGATGAAAATTATGAACTAAAATTTCCTGACAATCTTTTACAAAACCTATTATCAATTTATGGGACCTTCATAGAATATTTAGCTTTGTACTGTGCTGTGTTCTAGTCAAGGAACATGTACGAGATGGTTTCATTAATGACTGAGTATGACCCAATTTCTGGGTTCAGTGAAGTATATAAATTATGAACCTTTATACTGACAATTCCAAGTATTTTGTCTTCAGTGGATCTATCATTCACAGCTCATAAAAGAATTAGCACATATTACAGAAGCACACATTTGCAAGAAAGAGAGTGGATCAAGTGTAATGTCTGTAGATCAGTGAAACCTTGTCACTCTGAAAAGCAAGCTCCTGTTTTATGACAATGTCGAAGAGAAATTCTCATGCTAGTCCCAGGAAAGAACAATTGAACCCATGTATAAGTAAGTAAATCCGCCCATTTATAATTTTTGTGTCAAAATTAATTGTGTAGTTGTAAACTGATGCCAAAACAAGACTGAAAAATAAGAATCATGTAGAGCACGGAGAGTATTTTAAAAATTGACGTTATGATTCACAACTTGTGTACCATTCTACATTATGTCTGACTTGTCCAGAAGTGGAATTATATTTTCTGTGTCAATCACTGCTTGGCTATCTACATGGTGTAATGGTTAGAGTAGCTGACAACTATTCTGGAGATCAGGATCGATTTGCGATACTTCCAATAATTTTGAAAGGCACAATTATTGCTGCCTAAATGGTGCCGAAATTAGGAAGGCTTAAGACTGTAGATTTTTCATGATTTGACTGTACTATCAAGAGAAGGGAGATTATTTAGCTGTAGGATGTTCAAAAAATTGTAAAAACCTCAGAAACTTCAGAAATTGTTACAACGATGTCCAAAAGCTCATAATTCCTTTTAAAAAAGTCCCCCTCTTTTAACACAAACCACAGCCGTGTTTGTACCTAATTATTACTTTCTAGTATGTTTTTACAAATTTGGAAAATATTGTCAAATGTGTAAACACTATTTTTGAAAATGTTGCAGCCATATATGCATAAATCACTAATTTTAAAAATATGCGAGAGTTCTCAAAGTGTGTGCTTTTTTTATATATATATATATATATATATATATATATATATATATATATATATATATATATATATATATATATACTGTTAAAGAAATTTAACAATGCCCTACTCTGTGTTCTTCAAATGTGTGGACTAATCTGAATGAGGTGATCTAACTAAATGGGGCTAGTGATGGCAACTTTCTCTGAACAAATTCCTGTAATGTACAATTACTTTTGGAAGATTTGGAAAAAGTGAAGGAAGACCACTCTGAGTTTGGGAAAATATTATACATTATATATATATATATAGGAAAACATTCCACGCAGGAAAAATATATTTAAAAACAAAGATGATGTGACTTACCATACGAAAGCGCTGACAGGTCGATACAAACACAAACAAACACACACATACACACAAAATTCTAGCTTTCGCAACCAATGGTTGCTTCGTCAGGAAAGAGGGAAAGACGAAAGGATGTGGCTTTTAAGGGAGAGGGTAAGGAGTCATTCCAATCCCGGGAGCGGAAAGACTTACCTTGGGGGGAAAAAAGGACAGGTGTACACTCGCACACACACACATATCCATCCGCACATACACAGACACAAGCAGACATTTGTAAAGGCAAAGAGTTTGGGCAGAGATGTCAGTCGAGGCGGAAGTACAGAGACAAAGATGTTGTTGAAAGACAGGTGAGATATGAGCGGCGGCAACTTGAAATTAGCGGAGGTTGAGGCCTGGCATATAACGAGAAGAGAGGATATACTGAAGGGCAAGTTCCCATCTCCGAAGTTCTGACAGGTTGGTGTCAGTGGGAAGTATCCAGATAACCCGGACGGTGTAACACTGTGCCAAGATGTGCTGGCCGTGCACCAAGGCATGTTTAGCCACAGGGTGATCCTCATTACCAACAAACTGCCTGCTGTGTCCATTCATGCGAATGGACAGTTTGTTGCTGGTCATTCCCACATAGAAAGCTTCACAGTGTAGGCAGGTCAGTTGGTAAATCACGTGGGTGCTTTCACACGTGGCCCTGCCTTTGATCGTGTGCACCTTCCGGGTTACAGGACTGGAGTAAGTGGTGGTGGGAGGGTGCATTGGACAGGTTTTACACCGGGGGGCAGTTACAAGGGTAGGAGCCAGAGGGTAAGGAAGGTGGTTTGGGGTTTTCATAGGGATGAACTAAGAGGTTATGAAGGTTAGGTGGACTGCGGAAAGACACTCTTGGTGGAGTGGGGAGGATTTCATGAAGGATGGATCTCATTTCAGGGCGGGATTTGAGGAAGTCGTACTCCTCCTGGAGAGCCACATTCAGAGTCTGATCCAGTCCCGGAAACTATCCTGTCACAAGTGGGGCACTTTTGTGGTTCTTCTGTGGGAGGTTCTGGGTTTGAGGGGATGAGGAACTGGCTCTGGTTATTTGCTTCTGTACCAGGTCTGGAGGGTAGTTGCGGGATGTGAAAGCTGTTTTCAGGTTGTTGGTGTAATGGTTCAGGGATTCCGGACTGGAGCAGATTCGTTTGCCACGAAGACCTAGGCTGTAGGGAAGGGACCGTTTGATGTGGAATGGGTGGCAGCTGTCATAATGGAGGTACTGTTGCTTGTTGGTGGGTTTGATGTGGACGGACGTGTGAAGCTGGCCATTGGACAGATGGAGGTCAACGTCAAGGAAAGTGGCATGGGATTTGGAGTAGGACCAGGTGAATCTGATGGAACCAAAGGAGTTGAGGTTGGAGAGGAAATTTTGGAGTTCTTCTTCACTGTGAGTCCAGATCATGAAGATGTCATCAATAAATATGTACCAAACTTTGGGTTGGCAGGCGTGGGTAACCAAGAAGGCTTCCTCTAAGCGACCCATGAATAGGTTGGCATACGAGGGGGCCATCCTGGTACCCATGGCTGTTACCTTTAATTGTTGGTATGTCTGGCCTTCAAAAGTGAAGAAGTTGTGGGTCAGGATGAAGCTGGCTAAGGTGATGAGGAAAGAGGTTTTAGGTAGGGTGGCAGGTGATCGGCGTGAAAGGAAGTGCTCCATCGCAGCGAGGCCCTGGACGTGCGGAATATTTGTGTATAAGGAAGTGGCATCAATGGTTACAAGGATGGTTTCCGGGGGTAATAGATTGGGTAAGGATTCCAAGCGTTTGAGAAAGTGGTTGGTGTCTTTGATGAAGGATGGGAGACTGCATGTAATGGGTTGAAGGTGTTGATCTACGTAGGCAGAGATACATTCTGTGGGGGCTTGGTAACCAGCTACAATGGGGCGGCCGGGATGATTGGGTTTGTGAATTTCAGGAAGAAGGAAGAAGGTAGAAGGTAGGGGTGCGGGGTGTCGGTGGGGTCAGGAGGTTGATGGAGTCAGGTGAAAGGTTTTGTAGGGGGCCTAAGGTTCTGAGGATTCCTTGAAGCTCCGCCTGGACATCAGGAATGATATTACCTTGGCAAACTATGTATGTGGTGTTGTCTGAAAGCTGATGCAGTCCCTCAGCCACATACTACCGACGATCAAGTACCACGGTTGTGGAACCCTTGTCCGCCGGAAGAATGACGATGGATCGGTCAGCCTTCAGATCACGGATAGCTTGGGCTTCAGCAGTGGTGATGTTGGGAGAAGGATTAAGGTTTTTTAAGAAGGATTGAGAAGCAAGGCTGGAAGTCAGAAATTCCTGGAAGGTTTGGAGAGGGTGATTTTGAGGAAGAGGAGGTGGGTCCCGCTGTGACGGAGGACGGAACTGTTCCAGGCAGGGTTCAATTTGGATAGTGTCTTGGGGAGTTGGATCATTAGAAGTAGGATTAGGATCATTTTTCTTTGTGGCAAAGTGATATTTCCAGCAGAGAGTACGAGTGTAGGACAGTAAATCTTTGACGAGGGCTGTTTGGTTGAATCTGGGAGTGGGGCTGAAGGTGAGGCCTTTGGATAGGACAGAGGTTTCGGATTGGAAGAGAGGTTTGGACGAAAGGTTAACTACTGAATTGGGGTGTTGTGGTTCCAGATTGCGTTGATTGGAATTTTGACCTGCCAGCGCTTTCGTATGGTAAGTCACATCATCTTTGTTTTTAAATATATTTTTCCCGTGTGGAATGTTTCCCTCTATTATATTCATATCATTAATTATTTTCTCTTTCTGTTTTTGCCAGTAGGTTCACTTTGTATTCACCTCCTTTTTACCGTAATCTACTATACAATTTTATCCCGCCTATATATACTCAATAATACGTAACCCACTTCCAAACCATAACCAAAAAAAAATTATTTTTTTTTCCCACTTTCAACACTACCGTCTCTATAAAATCCACCGTTTCTAGTTCACAAACCGTTATTTTCATCTATTAAACAACCATTTCGGCTAGTTCCAATAACTTTCTCTTTATTTCCATTGCCGTTTTTTCACACATCATTGATCATTTTTAGCCGCTTCCCACAGGTTTTAACGTCATTATTTCTTCGTCAGACAATTGTTAGCATCATTCTCATAATCTGCCACCACAGAACCACTCCTTTTAATACATTTACACGTAGTTTTTTTGAAATTTTCCCGAATTTCTCCACCCTTTAACGTGTTTTGGCGGCAACACTACCACCTAACCTTTATGCACATCGTTTTCTACCAACACTTTTTCGTCTTTTTCCACACCAGATCTCCAGTTGCTTTCTAGTTCACCTTATCTCTCCCCATATATATATTTTTTTCATTTTCATTTCAGCCTCATGTTACACTTTCCACCTTCTAATACCATGTCACCCTCACAACACCCCCACAACGACCCCATTAAGTTTTATTTACATTCCCTCCGCAAACATGCCTTCGCCCTAGCCAGATTACGCTCCCATATTTTATTTTCTCAGGCTTGTCTGACATTTGGCATTACCCCCAAAGGTCTCACACTTAAAGTTCCCATCTCTGGCTGCAACCCTTCTTTCCATCAGTCCCTATACCACTTCCAAACTGAACAATCCATTGCCCTCACCCACCTAATCCTTCACCTACACATCAACTCAGCCAATGAACACACCCATCAACTCCTATCCTTAATAAAAGTCCTCAATCTTTCCTCTCCCGCATCCACACTAGCTGTTCAAAGCATCCTCCTACAGGCCAACTGCAAATTAGAACAGCATGCCACCCTCCACCTCAAAAAATTATCCAATCTCCTGGTTTCCCACCTCCAGAAAGGCAACTCACTCACCCTTCACAACCTTTCCAGCAAACCTCAACCTCCTCTCATAGCACACAAACCCAGTCTCTCCCATCTACTCAGTCTCCCACTTCCAGCTCCACTCCCTCCAAAACCTCAAAATTCCAATCAACGCAATCTGGAATCACAACACCCCAATTCAGTAGTTAACCTTTCATCCAAACCTCTCTTCCAATCCGAAACCTCTGTCCTATCCAAAGGCCTCACCTTCAGCCCCACTCCCAGATTCAACCAAACAGCCCTCGTCAAAGATTTACTGTCCTACACTCGTACTCTCTGCTGGAAATATCACTTTGCCACGAAGAAAAATGATCCTAATCCTACTCCTAATGATCCAACTCCCCAAGACACTATCCAAATTGAACCCTGCCTGGAACAGTTCCGTCCTCCGTCACAGCGGGACCCACCTCCTCTTCCTCAAAATCACCCTCTCCAAACCTTCCAGGAATTTCTGACTTCCAGCCTTGCTTCTCAATCCTTCTTAAAAAACCTTAATCCTTCTCCCAACATCACCACTGCTGAAGCCCAAGCTATCTGTGATCTGAAGGCTGACCGATCCATCGTCATTCTTCCGGCGGACAAGGGTTCCACAACCGTGGTACTTGATCGTCGGGAGTATGTGGCTGAGGGACTGCATCAGCTTTCAGACACCACCACATACATAGTTTGCCAAGGTAATATCATTCCTGATGTCCAGGCGGAGCTTCAAGGAATCCTCAGAACCTTAGGCCCCCTACAAAACCTTTCACCTGACTCCATCAACCTCCTGACCCCACCGACACCCCGCACCCCTACCTTCTACCTTCTTCCTTCTTCCTAAAATTCACAAACCCAATCATCCCGGCCGCCCCATTGTAGCTGGTTACCAAGCCCCCACAGAATGTATCTCCGCCTACATAGATCAACACCTTCAACCCATTACATGCAGTCTCCCATCCTTCATCAAAGACACCAACCACTTTCTCAAACGCTTGGAATCCTTACCCAATCTATTACCCCCGGAAACCATCCTTGTAACCATTGATGCCACTTCCTTATACACAAATATTCCGCACGTCCAGGGCCTCGCTGCGATGGAGCACTTCCTTTCACGCCGATCACCTGCCACCCTACCTAAAACCTCTTTCCTCATCACCTTAGCCAGCTTCATCCTGACCCACAACTTCTTCACTTTTGAAGGCCAGACATACCAACAATTAAAGGTAACAGCCATGGGTACCAGGATGGCCCCCTCGTATGCCAACCTATTCATGGGTCGCTTAGAGGAAGCCTTCTTGGTTACCCAGGCCTGCCAACCCAAAGTTTGGTACAGATTTATTGATGACATCTTCATGATCTGGACTCACAGTGAAGAAGAACTCCAAAATTTCCTCTCCAACCTCAACTCCTTTGGTTCCATCAGATTCACCCGGTCCTACTCCAAATCCCATGCCACTTTCCTTGACGTTGACCTCCATCTGTCCAATGGCCAGCTTCACACATCCGTCCACATCAAACCCACCAACAAGCAACAGTACCTCCATTATGACAGCTGCCACCCATTCCACATCAAACGGTCCCTTCCCTACAGCCTAGGTCTTCGTGGCAAACGAATCTGCTCCAGTCCGGAATCCCTGAACCATTACACCAACAACCTGAAAACAGCTTTCACATCCCGCAACTACCCTCCAGACCTGGTACAGAAGCAAATAACCAGAGCCAGTTCCTCATCCCCTCAAACCCAGAACCTCCCACAGAAGAACCACAAAAGTGCCCCACTTGTGACAGGATACTTTCCGGGACCGGATCAGACTCTGAATGTGGCTCTCCAGCAGGGATACGACTTCCTCAAATCCTGCCCTGAAATGAGATCCATCCTTCATGAAATCCTCCCCACTCCACCAAGAGTGTCTTTCCGCAGTCCACCTAACCTTCGTAACCTCTTAGTTCATCCCTATGAAATCCCCAAACCACCTTCCTTACCCTCTGGCTCCTACCTTTGTAACCGCCCCCCGGTGTAAAACCTGTCCAATGCACCCTCCCGCCACCACCTACTCCAGTCCTGTAACCCAGAAGGTGTACACGATCAAAGGCAGAGCCACGTGTGAAAGCACCCACGTGATTTACCAACTGACCTGCCTACACTGTGAAGCTTTCTATGTGGGAATGACCAGCAAAAAACTGCCCATTCGCATGAATGGACACAGCAGGCAGTTTGTTGGTAATGAGGATCACCCTGTGGCTAAACATGCCTTGGTGCACGGCCAGCACATCTTGGCACAGTGTTACACCGTCCGGGTTATCTGGATACTTCCCACTAACACCAACCTGTCAGAACTTCGGAGATGGGAACTTGCCCTTCAGTATACCCTCTCTTCTCGTTATATGCCAGGCCTCAACCTCCGCTAATTTCAAGTTGCCGCCGCTCATACCTCACCTGTCTTTCAACAACATCTTTGCCTCTGTACTTCCGCCTCGACTGACATCTCTGCCCAAACTCTTTGCCTTTACAAATGTCTGCTTGTGTCTGTGTATATGCAGATGGATATGTGTGTGTGTGTGTGTGCGCGAGTGTATACCTGTCCTTTTTTCCCCCTAAGGTAAGTCTTTCCGCTCCCGGGATTGGAATGACTCCTTACCCTCTCCCTTAAAACCCACATCCTTTCGTCTTTCCCTCTCCTTCCCTCTTTCCTGATGCGGCAACAGTTTGTTGTGAAGGCTTGAATTTTGTGTGTATGTTTGTGTTTGTTTGTGTGTCTATCGACCTGCCAGCGCTTTCGTTCGGTAAGTCACCTCATCTTTGTTTTTATATATATTTTCTCCCACGTGGAATGTTTCCCTCTATTATATTGATATCATTAATTTGAATCCAACAATTACGTTTGTTATTGTCACTGTTGCATTTCGAAATCTTTTCTGTCGTCTTATTTTCCTCTTTCTGTTTTTGCCAGTAGTTTCACTTTGTATTCACCTTCTCCTTTTTACCGTGCCCAAACTCTTTGTCTTTAAATATGTCTGCTTGTGTCTGTATGTGTGGATGGATATGTGCGTGTGTGCAAGTGTACACCTGTCCTTTTTTCCCCCTAAGGTAAGTCTTTCCGCTCCCGGGATTGGAATGACTCCTTACCCTCTCCCTTAAAACCTACTTCCTTTCGTCTTCCCCTCTCCTTCCCTCTTTCCTGATGAGGCAACAGTTTGTTGCGAAAGCTTGAATTTTGTGTGTATGTTTGTGTTTGTTTGTGTGTCTATCGACCTGCCAGCGCTTTCGTTCAGTAAGTCACCTCATCTTTGTTTTTGTATATAATTTTTCCCACGTGGAATGTTTCCCTCTATTATATTGATATCATTAATTTGAATCCAACAATTACGTTTGTTATTGCCACTGTTGCATTTCGAAATCTTTTCTGTCGTCTTATTTTCCTCTTTCTGTTTTTGCCAGTAGTTTCACTTTGTATTCACCTTCTCCTTTTTACCGTGCCCAAACTCTTTGTCTTTAAATATGTCTGCTTGTGTCTGTATGTGTGGATGGATATGTGCGTGTGTGCGAGTGTATACCTGTCCTTTTTTCCCCCTAAGGTAAGTCTTTCCGCTCCCGGGATTGGAATGACTCCTTACCCTCTCCCTTAAAACCCACTTCCTTTCGTCTTCCCCTGTCCTTCCCTCTTTCCTGATGAGGCAACAGTTTGTTGCGAAAGCTTGAATTTTGTGTGTTTGTTTGTGTGTCTATCGACCTGCCAGCGCTTTCGTTTCCAAAATGCCGTCATTTCATAAACGATTTTGCCATTCAGTATTCTTTTTGACTAAATGAATTGAAAATGTTTTTGTGATTTTAAAAGCATATTTAAAAGGAAGTTGGTTATAAAAATGTTATTACATAATTTGAGTAACATATTACAGAAAAAAATGTGCTGATGACTCATCACTATGAATTTTCTTTTAAAATCATTTTATCAATGTTACTACTGATGCACCAAATAGCAAGTGTGTTATTTAATGATGACAAATCAGAATTGGAATCACCATAGGGCAACGGATTGACAATCACTATTGAAGTGGAAACAAGTTGCAATATCATTGAAGAGAACTTGCAACATTGTGGCAGAGGTCATGGTGGTGTACCAGAGACAACATAGGTGTGAGGTGGCATTGTCCACACTTGTCTCCAGTACTAAGTTGGTGATCCCTTGATGCCTCATAACATATCCTACCAACTGATCCCTTCTTCTTGTCAAATTGTGCCACAAATTCCTCTTCTCCCCAATTCTATTCATTACCTTTTCTTTCAATAGCTTCTATTTTCTTCATGTCTAAACTGTTTATTGTCCATGTTTCACGTCCATACATGGCTACACTCCATACAAATACTTTCAGAAAAGACCTCCTGACACTTAAATCTATTCTTGATTTAACAAATTTCTCTTCATCAGAAACGCTTTCCTTGCCATAGCCAGTCTACATTTTATATCCTATCTGCTCTGACGATCATCAGTTATTTTGCTCCCCAAATAACAAAACCCATTTACTACTTTAAGTGTCTCATTCCCTTATCTAATACCCTCAGCATCACCTGATTTAATTTGACTAACATTCCATTATCCTTGTTTTGCTTTTGTTGATGTTCATATTATATCCTCCTTTCAAGACAATGTCCATTCTGTTCAGCTGCTCTTCCAGGTCCTTTGCCGTCTCTGACAGAATTACAATGTAGTTGGTAAACCTCAAAGTTTTTATTTCTTCTCCATGGACTTTAATTCCTACTCCAAAATTTCTTTTGTTTCCTTTACTGCTTGCTCAATATACAGATTAAATAAAATTGGGGATAGGCTACAACCCTGTCTCACTCCCATTCCAAGCACTTTTTCCATTCATGCCCTCAACTCTTACAACTGCCATCTAGTTTCTGTACAAATTGTAAATAGCCTTTCGCTCCTTGTATTTGACCCCTGATACCTTTAGAATTTGAAAGAGAGTATTCCACTCAACATTGTCAAAAGATTTCTCTAAGTCTACAAATGCTAGAAATGAAGATTTGCCTTTCCTTAACCTATCTTCTAAGATAAGTCATAGGGTCAGTATTGCCTCATGTGCTGTAACGTTTCTATGAAACCCAAACTGATCTTCCCTGAGGTCAATTTCTACAAGTTTTTCCATTTGTTTGTAAAGAATTTGTGGTAGTATTTTGCAACCATGACTTACTAACTGATAGTTCGGTATCTTTCACACCTGTAAACACCTGCTTTCTTTGGGATTGGAATTATTATTATATTCTTCTTGAAGTCTGATGGTATTGCGCCTGTCTCATACATCTCGCACACCAGATGGAAGAGTTTTGTCATGACTGGCTCTCCCAAGGCTATCAGTAGTTCTAATGGAATGTTGTCTACTCCCGAGGCTATGTTTCGACTTACGTCTTTCAGTGCTCTGTCAAATTCTTCATGCAGTATTGTATCTACCATTTCATCTTCATCTACATCTTCTTCCATTTCCATAATATTGCCCTCACATACATCGCCCTTGCATAGACCCTCTATATACTCCTTCCACCTCTCTGCTTTCCCTTCTTTGCTTAGGACGGGTTTTTCATCTGAACTCTTGATATTCATACAGGTGGTTCTCTTTTCTCCACAGGTCTCTCTAATTTTCCTGTAGGCAGTATCCATCTTACCCCTAGTGATACATGCTTCTACATACTTACATTTGGCCTGTAATCATCCCTGCTTAGCCATTTTGCACTTCCTGTCAGTCTCGTTTTTGAGATGTTTGTATTCCTTTCCACCTGTTTGATTTATTGCATTTTTATATTTTCTCTTTTCATCAATTAAATTCAATATGTCTTCTGTTACCCAAGGATTTCTACTAGCCTCTTCTTTTTATCTACTTGATCCTCTGCTGCCTTCACTATTTCATCTCTCAAGGCTACCCATTCTTCTTCTACTGTATTTCTTTCTGCTGTTCTTGTCAACCGTTCCCTAATACCCTCTCTGAACCTCTGGTTCTTTCAGTTTATCCAGGCCCCATCTACTTAAATTCCTACTCTTTTACAGTTTCTTCATTTTCAATCAGCAGTTCATAACCAATAAATTGTGGTCAGAGTCCACATCTGCCCCTGGAAATTTAAAATCTGGTTCTGAAATCTCTGTGTTACCATTATATAATCTATCTGAAACCTTCCACTGTCTCCAGGCCTCTTCCATGTATACAAGCTTCTTTCATGATTCCTAAACCAAGTGTTAGCTGTGACTAAGTTATGCTCTGTTCAAAATTCTACCAGGCAGCTTCCTCTTATTCCTTACCCCCATTCCATGTTCATCTACTACTTTACGTTTTCTTCCTTTTCCTACTACCGAATTCCAGTCCCCCATGTCTATTAAATTTTCGTCTCCCTTAACTATCTCAATAATTTATTCTATCTCATCATACATTTCTTCAATCTCTTCATCATCTGCGGAACTGGTTGGCATATAAACTTGTACTAATGTAGTAGGTATGGGCTTCATTTCTATCTTGGCTACAGTAATGCATTCACTATGCTGTTCTTAGTAGCTTATCCACGTATTACAAACTGAAAAAAAAAAGATTAAACAGACTCATTGTCAGAGATCTTTCATTAAGTGTGTCAACAGTTTGTTCTACCTATTATGTGAATCACTTACTATGGAAGGTTATTGTATCATGACTGTAATTCCATGTGACATTTTGTACCACAGCAGATGATAGTCACAAAACATTTGTTATCAGTACTATTGCCTCCCCTCCCCATAATGTTACTCTTCTCATGGAAGTCTATGTGATTGTTCTTCTCTGCCTGTAAACCACACAAAGCTGGCAATATAAGTTATACAAAAACTGGACCACCCCTCTCCAATTTTCGATTTAGTGATCAAGAGAACTATGTGCCTAATGTATACACGTGCACTATAAAATCTAGGCAAAACTTTTATGGGAGAGGAAGCTAATTTCTACAAGTAGCCAAATGAGTAATTTTTTTTACTACTGTGAAAACAAAATTTACAATTGTTTTTAAATTTGATCCACAGTGCTGAGAAAGTACTGTTGTTGAACTGCCGACTTCAATAAGAGGGTGCCCACCAATGAGCTGAGTTGCAGAAAACTGTTTAAATAAGTACTGTAACACCAGTAATACTTGCAGAGGTGCCTCCAAAGTGCCTTAACAGCATTAATAGGTTACTATTAGCATAGATGTCCACTAGAGGGGACACTTGACCCCTTCTGGAATCTGGGTACAGACTTTTTATTTGATATAGAATTCAGATGCGTTTTTAGCAATGATAGGCTGTAATTTCACTAAACTACATAGTTCTCATCATTTCTGAATGTGACAGGAACTTCAATGCCTTTAGCAATCAGTATACATTGAGGAGACAAAAGTCATGGGATAGTGATATGCACATAAAAGAGGCGGTAGTATTGCATACACAAGGTATAAAAGGACACTGCATTGGAAGAGTTGTCATTTGTACTCATGTGATTCATCTGAGAAGGTTTCCAATATGATTATGGCCACACAAAGAAATTCAGACTTTAAATGCATAATGGTGGTTGGCGCTAGACACATAGGGCATTCTATTTCGGAAATCATTATGGAATTCAATATTCCGAGATCCATAGTGTCAAGAGCGTGCCGAATATACCAAACTCCGTGTATTACCTCTCACTACAGGCAACGCAGTGGCCAATGGCAATCACTTAACAGCTGAGAGTAGAGGCGCTTGCATAGAGTTCTCAGACAAGCAACACTGTGGGGTGTATGATGAATGTATCCATTAGGACAGTCCAGCAAAATTTGGCGTTAATGGGCTATGGCAGCAGACGACTGATGTGAGTACCTTTGCTAACAGCATGACATCACCTGCAGCACCTCTCCTGAACTTGTGACCATATTGTTTGGACCTTACACAAATTGAAAATGTGACCTGATCAGATGAGTACCAATTTCATTTGGTATGGCCTGATGTTAGGTTTGAGTGTGATGCAGACCCCACAGAGCCATGGGCGCAAGTTCTCGAGTTGCCGTGGAAGCTGGTGGTGGCTCCATGATGGTGTGGGCTGTGTTTAACAGGAGTGGACTGGGCCCTATGGTCCAGCTGAACCAACTGTTGATTAGAAATGGTTATGTTTGGCTATTCAAAGACCATTTTGCAGCCATTCATGGACTTCATGTTCCCAAATAATGATGGAAGTTTTATGGATGACAATGCCCCATATCACTGGGCCACAGTTGTTCATGATTGGTTTGAAGAACGTTCTGGACAACTTGAGCAAATGATTTGGCCAACCAGATTGCCCAACATTAATCCCATCAAGCATTTATCAGACATAATTTAGAGGTCAGTTTGCATACAAAATCCTGCACCAGCAACACTTTTGCAATTATGAACGGCTATAGAAGTAGCAGGGTTCAGTATGCCTGCAGGGGACTTCCAATAAATTGTTGAGTCCATACCATCTCAGTTTGTTGCACTACACCAGGCATAATGAGGTCCGACAATATTGGGAGGTAACCCATGACTCTCATCACCTCAGTGTACAACTTTGGTTTGGTACATTAACTTACCATTTATGGGAACTTATTCCATATCTAAGGTGTGATGGTGGTTTTTGCACAGTTTTGCTGTCAAGGTGGATGCAAATCTTATGAGACAGAGCCAAAATTGTGTCCTCAATCTCTTCTCTGTTGCTTACCCGTTGAACTGTAGAAAGGGTCCCATCCAACATCGTGGAATAGTTACCTCTTAAAGGTATGTGCTAGTCTTGTTTACCTGCTTTGGGCTGACTATACCAGATATGACGTGTTAATGGTCTATGAGCTTACAGTATTGTTCTCGATAATGACATAAAATCTGAAACTTAGATTGTACTGAAGTTGTTGTTGATGTGGTCTTCAGTCCTGAGACTGGTTTGATGCAGCTCTCCATACTACTCTATCCTGTGCAAGCTTCATCATCTCCCAGTACATACTGCAGCCTACATCCCTCTGAATCTGCATAGTGTATTCATCTCTTGGTATCCCTCTACGATTTTTACCCTCCACGCTGCCCTCCAATACTAAATTGGTGATCCATTGATACCTCAGAACATGTCCTACCATCCGATCCCTTCTTCTAGTCAAGTTGTGCCACAAACTCCTCTTCTCCCCAGTCCTCTTCAGTACCTCCTCATTAGTTATGTGATCTACCATCTAATCTTCAGCATTCTTCTGTAGCACCACATTTCGAAAGCTTATATTCTCTTCTTGTCCAAACTAGTTATCGTCCATGTTTCACTTCCGTACATGGCTACACTCCATACATATACTTTCAGAAACGACTTCCTGACACTTATATCTATACTCAATGTTAACAAATTTCTCTTTTTCAGAAACGCTTTCCTTGCCATTGCCAGTCTACATTTTATACCCTCTCTACTTTGACCATCATCAGTTATTTTGCTCCCCAAATAGTAAAACTCCTTTACTACTTTAAGTGTCTCATTTTCTAATGTAATTCCCTCAGCATCCCCCGACTTAATTCGACTACATTCCATTATCCTCGTTTTGCTTTTGTTGATGTTCATCTTATATCCTCCTTTCAAGACACTGTCCATTCCGTTCAACTGCTCTTCCAAGTCCTTTGCTGTTTCTGACAGAATTACAATGTAATCAGCGAACCTCAAAGTTTTTATTTCTTCTCCATGTATTTTAATACCTACTCCAAATTTTTGTTTTGTTTCCTTTACTGCTTGCTCAATATACAGATTGAACAACATCGGGGAGAGGCTACAACCCTGTCTCACTCCCTTCCCAACCACTGCTTCCCTTTCATGTCCCTCGACTTATAACTGCCATCTGGTTTCTATACAAATTGTAAATAGCCTTTTGCTCCCTGTATTTTACCCCTGCCACCTTCAGAATTTGAAAGAGAGTATTCCACTCAACATTCTCAAAAGCTTTCTCTAAGTCTACAATTGCTAGATATGTAGGTTTGCCTTTTCTTAATCTAGCTTCTAAAATAAGTCATAGGGTCAGTATTGCCTCACGTGTTCCCATATTTCTACGGAATCCAAACTGATCTTCCCCATGGTCGGCTTCTACCAGTTTTTCCATTTGTCTGTAAAGAATTTGCATTAGTATTTTGCAGCCGTGACTTATTACAATGATAGTTTGGTAATTTTCACATCTGTCAACGCCTGCTTTCTTTGCGATTGTAATTATTATATTCTTCTTGAAGTCTGAGGGTATTTTGCCGTCTCATACATTTTGCTCGCCAGATGGTAGAGTTTTATCAGGACTGGCTTTCCCGAGGCTGTCAGTAGTTCTGATGGAATGTTGTCTACTCCCGGGGCCTTGTTTCGGCTTAGGTCTTTCAGTGCTCTATCAAACTCTTCACGCAGTATCATATCTCCCATTTCATCTTTATCTACATCCTATTCCATTTCTACAACATTGCCCTCAAGTACATCGCCCTTGTACAGACCCTCTATATACTCCTTCCACCTTTCTGCTTTCCCTTCTTTGCTTAGAACTGGGTTCCCATCTGAGCTCTTGATATTCATACAAGTCGTTCTCTTTTCTCCAAAGGTCTCTTTAATTTTCCTGTAGGCAGTATCTGTCTTACCCCTAGTGAGATAAGCCTCTATATCCTTACATTTGTCCTCTAGCCATGCCTGCTTAGCCATTTTGCACTTCCTGTTGATCTCATTTTTGAGACATTTGTATTCCTTTTTGCCTGCTTCGTTTACTGCATTTTTATATTTTCTCCTTTCGTCAATTAAATTCAATATTTCTTCTGTCACCCAAGGATTTCTACTAGCACTTGTCTGTTTACCTACTTGATCCCCTGCTGCCCTCACTACTTCATCCCTCAAAGCTACCCATTCTTCTTCTACTGTATTTCTTTCCCCCATTCTTGTCAATTTTTCCCTTATGCTCTCCCTGAAACTCTGTACAACCTCTGGTTTAGTCAGTTTATCCAGGTCCCATATCCTTAAATTCCCACCTTTTTGCAGTTTCTTCAGTTTTAATCTACAGTTCATAACCAATAGATTGTGGTCAGAGTCCACATCTGCCCCTGGAAATGTCTTACAATTTAAAGCCTGGTTCCTAAATCTCTGTCTTACCATTATATAATCTACCTGATACCTCTTAGTATCTCTATCTTCAGGCTTCTTCCATGTATACAACCTTCTTTTACGATTCTTGAACCAAGTGTTAGCTATGATTAAGTTATGCTCTGTGCAAAATTCCACCAGGCAGCTTCCTCTTTCATTTCTTACCCCCAATCCATATTCACCTACTACATTTCCTTCTCTCCCTTTTCCTACTAGCGAATTCCAGTCACCCATGACTGTTAAATTTCCGTCTCCCTTCACTATTTGAGTAATTTCTTTTATTTCATCACACATTTCTTCAATTTCTTCGTCATCTGCAGAGCTAGTTGGCATATAGACTTGTACTACTGTCGTAGGCGTGGGCTTTGTGTCTATCTTGGCCACAACAATGTGTTCGCTGGGCTGTTTGTAGTAGCTTACCCGCATTCCTATTGTTTTATTCGTTATTAAACCTACTCCTGCTTTACCCCTATTTGATTTTGTATTTATAACCCTGTATTCACCTGACCAAAAGTCTTGTTCCTCCTGCCACCGAACTTCACTAATTCCTACTATATCCAACTTTAACCTATCCATTTCCCTTTTTAAATTTTCTAACCTACCTGCCCGATTCAGGGATCTGACATTTCACGCTCCGATCCGTAGAATGCCAGTTTTCTTTCTCCTGATAACGACGTCCTCCAGAGTAGTCCCCGCCCGGAGATCCGAATGGGGGACTATTTTACCTCCGGAATATTTTACCCAAGAGGACACCATCATCATTTATCCATACAGTAGAGCTGCATGCCCTCGAGAAAAATTATGGCTGTAGTTTCCCCTTGCCTTCAGCCGTTCACAGTACCAGCACAGCAAGGCCGTTTTGGTTAGTGTTACAAGGCCAGATCAGTCAATCATCCAGACTGTTGTCCCTGCAACTACGGAAAAGGCTGCTGCCCCTCTTCAGGAACCATACGTTTGTCTGGCTTCTCAACAGATACCCCTCCGTTGTGGTTGCGCCGACGGTATGGTTATCTGTATTGCTGAGGTACGCGAGCCTCCCCACCAACGGCAAGGTCTATGGTTCATGGGGAGAAGTGTACTGAAGAAAAATACAATAATGTACAGTCAAATGGTAGTGTATGCTTTCAAAAAATTCTGATGTGTGAACTTTGGTACCAGTTTCCAACTCAACAAAACATTGCTGGATGTTACCTTCTTGGCAGTTATTCCCATATAGTCACAATAAGAGCTTGAGGTTTGTCTGTGGACATAGAAGACCCTCATTGTCATGCTGATTCTCCATTCAGTTTTAAACTGTAGAGATACTGTAACGGACTTCGTATCACTACATTCCACTAGTCAGAGGCAGTTTATTCATGTATCACATGCCTAGTGCTTATAATTAAATTGATGGTGTTCTGAGTGCTGATGTGCATGCTGTATACATTGCAGGATGTGACACATTGTAGGTATGTTCATTAATTGGTGTGCTGTGGAGCACGTTGAAAGAAATAATAATAGTTCCAATTTTGGCAACCGGGTGAAAATATGGAGCTGTAAGCAGTGAGAATGTGAAGTGTTCCCTGTTTTGATGTCAGTATGTTGTTTATTGCTAGGCAACACATGTTCATTTCTTTTGTAAAACGACTGTTGGTGTAAAGGGTTAAGATGGTTGAAACTGTCCATACAAAACCCAATGGCTATTGAGAAAAAAAGACAGTGCACTGCTGGTAAAGTTGTATTATTAGAACGGCAACAACAGCAGTGCTGCATTATGGGAATACCACCAGTAGAAAGAGATACAAAGAGTTTCATGTCAATAAATGGGCTAAGGAATGTGATCAAAAAATTTGAAGAAACAGGTGAAATAGGTGGTGCAGCAGGTAGAGGGAGGTGGCCCATTCCCATGTCAGTTGTTGATGGAATTGCTGTAGCTATGGCTGCCCATGCAGCCAGTGTTCGAGCTTACCAAAGATGATGCATTGCAAAGATTTAAAAGCATAGACGAATGTTGAGAAACAAACAATTGTAGCACAGAGAAAACAAATCATGGACATATCAACATGTACATCGATACTCTGCAAGCCACCGAGCAGTGCATGGCGGAGAGTACCCTGTACCATTACTTGTCATTTCCTTTCCTTAGTATTAAGAAAACAGTTTTAATTGCGTTTTTTATTTATTTAGTACTGACCGGTTTCAGCCCATCACAGGGGCCATCTTCAGGGTCACACCTTGGTAGATGTGACGCCATCAGCAGTCGACCATATGTTCGCCCTGAAGGTGGCCCCTGTGATGGGCTGAAACCGGTCAGTACTAAATAAATAAAAAAACGCAATTACGACTTTTCTTAATACTAAGTTAATTTATATTAATCGCTGTTACTCCATAACCATGATGTCTAACCATTTCCTTACCTGTTCCACTCACAAATAGAGTGAGGGAAAAATGACTATCTATATCCCTCGGTATGAGCCCTAATTTCTTGTATCTTATCTCTGTGGACCTTAGGTGCAGTGTATACTGGCGGCAGTAAAATTGTTCAGCAGTCAACTTCAAATGCCAGTTCTCTAAATTTTCTTAATAGTGTTTCTCAAAAAGAACATCACCTTTTCTTCAGGGATTCCCATTTGAGTTCTTGAAGCATCTCTGTAATGTTTACTTGTTGTTTGAACCTACCGGTAACAAATCTAGCAGCCCACCTCTGAATTCCTTCGATGTCTTCCTTCAGTCCAACCTGGTTCAGATCCCAAACACTAGAGTAGTACTCAAGAATAGGTTGCACCCTCATGCTATACAGATGAACCACCCTTTCCTAAAAATCTCCCAATAAACTGAAGTCGACCATTTGCCTTCCCTACCACATTTCTCACATGCTCGTTCCTTATCATATCACCTTGCAACATTATGCACAGATATTTAGATGACTTGACTATGTTAAGCAGAACATTAGTAATACTGTATCCAAACATTGCAGGTTTGATCTTACTACTCATCCGCATTAACTGACATTTTTCCACATTTAGGGCTAGCTGTCATTCATCACACCAACTGAAAATTTTCTGTAAGTCATCTTGTACCTTCCTACAGTCACTCAACTTCAACAGCTTACCGTACATCATGGCATCATCAGCAAACTACCTTAGATTACTGCCCACCCTATCTGCCAAATCATTTATGTATATAGGGAACAGCAACAGTCCTCTCACATTTCCTTGGGACACTCCTCATGATACCCTTCTCCCTGATGAATGCTTGCCATCTAGGACAACATACCGGATTCTATTATTTAAGAAGTCTTCAAGCCACTTACATATTTGTAAACTTATTCTGTATACTCGTACTTTCATTAATAGCCTGCAATGGGGCACTATGTCAAATGCTTTCTGGAAATTTAGAAATATGGAATCCCCCTGTTGCCCTTCATCCATAGTTTTCACTTTATCACATGAGAGAAGGGCAAGCTGAGTTTCACATGCACGATGCTTTCTAAAACCATGCTGATTTGTGGACAGCTTCTCAGCCTCAAGAAAATTTATTGTATTGGAACTGAGAATATGGTTAAGGATTCTGCAGGAAAGAGATGTTATGGATTTTTGAAAGTCTTTTCGGGTTTGCTGCCGGATCCTAAAATCAACTTGGCTCGATATTTCGGCGATCCAACTGTTCGCCATCTTCAGGAAATGCTGCTTCTGCTGATGAGTCCCGCTGAGAACTGACGCAAGATTGCAATTCGACGTCCTATATAGGCCACCGTTCAGCACATGGCGCATGCACCGCCCATCACGGTTTCTGACTTCCAAAACAGGGTGGTGGCGCCGCCCTTAGTGAAACACTGCTGGCAACGATATATCGCAATCAAGGCCGCATCGAAGAACGTTCAGTTTTGATGCGAGATAATACAGGATTCCACGTTTTGCTAAGAGGAAACCCATTGTCCCTGTTGATTAAATTATCAGCCAACCTAATTTCGATCGCCTCTTTATACACACTATTCCAAAAACCGGAAATGTTGGCAATTACGACAGTTTCCTCAAATTTCATTTTATGTCTCTCATTCAGGCAGTGTTCTGCTACGGCCGATTTTTTCCGGCTGTTGTAGCCTCGTGTGACGGCGATGTTCCACACACCTGTCATTCACTGTGCGAATAGAACGGCCAACGTAAGCTTTCCCACATTGACACGGGATCTTGTACACCCCGGGTTTCTTGAGTCCCAAATCATTCTTCACAGAGCCGAGCAGAGCCCTAATCTTAGAGGGTGGACGGAACACACTCTTAATGTTAAAACTCCTTAAAATTCGTGCAATCTTAAACGATAAGCCTCCAGCATAAGGAAGAAAGGCCACAGATCTATGTTGCTCTTTGGACACCTCCGGAGACGGTCCAAATTCCATAGCCCGACGAATCTGTTTCTCGGTGTTATCGTTTAAGATTGGACGAATTTTAAGGAGTTTTAACATTAAGAGTGTGTTCCGTCCACCCTCTAAGATTAGGGCTCTGCTCGGCTCTGTGAAGGATGATTTGGGACTCAAGAAACCCGGCGTGTACAAGATCCCGTGTCAATGCACAGTGAATGACAGGTGTGTGGAACATCGCCGTCACACGAGGCTACAACAGCCGGAAAAATCGGCCGTAGCAGAACACTGCCTGAATGAGAGACATAAAATGAAATTTGAGGAAACTGTCGTAATTGCCAACATTTCCGGTTTTTGGAATAGTGTGTATAAAGAGGCGATCGAAATTAGGTTGGCTGATAATTTAATCAACAGGGACAATGGGTTTCCTCTTAGCAAAACGTGGAATCCTGTATTATCTCGCATCAAAACTGAACGTTCTTCGATGCGGCCTTGATTGCGATATATCGTTGCCAGCAGTGTTTCACTAAGGGCGGCGCCACCTCCCTGTTTTGGAAGTCAGAAACCGTGATGGGCGGCGCATGCGCCGTGTACTGAACGGTGGCCTATATAGGACGTCGAATTGCAATCTTGCGTCAGTTCTCAGCGGGACTCATCAGCAGAAGCAGCATTTCCTGAAGATGGCGAACAGTTGGATCGCCGAAATATCGAGTCAAGTTGATTTTAGGATCCGGCAGCAAACCCGAAAAGACTTTCAAGACTTATTACGCCGGGAAAGCCTACGTAGTCAGATGTTATGGGTATTGGTCTGTAATTTTTTTGGGTCCGTTCTTTTATCCTTCTTATATACTTGAATCACCTGCATTTTTTTCTAGTCACTTGAGACTTGTGCTGGGCAAGAGATTCATGATAACTGTGAGCTGGGTAAGGGGCCAATGCTGTAGAGTACTCTTGGTAAAATCGAACAGGGATTACGTGCAGACCAGGTGATTTATTTGCTTTCAAATCTTTCAGTTGTTTCTCTACACCAGGTATGCTTATTACTATGGCTGGGGGATAGAGCACTTGCCCGCGAAAGGCAAAGGTCCCGAGTTCGAGTCTCAGTCTGGCACACAGTTTTAATCTGCCAGGAAGTTTCATACCAGTGCACACTCTGCTGCAGAGTAAAAATTTCATTCTAATCCTTGTTTCCATACTGACATTGTCAGTAAGGATATACCACGTACATCCATATTTCAAATGTAATATTACATATATCACATTTTTCACTGTAGAAAAGTAGGGCTAGTATTCCATACTTCAGCTGACCTACATAGTTCAATTAAAGAACAGAACACTTGTACTAGCAAAGGCAAAAACAGGACAAATGTAATATTTATATACTGCACTTTAGTTGACATATATAAGTCAACTGGAAAATAGGATACTAGTACTAGCGAAGATAAAAAAGTGACAAACATAAAATTTGTACCCTGTACCACTAGTGAATCCGAAAAAAGTGACAAATGGAAAATTTGCACCCTGTACTTCAATTCACCTATATAGTTCAGTTGAAAAAAAGAATACTAATATGAGTGAAAGCAAAAAAAGTGACAAATATAAAATTTGTATCCTGTACTTAAGTTACCCTATATAGGTTGATTTTTCTGGCTTCACTAGTACTAGTAGCCTGTTCTTCAGTTGACTTACAAGTACAAGGTATGAATCAGTTGTAGAGGGAACAGCAGTTGGAGGGGAGGAGGAGATAGATGGATGTGGGAGGATGAAGTGCACCCAGAAAGAGGGAGGAGGAGATGTGTTCATACATGAATTGAATGCACAAAGTGGATGAAGCCATGGGGAAAAGGCTAGTTATGTATAAAATTTGATTATTCTCTGGTAAACTTCAGAAAAAAGGTAATGCGTTCCATTGTAAGAGCTGTGTGCCTGTACCATTAATATATCTGTTCAGGTGAGTATAGGTTTGAAACTTCCTGGCAAATTAAAACTATGTGATGGATCGAGAGTCAGACTTGGGGTCTTGGCCTTTCATGTGCAAGTGCTCTACCAACTGAGCTACCCATGGACAATTCTCCACTCCAGAATGAAGAGGTGAGATACTGTCAGAAATGTGTCATGACCTGCCCTCACAGCTTTACTTCCGCCAGTATATCGCCTCTTCATTCTAGAGTAGAGGATTGTCCATGTAAAATCAAATAGGGGAAATATAAGAACAGGTTTAGCAATGAATAAGGAAGTGTGAATGTGGATGGTAAACTACACTCCTGGAAATGGAAAAAAGAACACATTGACACCGGTGTGTCAGACCCACCATACTTGCTCCGGACACTGCGAGAGGGCTGTACAAGCAATGATCACACGCACGGCACAGCGGACACACCAGGAACCGCGGTGTTGGCCGTCGAATGGCGCTAGCTGCACAGCATTTGTGCACCGCCGCCGTCAGTGTCAGCCAGTTTGCCGTGGCATACGGAGCTCCATCGCAGTCTTTAACACTGGTAGCATGCCGCGACAGCGTGGACGTGAACCGTATGTGCAGTTGACGGACTTTGAGCGAGGGCGTATAGTGGGCATGCGGGAGGCCGGGTGGACGTACCGCCGAATTGCTCAACACGTGGGGCGTGAGGTCTCCACAGTACATCGATGTTGTCGCCAGTGGTTGGCGGAAGGTGCACGTGCCCATCGACCTGGGACCGGACCGCAGCGACGCACGGATGCACGCCAAGACCGTAGGATCCTACGCAGTGCCATAGGGGACCGCACCGCCACTTCCCAGCAAATTAGGGATACTGTTGCTCCTGGGGTATCGGCGAGGACCATTCGCAACCATCTCCTTGAAGCTGGGCTACGGTCCCGCACACCGTTAGGCCGTCTTCCGCTCACGCCCCAACATCGTGCAGCCCGCCTCTAGTGGTGTCGCGACAGGCGTGAATGGAGGGACGAATGGAGACGTGTCGTCTTCAGCGATGAGGGTCGCTTCTGCCTTGGTGCCAATGATGGTTGTATGCGTGTTTGGCGCCGTGGAGGTGAGCGCCACAATCAGGACTGCATACGACCGAGGCACACAGGGCCAACACCCGGCATCATGGTGTAGGGAGCGATCTCCTACACTGGCCGTACACCACTGGTAATCGTCGAGGGGACACTGAATAGTGCACAGTACATCCAAACCGTCATCGAACACATCGTTCTACCATTCCTAGACCAGCAAGGGAACTTGCTGTTCCAACAGGACAATGCACGTCCGCATGTATCCCGTGCCACCCAACGTGCTCTAGAAGGTGTAAGTCAACTACCCTGGCCAGCAAGATCTCCGGATCTGTCCCCCATTGAGCATGTTTGGGACTGGATGAAGCGTCGTCTCACGCGGTCTGCACGTCCAGCACGAACTCTGGTCCAACTGAGGCGCCAGGTGGAAATGGCATGGCAAGCCGTTCCACAGGACTACATCCAGCATCTCTACGATCGTCTCCATGGGAGAATAGCAGCCTGCATTGCTGCGAAAGGTGGATATACACTGTACTAGTGCCGACATTGTGCATGCTCTGTTGCCTGTGTCTATGTGCCTGTGGTTCTGTCAGTGTGATTATGTGATGTATCTGACCCCAGGAATGTGTCAATAAAGTTTCCCCTTCCTGGGACAATGAATTCACGGTGTTCTTATTTCAATTTCAAGGAGTGTATAACTAGCATAGTCAATGCATTATAATAGCGAAGATATACACAAATTTAACACTCACCAAAGTAGTAAAAATTTATAGGCCACCCGCTCCCATAGACGTTGAAAGAATGTATGATGAGATAAATGATTCAGTATGTTAAGATAGACAAAAATTTAATTGTGATGGAGGACTAGCAACCGACAGGAAAAGGAAGGAAAGGAATTATAAAAGGAGGACGTGGACTGGGAGAAGGACTGAAAAGGAAGCTGTCTTGTAGAATTTTGCACAAGGCATAATTTGACAATTGTGAACGCTGTTTTAAGAAT
Source organism: Schistocerca americana (assembly GCF_021461395.2). Taxonomy (NCBI): domain Eukaryota; kingdom Metazoa; phylum Arthropoda; class Insecta; order Orthoptera; family Acrididae; genus Schistocerca; species Schistocerca americana. The sequence continues at coordinate 805,833,093 of NC_060121.1, forward strand.
TTTGTGGATGTATTCCAATCTCTACCTTCTCCTACACTTTTTACCCTCTAGTACCATGGTTGTTATTCCCTGATGTCTTAACACATGCCCTATCACCCTGTCTTTTCATCTTGCTAGTGTTTTCCATGTGTTATTTACTTTGCCAATTCTGTGGAGAACCTTCGTGTCTTATCAGTCTACCTTATTTTCACCAATCATGTGTATTACCACACCTTAAAAGCTTAGATTCTCTTCAGTTCCGATTTTCCCACTGTTCACTACAGTACGATTCTGTGCTCCAAACACACATTCTCAGCAAATTCTTCTACAAATTAGTGCTTATTTTTGATACTAGTAGACTTCTCTTGGCCAAGAATGCCCTCTTTGCCAATGATAGTCCACTTTTCATGTGCTCCTTGCTTTGACCATCATGACTTATTTTGCTTTCACAGTAGTAGACTTCCTTAACTTTATCAAATTCATGATCACCAATGCTGATATTAAGTAGCTTGCTATTCTGCAATTCTTCTTCACTTTCACTGAGTATCATAGTGTCATGTCTTATCATTGGTCTCCTTTCACTTTGAATTTTTATACCACCTTTGAACCTTTTGTTTATTTCCATCATAGCTTATTTCATGTATAAATTGAACATCATGGCCAAAAGAGTCCATCCTCGCTTACAACCTTTTTAATTTGTGCATTTCATTCATGGTCTTCCAAATTTTATTGTTCCCTGTTGGTGTTTGCACATATTCTGTTACCCATCTTTCCCTTTAGCTTGCTTCTATTTTTCTCAAGATTTTGAACATCTTACACCATTTCACATTGTAGAAGGCTTTTTCTAGGTTGAGAGATCCTATGAGCATGCCCTGATTTTTCTTAAATCTAGCTTCCATTATCAAGTGCAATGTTAGAACTGCTTCTCTAATGCCTTTCTCTTTCATAAAGCCAAACTGATCATCAGCTAACAGAGCTGCAATTTTCATTTCCATTTTTCTGTATATTTTTTTGTCAGCAGCTTCAATGCGTGAGATGTTAAGCTGACTGTGCAATAATTCTCACACTCAGCTGCTCTTTCTGTCTAATGAATTGTGTGGATGACATATTTCTGAAAGTCTGGTGATGCATCTCCAGTCTCATGCATGCTACTCATCAACTTGAAAAGCTATTTGGTTGCCATTTCCCCCAACGATTTTAGAACTTCTGATGGAGTGGCACGTATCCCTTGTTGTATTTGATCTCAAGTCATCCAGAGCTCTTTTAAATTCTGTGTCTAATTCATGATCCCCTATGTCTTCCTTATAAACTCCAGTTCATTGTCAGAGAAGTCCTTCGCCTCATAGAGGTCTTCAACGCACTTTTTCCACCCATCCATTCTCTCCTCTACATTTAACAATGGAATTCCCACTGCACTCTTAATTTTGACAACCTTGCTTTTAATTTCACTGAAGATTGTTTTGACTTTTTTATATGTTGAATCAGTTCTTCTGATGGCTATTTCTTTTTTGGTTTCTTCACATTTTTCCTGGAGCCATTTCACCTTAGCTTCCGTGGACTTCCTATTTATTTTATTCGGAAGTGACTTATTTCTGTACTCCCTTCTCTCGTCAATCAGTGGAAGTATTTCCTTTGGTATTCAAGGTTTCTTCAAAACTTACCCTCCTTGTACCAATGTGTGATTGTCCTTTTTAGGAGACTGAAACTGCCTACTCTAGCATTTCCTACCACAGTATCCATATATGAACTTCATATAGGTCTCATCATTGCTAGTATTTCAGTTCCACACTTCCTTCCACACTGATTCTTCCAGATGATGCTCTTAAACTCAAACCTATTCTTCATCACTACTTGGTTGTGATCTGAGTCTGTATCTACTCTTGGGCACGCCTTACAATCCAGTATCTGATTTAAGATTATCTGCATAACCGTGATGCAATCCAACTGGAATCTTCCCTTGTCTCCAGGTGTTTTCCAACTATACAGGGTGATTCAAAAAGAATACCACAACTTTAGGAATTTAAAACTCTGCAACGACAAAAGGCAGAGCTAAGCACTATCTGTTGGCGAATTAAGGGAGCTATAAAGTTTCATTTAGTTGTACATTTGTTCGCTTGAGGCGCTGTTGACTAGGCGTCAGCGTCAGTTGATGCTAAGATGGCGACCGCTCAACAGAAAGCTTTTTGTGTTATTGAGTACGGCAGAAGTGAATCGACGACAGTTGTTCAGCGTGCATTTCGAACGAAGTATGGTGTTAAACCTCCTGATAGGTGGTGTATTAAATGTTGGTATAAACAGTTTACAGAGAATGGGTGTTTGTGCAAAGGGAAAAGTTCTGGACGGCCGAGAACGAGTGATGAAAATGTAGCACTCATCCAGCAAGCATTTGTTCGCAGCCCAGGAAAATCGACTCGCAGAGCTAGCAGAGAGCTGCAAATTCCACAATCAACTGTATGGAGAGTCCTCTGAAAAAGGTTAGGTATGAAACCTGAACGTCAACTACCCGAGGCGATGGATCGGCCGCCAGGCAGCCCGTGACAGAGCACTTCATCACTGGCCTCCAAGAAGCCCTGATCTTACCCCCTGCGATTTTTCCTTATGGGTGTATGTTAAGTATATGGTGTTTCGGCCACCTCTCCCAGCCACCATTGATGATTTGAAACGAGAAATAACAGCAGCTATTCAAACTGTTACGCCTGATATGCTACAGAGAGTGTGAACGAGTTGGAGTATCGGATTGATATTGCTCGTGTGTCTGGAGGGGGCCATATTGAACATCTCTGAACTTGTTTTTGAGTGAAAAAAAAACCTTTTTAAATACTCTTTGTAATGATGTATAACAGAAGGTTATATTATGTTTCTTTCATTAAATACACATTTTTAAAGTTGTGGTATTCTTTTTGAATCACCCTGTATATCTCCCATTTGCAATTCTTGAACAGAGTATTTGCTATTACCAACTGAAATTCATTGTAGCAATCAAGTAGCCTTTCTCCTCTCTCATTCCCACTTCCAAGCCCATATTCTCGCATAACCCTTTCTTCTGTTCCTTCTGATACAACCACATTCCAGTCCCCCATTATTATTAGAGATTCATCTCCCTCTTCATGCTGAATTTCGAGTTCAGTATTCTCATATACTTCTTATATTTCTTCATTTTCTGCTTGCAACATTGGCATGTATATCTGAAGCTGGTGGTGGTTTGCTATCAGATCTTATGAGCAGAACCCCATCACTGAACTGTTTGCAGTACTTCACTCTCTGCCCTACTTTCCTATTCATAATGAATCCTACTCTGATTATAACATTTTCTACTGATATAAGCTAACATTTGCCTGACCAGAAATCCACATTTTCTTTCCATTTCACTTCACTGACCCTTGCTCACTATACCTAGATTGAGTCTTAGCGTTTCCTTTTTTTCTAGTTTTACTGCTACATGCAAATTTCTGAAATTCTGTGCTCTGACTCATAAAATGTTATCCCTTTGTATAATATTCCATCTTTGTCCCATGGTCAGTTACCCCTCGGCAGCCTGCTGGTGAAGGTCCAGATGGGGGCTACTCTGGAATCTTTTGACAATGGAGAAATCATGATGACAGTTTATAATTACAGGACACATGTCCTGTGGATATTTATGATGTGCCTTAATGTGGTGATTTACATTGTGTTGGGCATCTTCATGTCGACAGCTTATGGCTTATTCTTTCAGCTTCTAAAGGCAGTTCTCCATCAAAGGGGCAAGGAGTGCCTTGGACCTCTGTTCACTCCTCTGCTCTCTTTGGATACATCACAGACGGAATAAGGGTGACTTCTTATGCTGATAACCACCATTCCTGATGACCTTTATTCAAAATTTAAGCAACAGCTGGAATATTTTGAGTACTTGTCAAAAGGTTGTAAATGTGAAAGAGATTTTGAAAAAACCATCAAGTTTGGGGTATATCATATAATGGTAAGACACAAATTTCAAAATAATATTATAAACTACAAAACTTTTCCAGGGGCAAATGTGCTCTGACCATAATTTGGTTATGGACTGCAGATTAAAACTGAAGAAGTTGTAGAAAAGTGTGAAATTAAGGAGAATGAGAGAACCAGAGGTGGTTGAGAGTTTCAAAGCCATAATTAAGGGCAGTGGACTGAATTAGGGGAATGGAATACAGTACATAACAAGTAGCTAGTTTTGAGAAATAAAATAGTGACAGCTGCAGAGGATAAAATAGGACAGAAGACAAGGCATTTTAGGAGCTGTTGGATAATATGCAAGATATTGAATTCAGTCAAAGCTGCCAAAAGGGAATTAAGGAGTTTTTAACACACAGACAGAAACAATAAAAATGCTACTGTACGTTAAAGCTTTCGGCAAAAAGGTCTTCTTCTGAAGTAGAAAACACCCACCCAAGCATAAGCACAACTCTACACACACATGACCACTGTATCAGCCACTGATGGCTGGACTGTGAACACCCACAGCACCTAAAGGGATAGGCAGTCAGTGAGTAGTATGGATAAGGAGGAGGCTGGGAAGGGAAGAGAGAGTAATAGCAGGGTAGGGATACGGGAGGTTGTTGCGCTGCTTGCAGGGATTGTGGGGAGGGGGAGGGGAGTGGGAGGTCGGGCTGACAGGTGCAGTCAGGACGTTTGAGTGGGGGAAGGGTGGCAGCGGAAAGGAATGTGGAAAAGGAGAGAAGTGGTTATGAATAAAACAACCAGTGGGTGTGATAGCGGCAGTTTCACTTGTCGGAAGATACTTCCGCCACAGGCAGTCGTGGCCGAGTGGTTAAGGCGTCTCACTCGAAATCAGATTTCCTCTGGGAGCGTAGGTTCGAATCCTACCGGCTGCGTGCGATTTTGCGTAAAGAGGAGCAAACATTTTCACACACATGTGACATGTGTGGGCGAATGCGGGTGCAAACCAGTGACGCCATTCTCAACAAGACGAAAATTTCCGTTTTAAGAATACTGAGTTTTCGCGACGACCGCTGCTTACTCTGGCTATCGGTTCACCTCACACTGACACTGACGCTGGGACTGCAGAAAGCCGTCGCTGAGATCGTGAGTACACAGATGTGCTCGAAAGTGATGGACAGAGCGAACATCTCATTTTCTTTTTAAGAATCGCAATTTCAATCACTCGAGTGCGGCAAAAGCAGTGGTGCAGCGTTTCTTTTCTTAAGATCTTACAGCTGCTTGGAGGTATGTCCATCGTTTTAAGACGACAGAAAACTAGTGTCAGCGGTGCGTCAGTGGGAAGTCGGTGAAGTCGCCATTGGAGCCATAAGCCAGTAATTACGACATGCAAATTACTCGCACACCATGCAGCTGTATGATAATGCTCTTGCGTGGGTCCGCACAGCTGAGTCGGTAGAGCGTTAGGTTTTCAACCAAAAGGTCCTGGGTTCAAGTCCCTGTCTGGGCGAAAATTAATACACTTTCGTAACGGCTAATGGAAACCGTACAGGAAAGAGTGAGGCCACGCCGTTTTCTGCCACCAGATTGCTTCTAAAGATGGCGGTTTCAGTTGTCGGGAGTCGCTTCCGCCACCGGCAGTCGTGGCCGAGTGGTTAAGGCGTCTGACTTGAAATCAGATTCCCTCTGGGAGCGTAGGTTCGAGTCCTGCCGACTGCGAAAATTTTCTCGCTCTCAAATGGCGGACGTTCAGCTGCATCCTAGCAGTTGCGTCACTACTAAACACGTGGGTCACCAGCAATGTGCAGTGCTATTTGATCCAGGGCGCAGCGCTACAGTCGCGCCCAGAAGCCGCAGCTCATCTCCGCGTCTCACAGGCGTCCACCAGGTGTTAGTACAAGTGTCGCCTCACTGGGCAGTGCAGATGTGTCCATTTTAGCTTGCAGACGATGACGTGTAGCAATTTATGAGCTAACGCAAGTCGAATGTTTTACCGTGTGTATCTGCTAGATACTGCCTCTCATACTGTGGAGAGACTCACTCTTTCTTGTGTTTCGTTCTCCGCACACGAGTTGCCCCTGGCATCGATATAGCACGGGTTTTCTAGCGTCAGCGAAGTCAATATTACACGAATCGAGTCGACATGTTTGCTTGTTACGATGACGGAAGAAGAAGAAATGTGTGTGTAACTTCACTGCATCGGCTGCTCGCCTTTCAGCGCCCCTGTGTCTTATCAGACGAAGGTGACTGTGAAATTGGCAACGAGGCAGAGGTTAATGAACACATGCAAATGAGAACCTTCAACGTCAGCCGAAATAGCTCAGTTGGGAGAGCGTTAGACTGAAGATGTAAAGGTCCCTGGTTCGATCCTGGGTTTCGGCAGGGATTCGTTTTGATGCGACGCCAATGGAATTACTCTGCGTTTGTGATAATGCAACTACCGCTGACAACAAAAATGACTCTCTCCTGTAGCTGTTCTGGTTGTCTAGTGCATGCCATAAGAGGAACTCACTAGACAACTAACTCCCCTAGAAGCAAAAGAATTAAAAATATCCTACCGACTGCATTCCTTTTTCTGTGTCAGGTGGTGAAGAACGTCTTCAACGGAACCGTGAAATGAGCGAAAGCGTGGGAAACATTGCATTCGAAATGCTTGTGAATTTTCCAATTGCCCAGTGAGTGTCGACAAAACACGTAAATTCTCTGCTCCAACGTATGAGACGTAAAAACTGGTGCAATTTGTTGTTGCATCATGTGCCAGCAGTCTTCGATAGTGTGTTACGAGCTTAGCGCGATAAGTTTGTTGACAGCATTTAGGCGACGTTTTATTTGTTAACGGCCCCATACAGCGATTGCACAACAGTAAAGGACATGAGTCAATGTATAGTTGTGCGTCGTGGGAGGTTTTGCAGCCTCGTGTGAGCCCGGATAGCTCAGTCGGTAGAGCATTAGGCTTTTAACCTAAGGGCCCAGGTTTCAAGTCCCTGTGCAGGCGGAAATTTTAATACTTTGGTAGCGATTCGTCTGGTAGCGGTGGAGACGCTACAGAAAATAATGCAGCTACGCCGTTTTCTGACACCACAGTGCTTTAAACGGTAGCAGTTGCATGTGTCCGGAGAACACCGCGCTAACGGCAGTCGTGGCCGAGTGGTTAAGGCGTCTGACTCGAAATCAGATTTCCTCTGGGAGCGTAGGTTCGAATCCTACCGGCTGCGTGCGATTTTGCGTAAAGAGGAGCAAACATTTTCACACACATGTGACATGTGTGGGCGAATGCGGGTGCAAACCAGTGACGCCATTCTCAACAAGACGAAAATTTCCGTTTTAAGAATACTGAGTTTTCGCGACGACCGCTGCTTACTCTGGCTATCGGTTCACCTCACACTGACACTGACGCTGGGACTGCAGAAAGCCGTCGCTGAGATCGTGAGTACACAGATGTGCTCGAAAGTGATGGACAGAGCGAACATCTCATTTTCTTTTTAAGAATCGCAATTTCAATCACTCGAGTGCGGCAAAAGCAGTGGTGCAGCGTTTCTTTTCTTAAGATCTCGCAGCTGCTTGGAGGTATGTCCATCGTTTTAAGACGACAGAAAACTAGCGTCAGCGGTGCGTCAGTGGGAAGTCGGTGAAGTCGCCATTGGAGCCGTAAGCCAGTAATTACGACATGCGAATCACTCGCACACCACGCAGCTGTACGATAATGCTCTTGCGTGGGTCCGCATAGCTGAGTCGGTAGAGCTTTAGGTTTTCAACCAAAGGGTCCTGGGTTCAAGTCCCTGTCTGGGCGAAAATTAATACACCTGGGTTCAAGTCCCTGTCTGGGCGAAAATTAATACACTTTCGTAACGGCTAATGGAAACCGTACAGGAAAGAGTGAGGCCACGCCGTTTTCTGCCACCAGATTGCTTCTAAAGATGGCGGTTTCAGTTGTCGGGAGTCGCTTCCGCCACCGGCAGTCGTGGCCGAGTGGTTAAGGCGTCTGACTTGAAATCAGATTCCCTCTGGGAGCGTAGGTTCGAGTCCTGCCGACTGCGAAAATTTTCTCGCTCTCAAATGGCGGACGTTCAGCTGCATCCTAGCAGTTGCGTCACTACTAAACACGTGGGTCACCAGCAATGTGCAGTGCTATTTGATCCAGGGCGCAGCGCTACAGTCGCGCCCAGAAGCCGCAGCTCATCTCCGCGTCTCACAGGCGTCCACCAGGTGTTAGTACAAGTGTCGCCTCACTGGGCAGTGCAGATGTGTCCATTTTAGCTTGCAGACGATGACGTGTAGCAATTTATGAGCTAACGCAAGTCGAATGTTTTACCGTGTGTATCTGCTAGATACTGCCTCTCATACTGTGGAGAGACTCACTCTTTCTTGTGTTTCGTTCTCCGCACACGAGTTGCCCCTGGCATCGATATAGCACGGGTTTTCTAGCGTCAGCGAAGTCAATATTACACGAATCGAGTCGACATGTTTGCTTGTTACGATGACGGAAGAAGAAGAAATGTGTGTGTAACTTCACTGCATCGGCTGCTCGCCTTTCAGCGCCCCTGTGTCTTATCAGACGAAGGTGACTGTGAAATTGGCAACGAGGCAGAGGTTAATGAACACATGCAAATGAGAACCTTCAACGTCAGCCGAAATAGCTCAGTTGGGAGAGCGTTAGACTGAAGATGTAAAGGTCCCTGGTTCGATCCTGGGTTTCGGCAGGGATTCGTTTTGATGCGACGCCAATGGAATTACTCTGCGTTTGTGATAATGCAACTACCGCTGACAACAAAAATGACTCTCTCCTGTAGCTGTTCTGGTTGTCTAGTGCATGCCATAAGAGGAACTCACTAGACAACTAACTCCCCTAGAAGCAAAAGAATTAAAAATATCCTACCGACTGCATTCCTTTTTCTGTGTCAGGTGGTGAAGAACGTCTTCAACGGAACCGTGAAATGAGCGAAAGCGTGGGAAACATTGCATTCGAAATGCTTGTGAATTTTCCAATTGCCCAGTGAGTGTCGACAAAACACGTAAATTCTCTGCTCCAACGTATGAGACGTAAAAACTGGTGCAATTTGTTGTTGCATCATGTGCCAGCAGTCTTCGATAGTGTGTTACGAGCTTAGCGCGATAAGTTTGTTGACAGCATTTAGGCGACGTTTTATTTGTTAACGGCCCCATACAGCGATTGCACAACAGTAAAGGACATGAGTCAATGTATAGTTGTGCGTCGTGGGAGGTTTTGCAGCCTCGTGTGAGCCCGGATAGCTCAGTCGGTAGAGCATTAGGCTTTTAACCTAAGGGCCCAGGTTTCAAGTCCCTGTGCAGGCGGAAATTTTAATACTTTGGTAGCGATTCGTCTGGTAGCGGTGGAGACGCTACAGAAAATAATGCAGCTACGCCGTTTTCTGACACCACAGTGCTTTAAACGGTAGCAGTTGCATGTGTCCGGAGAACACCGCGCTAACGGCAGTCGTGGCCGAGTGGTTAAGGCGTCTGACTCGAAATCAGATTTCCTCTGGGAGCGTAGGTTCGAATCCCACCGGCTGCGTGCGATTTTGCGTAAAGAGGAGCAAACATTTTCACACACATGTGACATGTGTGGGCGAATGCGGGTGCAAACCAGTGACGCCATTCTCAACAAGACGAAAATTTCCGTTTTAAGAATACTGAGTTTTCGCGACGACCGCTGCTTACTCTGGCTATCGGTTCACCTCACACTGACACTGACGCTGGGACTGCAGAAAGCCGTCGCTGAGATCGTGAGTACACAGATGTGCTCGAAAGTGATGGACAGAGCGAACATCTCATTTTCTTTTTAAGAATCGCAATTTCAATCACTCGAGTGCGGCAAAAGCAGTGGTGCAGCGTTTCTTTTCTTAAGATCTCGCAGCTGCTTGGAGGTATGTCCATCGTTTTAAGACGACAGAAAACTAGCGTCAGCGGTGCGTCAGTGGGAAGTCGGTGAAGTCGCCATTGGAGCCGTAAGCCAGTAATTACGACATGCGAATCACTCGCACACCACGCAGCTGTACGATAATGCTCTTGCGTGGGTCCGCATAGCTGAGTCGGTAGAGGTTTAGGTTTTCAACCAAAGGGTCCTGGGTTCAAGTCCCTGTCTGGGCGAAAATTAATACACCTGGGTTCAAGTCCCTGTCTGGGCGAAAATTAATACACTTTCGTAACGGCTAATGGAAACCGTACAGGAAAGAGTGAGGCCACGCCGTTTTCTGCCACCAGATTGCTTCTAAAGATGGCGGTTTCAGTTGTCGGGAGTCGCTTCCGCCACCGGCAGTCGTGGCCGAGTGGTTAAGGCGTCTGACTTGAAATCAGATTCCCTCTGGGAGCGTAGGTTCGAGTCCTGCCGACTGCGAAAATTTTCTCGCTCTCAAATGGCGGACGTTCAGCTGCATCCTAGCAGTTGCGTCACTACTAAACACGTGGGTCACCAGCAATGTGCAGTGCTATTTGATCCAGGGCGCAGCGCTACAGTCGCGCCCAGAAGCCGCAGCTCATCTCCGCGTCTCACAGGCGTCCACCAGGTGTTAGTACAAGTGTCGCCTCACTGGGCAGTGCAGATGTGTCCATTTTAGCTTGCAGACGATGACGTGTAGCAATTTATGAGCTAACGCAAGTCGAATGTTTTACCGTGTGTATCTGCTAGATACTGCCTCTCATACTGTGGAGAGACTCACTCTTTCTTGTGTTTCGTTCTCCGCACACGAGTTGCCCCTGGCATCGATATAGCACGGGTTTTCTAGCGTCAGCGAAGTCAATATTACACGAATCGAGTCGACATGTTTGCTTGTTACGATGACGGAAGAAGAAGAAATGTGTGTGTAACTTCACTGCATCGGCTGCTCGCCTTTCAGCGCCCCTGTGTCTTATCAGACGAAGGTGACTGTGAAATTGGCAACGAGGCAGAGGTTAATGAACACATGCAAATGAGAACCTTCAACGTCAGCCGAAATAGCTCAGTTGGGAGAGCGTTAGACTGAAGATGTAAAGGTCCCTGGTTCGATCCTGGGTTTCGGCAGGGATTCGTTTTGATGCGACGCCAATGGAATTACTCTGCGTTTGTGATAATGCAACTACCGCTGACAACAAAAATGACTCTCTCCTGTAGCTGTTCTGGTTGTCTAGTGCATGCCATAAGAGGAACTCACTAGACAACTAACTCCCCTAGAAGCAAAAGAATTAAAAATATCCTACCGACTGCATTCCTTTTTCTGTGTCAGGTGGTGAAGAACGTCTTCAACGGAACCGTGAAATGAGCGAAAGCGTGGGAAACATTGCATTCGAAATGCTTGTGAATTTTCCAATTGCCCAGTGAGTGTCGACAAAACACGTAAATTCTCTGCTCCAACGTATGAGACGTAAAAACTGGTGCAATTTGTTGTTGCATCATGTGCCAGCAGTCTTCGATAGTGTGTTACGAGCTTAGCGCGATAAGTTTGTTGACAGCATTTAGGCGACGTTTTATTTGTTAACGGCCCCATACAGCGATTGCACAACAGTAAAGGACATGAGTCAATGTATAGTTGTGCGTCGTGGGAGGTTTTGCAGCCTCGTGTGAGCCCGGATAGCTCAGTCGGTAGAGCATTAGGCTTTTAACCTAAGGGCCCAGGTTTCAAGTCCCTGTCCAGGCGGAAATTTTAATACTTTGGTAGCGATTCGTCTGGTAGCGGTGGAGACGCTACAGAAAATAATGCAGCTACGCCGTTTTCTGACACCACAGTGCTTTAAACGGTAGCAGTTGCATGTGTCCGGAGAACACCGCGCTAACGGCAGTCGTGGCCGAGTGGTTAAGGCGTCTGACTCGAAATCAGATTTCCTCTGGGAGCGTAGGTTCGAATCCCACCGGCTGCGTGCGATTTTGCGTAAAGAGGAGCAAACATTTTCACACACATGTGACATGTGTGGGCGAATGCGGGTGCAAACCAGTGACGCCATTCTCAACAAGACGAAAATTTCCGTTTTAAGAATACTGAGTTTTCGCGACGACCGCTGCTTACTCTGGCTATCGGTTCACCTCACACTGACACTGACGCTGGGACTGCAGAAAGCCGTCGCTGAGATCGTGAGTACACAGATGTGCTCGAAAGTGATGGACAGAGCGAACATCTCATTTTCTTTTTAAGAATCGCAATTTCAATCACTCGAGTGCGGCAAAAGCAGTGGTGCAGCGTTTCTTTTCTTAAGATCTCGCAGCTGCTTGGAGGTATGTCCATCGTTTTAAGACGACAGAAAACTAGCGTCAGCGGTGCGTCAGTGGGAAGTCGGTGAAGTCGCCATTGGAGCCGTAAGCCAGTAATTACGACATGCGAATCACTCGCACACCACGCAGCTGTACGATAATGCTCTTGCGTGGGTCCGCATAGCTGAGTCGGTAGAGCTTTAGGTTTTCAACCAAAGGGTCCTGGGTTCAAGTCCCTGTCTGGGCGAAAATTAATACACCTGGGTTCAAGTCCCTGTCTGGGCGAAAATTAATACACTTTCGTAACGGCTAATGGAAACCGTACAGGAAAGAGTGAGGCCACGCCGTTTTCTGCCACCAGATTGCTTCTAAAGATGGCGGTTTCAGTTGTCGGGAGTCGCTTCTGCCAGCCACCGGCAATCGTGGCCGAGTGGTTAAGGCGTCTGACTTGAAATCAGATTCCCTCTGGGAGCGTAGGTTCGAGTCCTGCCGACTGCGAAAATTTTCTCGCTCTCAAATGGCGGACGTTCAGCTGCATCCTAGCAGTTGCGTCACTACTAAACACGTGGGTCACCAGCAATGTGCAGTGCTATTTGATCCAGGGCGCAGCGCTACAGTCGCGCCCAGAAGCCGCAGCTCATCTCCGCGTCTCACAGGCGTCCACCAGGTGTTAGTACAAGTGTCGCCTCACTGGGCAGTGCAGATGTGTCCATTTTAGCTTGCAGACGATGACGTGTAGCAATTTATGAGCTAACGCAAGTCGAATGTTTTACCGTGTGTATCTGCTAGATACTGCCTCTCATACTGTGGAGAGACTCACTCTTTCTTGTGTTTCGTTCTCCGCACACGAGTTGCCCCTGGCATCGATATAGCACGGGTTTTCTAGCGTCAGCGAAGTCAATATTACACGAATCGAGTCGACATGTTTGCTTGTTACGATGACGGAAGAAGAAGAAATGTGTGTGTAACTTCACTGCATCGGCTGCTCGCCTTTCAGCGCCCCTGTGTCTTATCAGACGAAGGTGACTGTGAAATTGGCAACGAGGCAGAGGTTAATGAACACATGCAAATGAGAACCTTCAACGTCAGCCGAAATAGCTCAGTTGGGAGAGCGTTAGACTGAAGATGTAAAGGTCCCTGGTTCGATCCTGGGTTTCGGCAGGGATTCGTTTTGATGCGACGCCAATGGAATTACTCTGCGTTTGTGATAATGCAACTACCGCTGACAACAAAAATGACTCTCTCCTGTAGCTGTTCTGGTTGTCTAGTGCATGCCATAAGAGGAACTCACTAGACAACTAACTCCCCTAGAAGCAAAAGAATTAAAAATATCCTACCGACTGCATTCCTTTTTCTGTGTCAGGTGGTGAAGAACGTCTTCAACGGAACCGTGAAATGAGCGAAAGCGTGGGAAACATTGCATTCGAAATGCTTGTGAATTTTCCAATTGCCCAGTGAGTGTCGACAAAACACGTAAATTCTCTGCTCCAACGTATGAGACGTAAAAACTGGTGCAATTTGTTGTTGCATCATGTGCCAGCAGTCTTCGATAGTGTGTTACGAGCTTAGCGCGATAAGTTTGTTGACAGCATTTAGGCGACGTTTTATTTGTTAACGGCCCCATACAGCGATTGCACAACAGTAAAGGACATGAGTCAATGTATAGTTGTGCGTCGTGGGAGGTTTTGCAGCCTCGTGTGAGCCCGGATAGCTCAGTCGGTAGAGCATTAGGCTTTTAACCTAAGGGCCCAGGTTTCAAGTCCCTGTCCAGGCGGAAATTTTAATACTTTGGTAGCGATTCGTCTGGTAGCGGTGGAGACGCTACAGAAAATAATGCAGCTACGCCGTTTTCTGACACCACAGTGCTTTAAACGGTAGCAGTTGCATGTGTCCGGAGAACACCGCGCTAACGGCAGTCGTGGCCGAGTGGTTAAGGCGTCTGACTCGAAATCAGATTTCCTCTGGGAGCGTAGGTTCGAATCCCACCGGCTGCGTGCGATTTTGCGTAAAGAGGAGCAAACATTTTCACACACATGTGACATGTGTGGGCGAATGCGGGTGCAAACCAGTGACGCCATTCTCAACAAGACGAAAATTTCCGTTTTAAGAATACTGAGTTTTCGCGACGACCGCTGCTTACTCTGGCTATCGGTTCACCTCACACTGACACTGACGCTGGGACTGCAGAAAGCCGTCGCTGAGATCGTGAGTACACAGATGTGCTCGAAAGTGATGGACAGAGCGAACATCTCATTTTCTTTTTAAGAATCGCAATTTCAATCACTCGAGTGCGGCAAAAGCAGTGGTGCAGCGTTTCTTTTCTTAAGATCTCGCAGCTGCTTGGAGGTATGTCCATCGTTTTAAGACGACAGAAAACTAGCGTCAGCGGTGCGTCAGTGGGAAGTCGGTGAAGTCGCCATTGGAGCCGTAAGCCAGTAATTACGACATGCGAATCACTCGCACACCACGCAGCTGTACGATAATGCTCTTGCGTGGGTCCGCATAGCTGAGTCGGTAGAGCTTTAGGTTTTCAACCAAAGGGTCCTGGGTTCAAGTCCCTGTCTGGGCGAAAATTAATACACCTGGGTTCAAGTCCCTGTCTGGGCGAAAATTAATACACTTTCGTAACGGCTAATGGAAACCGTACAGGAAAGAGTGAGGCCACGCCGTTTTCTGCCACCAGATTGCTTCTAAAGATGGCGGTTTCAGTTGTCGGGAGTCGCTTCTGCCAGCCACCGGCAATCGTGGCCGAGTGGTTAAGGCGTCTGACTTGAAATCAGATTCCCTCTGGGAGCGTAGGTTCGAGTCCTGCCGACTGCGAAAATTTTCTCGCTCTCAAATGGCGGACGTTCAGCTGCATCCTAGCAGTTGCGTCACTACTAAACACGTGGGTCACCAGCAATGTGCAGTGCTATTTGATCCAGGGCGCAGCGCTACAGTCGCGCCCAGAAGCCGCAGCTCATCTCCGCGTCTCACAGGCGTCCACCAGGTGTTAGTACAAGTGTCGCCTCACTGGGCAGTGCAGATGTGTCCATTTTAGCTTGCAGACGATGACGTGTAGCAATTTATGAGCTAACGCAAGTCGAATGTTTTACCGTGTGTATCTGCTAGATACTGCCTCTCATACTGTGGAGAGACTCACTCTTTCTTGTGTTTCGTTCTCCGCACACGAGTTGCCCCTGGCATCGATATAGCACGGGTTTTCTAGCGTCAGCGAAGTCAATATTACACGAATCGAGTCGACATGTTTGCTTGTTACGATGACGGAAGAAGAAGAAATGTGTGTGTAACTTCACTGCATCGGCTGCTCGCCTTTCAGCGCCCCTGTGTCTTATCAGACGAAGGTGACTGTGAAATTGGCAACGAGGCAGAGGTTAATGAACACATGCAAATGAGAACCTTCAACGTCAGCCGAAATAGCTCAGTTGGGAGAGCGTTAGACTGAAGATGTAAAGGTCCCTGGTTCGATCCTGGGTTTCGGCAGGGATTCGTTTTGATGCGACGCCAATGGAATTACTCTGCGTTTGTGATAATGCAACTACCGCTGACAACAAAAATGACTCTCTCCTGTAGCTGTTCTGGTTGTCTAGTGCATGCCATAAGAGGAACTCACTAGACAACTAACTCCCCTAGAAGCAAAAGAATTAAAAATATCCTACCGACTGCATTCCTTTTTCTGTGTCAGGTGGTGAAGAACGTCTTCAACGGAACCGTGAAATGAGCGAAAGCGTGGGAAACATTGCATTCGAAATGCTTGTGAATTTTCCAATTGCCCAGTGAGTGTCGACAAAACACGTAAATTCTCTGCTCCAACGTATGAGACGTAAAAACTGGTGCAATTTGTTGTTGCATCATGTGCCAGCAGTCTTCGATAGTGTGTTACGAGCTTAGCGCGATAAGTTTGTTGACAGCATTTAGGCGACGTTTTATTTGTTAACGGCCCCATACAGCGATTGCACAACAGTAAAGGACATGAGTCAATGTATAGTTGTGCGTCGTGGGAGGTTTTGCAGCCTCGTGTGAGCCCGGATAGCTCAGTCGGTAGAGCATTAGGCTTTTAACCTAAGGGCCCAGGTTTCAAGTCCCTGTCCAGGCGGAAATTTTAATACTTTGGTAGCGATTCGTCTGGTAGCGGTGGAGACGCTACAGAAAATAATGCAGCTACGCCGTTTTCTGACACCACAGTGCTTTAAACGGTAGCAGTTGCATGTGTCCGGAGAACACCGCGCTAACGGCAGTCGTGGCCGAGTGGTTAAGGCGTCTGACTCGAAATCAGATTTCCTCTGGGAGCGTAGGTTCGAATCCCACCGGCTGCGTGCGATTTTGCGTAAAGAGGAGCAAACATTTTCACACACATGTGACATGTGTGGGCGAATGCGGGTGCAAACCAGTGACGCCATTCTCAACAAGACGAAAATTTCCGTTTTAAGAATACTGAGTTTTCGCGACGACCGCTGCTTACTCTGGCTATCGGTTCACCTCACACTGACACTGACGCTGGGACTGCAGAAAGCCGTCGCTGAGATCGTGAGTACACAGATGTGCTCGAAAGTGATGGACAGAGCGAACATCTCATTTTCTTTTTAAGAATCGCAATTTCAATCACTCGAGTGCGGCAAAAGCAGTGGTGCAGCGTTTCTTTTCTTAAGATCTCGCAGCTGCTTGGAGGTATGTCCATCGTTTTAAGACGACAGAAAACTAGCGTCAGCGGTGCGTCAGTGGGAAGTCGGTGAAGTCGCCATTGGAGCCGTAAGCCAGTAATTACGACATGCGAATCACTCGCACACCACGCAGCTGTACGATAATGCTCTTGCGTGGGTCCGCATAGCTGAGTCGGTAGAGGTTTAGGTTTTCAACCAAAGGGTCCTGGGTTCAAGTCCCTGTCTGGGCGAAAATTAATACACCTGGGTTCAAGTCCCTGTCTGGGCGAAAATTAATACACTTTCGTAACGGCTAATGGAAACCGTACAGGAAAGAGTGAGGCCACGCCGTTTTCTGCCACCAGATTGCTTCTAAAGATGGCGGTTTCAGTTGTCGGGAGTCGCTTCCGCCACCGGCAGTCGTGGCCGAGTGGTTAAGGCGTCTGACTTGAAATCAGATTCCCTCTGGGAGCGTAGGTTCGAGTCCTGCCGACTGCGAAAATTTTCTCGCTCTCAAATGGCGGACGTTCAGCTGCATCCTAGCAGTTGCGTCACTACTAAACACGTGGGTCACCAGCAATGTGCAGTGCTATTTGATCCAGGGCGCAGCGCTACAGTCGCGCCCAGAAGCCGCAGCTCATCTCCGCGTCTCACAGGCGTCCACCAGGTGTTAGTACAAGTGTCGCCTCACTGGGCAGTGCAGATGTGTCCATTTTAGCTTGCAGACGATGACGTGTAGCAATTTATGAGCTAACGCAAGTCGAATGTTTTACCGTGTGTATCTGCTAGATACTGCCTCTCATACTGTGGAGAGACTCACTCTTTCTTGTGTTTCGTTCTCCGCACACGAGTTGCCCCTGGCATCGATATAGCACGGGTTTTCTAGCGTCAGCGAAGTCAATATTACACGAATCGAGTCGACATGTTTGCTTGTTACGATGACGGAAGAAGAAGAAATGTGTGTGTAACTTCACTGCATCGGCTGCTCGCCTTTCAGCGCCCCTGTGTCTTATCAGACGAAGGTGACTGTGAAATTGGCAACGAGGCAGAGGTTAATGAACACATGCAAATGAGAACCTTCAACGTCAGCCGAAATAGCTCAGTTGGGAGAGCGTTAGACTGAAGATGTAAAGGTCCCTGGTTCGATCCTGGGTTTCGGCAGGGATTCGTTTTGATGCGACGCCAATGGAATTACTCTGCGTTTGTGATAATGCAACTACCGCTGACAACAAAAATGACTCTCTCCTGTAGCTGTTCTGGTTGTCTAGTGCATGCCATAAGAGGAACTCACTAGACAACTAACTCCCCTAGAAGCAAAAGAATTAAAAATATCCTACCGACTGCATTCCTTTTTCTGTGTCAGGTGGTGAAGAACGTCTTCAACGGAACCGTGAAATGAGCGAAAGCGTGGGAAACATTGCATTCGAAATGCTTGTGAATTTTCCAATTGCCCAGTGAGTGTCGACAAAACACGTAAATTCTCTGCTCCAACGTATGAGACGTAAAAACTGGTGCAATTTGTTGTTGCATCATGTGCCAGCAGTCTTCGATAGTGTGTTACGAGCTTAGCGCGATAAGTTTGTTGACAGCATTTAGGCGACGTTTTATTTGTTAACGGCCCCATACAGCGATTGCACAACAGTAAAGGACATGAGTCAATGTATAGTTGTGCGTCGTGGGAGGTTTTGCAGCCTCGTGTGAGCCCGGATAGCTCAGTCGGTAGAGCATTAGGCTTTTAACCTAAGGGCCCAGGTTTCAAGTCCCTGTCCAGGCGGAAATTTTAATACTTTGGTAGCGATTCGTCTGGTAGCGGTGGAGACGCTACAGAAAATAATGCAGCTACGCCGTTTTCTGACACCACAGTGCTTTAAACGGTAGCAGTTGCATGTGTCCGGAGAACACCGCGCTAACGGCAGTCGTGGCCGAGTGGTTAAGGCGTCTGACTCGAAATCAGATTTCCTCTGGGAGCGTAGGTTCGAATCCCACCGGCTGCGTGCGATTTTGCGTAAAGAGGAGCAAACATTTTCACACACATGTGACATGTGTGGGCGAATGCGGGTGCAAACCAGTGACGCCATTCTCAACAAGACGAAAATTTCCGTTTTAAGAATACTGAGTTTTCGCGACGACCGCTGCTTACTCTGGCTATCGGTTCACCTCACACTGACACTGACGCTGGGACTGCAGAAAGCCGTCGCTGAGATCGTGAGTACACAGATGTGCTCGAAAGTGATGGACAGAGCGAACATCTCATTTTCTTTTTAAGAATCGCAATTTCAATCACTCGAGTGCGGCAAAAGCAGTGGTGCAGCGTTTCTTTTCTTAAGATCTCGCAGCTGCTTGGAGGTATGTCCATCGTTTTAAGACGACAGAAAACTAGCGTCAGCGGTGCGTCAGTGGGAAGTCGGTGAAGTCGCCATTGGAGCCGTAAGCCAGTAATTACGACATGCGAATCACTCGCACACCACGCAGCTGTACGATAATGCTCTTGCGTGGGTCCGCATAGCTGAGTCGGTAGAGCTTTAGGTTTTCAACCAAAGGGTCCTGGGTTCAAGTCCCTGTCTGGGCGAAAATTAATACACCTGGGTTCAAGTCCCTGTCTGGGCGAAAATTAATACACTTTCGTAACGGCTAATGGAAACCGTACAGGAAAGAGTGAGGCCACGCCGTTTTCTGCCACCAGATTGCTTCTAAAGATGGCGGTTTCAGTTGTCGGGAGTCGCTTCCGCCACCGGCAGTCGTGGCCGAGTGGTTAAGGCGTCTGACTTGAAATCAGATTCCCTCTGGGAGCGTAGGTTCGAGTCCTGCCGACTGCGAAAATTTTCTCGCTCTCAAATGGCGGACGTTCAGCTGCATCCTAGCAGTTGCGTCACTACTAAACACGTGGGTCACCAGCAATGTGCAGTGCTATTTGATCCAGGGCGCAGCGCTACAGTCGCGCCCAGAAGCCGCAGCTCATCTCCGCGTCTCACAGGCGTCCACCAGGTGTTAGTACAAGTGTCGCCTCACTGGGCAGTGCAGATGTGTCCATTTTAGCTTGCAGACGATGACGTGTAGCAATTTATGAGCTAACGCAAGTCGAATGTTTTACCGTGTGTATCTGCTAGATACTGCCTCTCATACTGTGGAGAGACTCACTCTTTCTTGTGTTTCGTTCTCCGCACACGAGTTGCCCCTGGCATCGATATAGCACGGGTTTTCTAGCGTCAGCGAAGTCAATATTACACGAATCGAGTCGACATGTTTGCTTGTTACGATGACGGAAGAAGAAGAAATGTGTGTGTAACTTCACTGCATCGGCTGCTCGCCTTTCAGCGCCCCTGTGTCTTATCAGACGAAGGTGACTGTGAAATTGGCAACGAGGCAGAGGTTAATGAACACATGCAAATGAGAACCTTCAACGTCAGCCGAAATAGCTCAGTTGGGAGAGCGTTAGACTGAAGATGTAAAGGTCCCTGGTTCGATCCTGGGTTTCGGCAGGGATTCGTTTTGATGCGACGCCAATGGAATTACTCTGCGTTTGTGATAATGCAACTACCGCTGACAACAAAAATGACTCTCTCCTGTAGCTTTTCTGGTTGTCTAGTGCATGCCATAAGAGGAACTCACTAGACAACTAACTCCCCTAGAAGCAAAAGAATTAAAAATATCCTACCGACTGCATTCCTTTTTCTGTGTCAGGTGGTGAAGAACGTCTTCAACGGAACCGTGAAATGAGCGAAAGCGTGGGAAACATTGCATTCGAAATGCTTGTGAATTTTCCAATTGCCCAGTGAGTGTCGACAAAACACGTAAATTCTCTGCTCCAACGTATGAGACGTAAAAACTGGTGCAATTTGTTGTTGCATCATGTGCCAGCAGTCTTCGATAGTGTGTTACGAGCTTAGCGCGATAAGTTTGTTGACAGCATTTAGGCGACGTTTTATTTGTTAACGGCCCCATACAGCGATTGCACAACAGTAAAGGACATGAGTCAATGTATAGTTGTGCGTCGTGGGAGGTTTTGCAGCCTCGTGTGAGCCCGGATAGCTCAGTCGGTAGAGCATTAGGCTTTTAACCTAAGGGCCCAGGTTTCAAGTCCCTGTCCAGGCGGAAATTTTAATACTTTGGTAGCGATTCGTCTGGTAGCGGTGGAGACGCTACAGAAAATAATGCAGCTACGCCGTTTTCTGACACCACAGTGCTTTAAACGGTAGCAGTTGCATGTGTCCGGAGAACACCGCGCTAACGGCAGTCGTGGCCGAGTGGTTAAGGCGTCTGACTCGAAATCAGATTTCCTCTGGGAGCGTAGGTTCGAATCCTACCGGCTGCGTGCGATTTTGCGTAAAGAGGAGCAAACATTTTCACACACATGTGACATGTGTGGGCGAATGCGGGTGCAAACCAGTGACGCCATTCTCAACAAGACGAAAATTTCCGTTTTAAGAATACTGAGTTTTCGCGACGACCGCTGCTTACTCTGGCTATCGGTTCACCTCACACTGACACTGACGCTGGGACTGCAGAAAGCCGTCGCTGAGATCGTGAGTACACAGATGTGCTCGAAAGTGATGGACAGAGCGAACATCTCATTTTCTTTTTAAGAATCGCAATTTCAATCACTCGAGTGCGGCAAAAGCAGTGGTGCAGCGTTTCTTTTCTTAAGATCTCGCAGCTGCTTGGAGGTATGTCCATCGTTTTAAGACGACAGAAAACTAGCGTCAGCGGTGCGTCAGTGGGAAGTCGGTGAAGTCGCCATTGGAGCCGTAAGCCAGTAATTACGACATGCGAATCACTCGCACACCACGCAGCTGTACGATAATGCTCTTGCGTGGGTCCGCATAGCTGAGTCGGTAGAGCTTTAGGTTTTCAACCAAAGGGTCCTGGGTTCAAGTCCCTGTCTGGGCGAAAATTAATACACCTGGGTTCAAGTCCCTGTCTGGGCGAAAATTAATACACTTTCGTAACGGCTAATGGAAACCGTACAGGAAAGAGTGAGGCCACGCCGTTTTCTGCCACCAGATTGCTTCTAAAGATGGCGGTTTCAGTTGTCGGGAGTCGCTTCCGCCACCGGCAGTCGTGGCCGAGTGGTTAAGGCGTCTGACTTGAAATCAGATTCCCTCTGGGAGCGTAGGTTCGAGTCCTGCCGACTGCGAAAATTTTCTCGCTCTCAAATGGCGGACGTTCAGCTGCATCCTAGCAGTTGCGTCACTACTAAACACGTGGGTCACCAGCAATGTGCAGTGCTATTTGATCCAGGGCGCAGCGCTACAGTCGCGCCCAGAAGCCGCAGCTCATCTCCGCGTCTCACAGGCGTCCACCAGGTGTTAGTACAAGTGTCGCCTCACTGGGCAGTGCAGATGTGTCCATTTTAGCTTGCAGACGATGACGTGTAGCAATTTATGAGCTAACGCAAGTCGAATGTTTTACCGTGTGTATCTGCTAGATACTGCCTCTCATACTGTGGAGAGACTCACTCTTTCTTGTGTTTCGTTCTCCGCACACGAGTTGCCCCTGGCATCGATATAGCACGGGTTTTCTAGCGTCAGCGAAGTCAATATTACACGAATCGAGTCGACATGTTTGCTTGTTACGATGACGGAAGAAGAAGAAATGTGTGTGTAACTTCACTGCATCGGCTGCTCGCCTTTCAGCGCCCCTGTGTCTTATCAGACGAAGGTGACTGTGAAATTGGCAACGAGGCAGAGGTTAATGAACACATGCAAATGAGAACCTTCAACGTCAGCCGAAATAGCTCAGTTGGGAGAGCGTTAGACTGAAGATGTAAAGGTCCCTGGTTCGATCCTGGGTTTCGGCAGGGATTCGTTTTGATGCGACGCCAATGGAATTACTCTGCGTTTGTGATAATGCAACTACCGCTGACAACAAAAATGACTCTCTCCTGTAGCTGTTCTGGTTGTCTAGTGCATGCCATAAGAGGAACTCACTAGACAACTAACTCCCCTAGAAGCAAAAGAATTAAAAATACCCTACCGACTGCATTCCTTTTTCTGTGTCAGGTGGTGAAGAACGTCTTCAACGGAACCGTGAAATGAGCGAAAGCGTGGGAAACATTGCATTCGAAATGCTTGTGAATTTTCCAATTGCCCAGTGAGTGTCGACAAAACACGTAAATTCTCTGCTCCAACGTATGAGACGTAACAACTGGTGCAATTTGTTGTTGCATCATGTGCCAGCAGTCTTCGATAGTGTGTTACGAGCTTAGCGCGATAAGTTTGTTGACAGCATTTAGGCGACGTTTTATTTGTTAACGGCCCCATACAGCGATTGCACAACAGTAAAGGACATGAGTCAATGTATAGTTGTGCGTCGTGGGAGGTTTTGCAGCCTCGTGTGAGCCCGGATAGCTCAGTCGGTAGAGCATTAGGCTTTTAACCTAAGGGCCCAGGTTTCAAGTCCCTGTGCAGGCGGAAATTTTAATACTTTGGTAGCGATTCGTCTGGTAGCGGTGGAGACGCTACAGAAAATAATGCAGCTACGCCGTTTTCTGACACCACAGTGCTTTAAACGGTAGCAGTTGCATGTGTCCGGAGAACACCGCGCTAACGGCAGTCGTGGCCGAGTGGTTAAGGCGTCTGACTCGAAATCAGATTCCCTCTGGGAGCGTAGGTTCGAATCCTACCGGCTGCGTGCGATTTTGCGTAAAGAGGAGCAAACATTTTCACACACATGTGACATGTGTGGGCGAATGCGGGTGCAAACCAGTGACGCCATTCTCAACAAGACGAAAATTTCCGTTTTAAGAATACTGAGTTTTCGCGACGACCGCTGCTCACTCTGGCTATCGGTTCACCTCACACTGACACTGACGCTGGGACTGCAGAAAGCCGTCGCTGAGATCGTGAGTACACAGATGTGCTCGAAAGTGATGGACAGAGCGAACATCTCATTTTCTTTTTAAGAATCGCAATTTCAATCACTCGAGTGCGGCAAAAGCAGTGGTGCAGCGTTTCTTTTCTTAAGATCTCGCAGCTGCTTGGAGGTATGTCCATCGTTTTAAGACGACAGAAAACTAGCGTCAGCGGTGCGTCAGTGGGAAGTCGGTGAAGTCGCCATTGGAGCCGTAAGCCAGTAATTACGACATGCGAATCACTCGCACACCACGCAGCTGTACGATAATGCTCTTGCGTGGGTCCGCATAGCTGAGTCGGTAGAGCTTTAGGTTTTCAACCAAAGGGTCCTGGGTTCAAGTCCCTGTCTGGGCGAAAATTAATACACCTGGGTTCAAGTCCCTGTCTGGGCGAAAATTAATACACTTTCGTAACGGCTAATGGAAACCGTACAGGAAAGAGTGAGGCCACGCCGTTTTCTGCCACCAGATTGCTTCTAAAGATGGCGGTTTCAGTTGTCGGGAGTCGCTTCCGCCACCGGCAGTCGTGGCCGAGTGGTTAAGGCGTCTGACTTGAAATCAGATTCCCTCTGGGAGCGTAGGTTCGAGTCCTGCCGACTGCGAAAATTTTCTCGCTCTCAAATGGCGGACGTTCAGCTGCATCCTAGCAGTTGCGTCACTACTAAACACGTGGGTCACCAGCAATGTGCAGTGCTATTTGATCCAGGGCGCAGCGCTACAGTCGCGCCCAGAAGCCGCAGCTCATCTCCGCGTCTCACAGGCGTCCACCAGGTGTTAGTACAAGTGTCGCCTCACTGGGCAGTGCAGATGTGTCCATTTTAGCTTGCAGACGATGACGTGTAGCAATTTATGAGCTAACGCAAGTCGAATGTTTTACCGTGTGTATCTGCTAGATACTGCCTCTCATACTGTGGAGAGACTCACTCTTTCTTGTGTTTCGTTCTCCGCACACGAGTTGCCCCTGGCATCGATATAGCACGGGTTTTCTAGCGTCAGCGAAGTCAATATTACACGAATCGAGTCGACATGTTTGCTTGTTACGATGACGGAAGAAGAAGAAATGTGTGTGTAACTTCACTGCATCGGCTGCTCGCCTTTCAGCGCCCCTGTGTCTTATCAGACGAAGGTGACTGTGAAATTGGCAACGAGGCAGAGGTTAATGAACACATGCAAATGAGAACCTTCAACGTCAGCCGAAATAGCTCAGTTGGGAGAGCGTTAGACTGAAGATGTAAAGGTCCCTGGTTCGATCCTGGGTTTCGGCAGGGATTCGTTTTGATGCGACGCCAATGGAATTACTCTGCGTTTGTGATAATGCAACTACCGCTGACAACAAAAATGACTCTCTCCTGTAGCTGTTCTGGTTGTCTAGTGCATGCCATAAGAGGAACTCACTAGACAACTAACTCCCCTAGAAGCAAAAGAATTAAAAATACCCTACCGACTGCATTCCTTTTTCTGTGTCAGGTGGTGAAGAACGTCTTCAACGGAACCGTGAAATGAGCGAAAGCGTGGGAAACATTGCATTCGAAATGCTTGTGAATTTTCCAATTGCCCAGTGAGTGTCGACAAAACACGTAAATTCTCTGCTCCAACGTATGAGACGTAACAACTGGTGCAATTTGTTGTTGCATCATGTGCCAGCAGTCTTCGATAGTGTGTTACGAGCTTAGCGCGATAAGTTTGTTGACAGCATTTAGGCGACGTTTTATTTGTTAACGGCCCCATACAGCGATTGCACAACAGTAAAGGACATGAGTCAATGTATAGTTGTGCGTCGTGGGAGGTTTTGCAGCCTCGTGTGAGCCCGGATAGCTCAGTCGGTAGAGCATTAGGCTTTTAACCTAAGGGCCCAGGTTTCAAGTCCCTGTGCAGGCGGAAATTTTAATACTTTGGTAGCGATTCGTCTGGTAGCGGTGGAGACGCTACAGAAAATAATGCAGCTACGCCGTTTTCTGACACCACAGTGCTTTAAACGGTAGCAGTTGCATGTGTCCGGAGAACACCGCGCTAACGGCAGTCGTGGCCGAGTGGTTAAGGCGTCTGACTCGAAATCAGATTCCCTCTGGGAGCGTAGGTTCGAATCCTACCGGCTGCGTGCGATTTTGCGTAAAGAGGAGCAAACATTTTCACACACATGTGACATGTGTGGGCGAATGCGGGTGCAAACCAGTGACGCCATTCTCAACAAGACGAAAATTTCCGTTTTAAGAATACTGAGTTTTCGCGACGACCGCTGCTCACTCTGGCTATCGGTTCACCTCACACTGACACTGACGCTGGGACTGCAGAAAGCCGTCGCTGAGATCGTGAGTACACAGATGTGCTCGAAAGTGATGGACAGAGCGAACATCTCATTTTCTTTTTAAGAATCGCAATTTCAATCACTCGAGTGCGGCAAAAGCAGTGGTGCAGCGTTTCTTTTCTTAAGATCTCGCAGCTGCTTGGAGGTATGTCCATCGTTTTAAGACGACAGAAAACTAGCGTCAGCGGTGCGTCAGTGGGAAGTCGGTGAAGTCGCCATTGGAGCCGTAAGCCAGTAATTACGACATGCGAATCACTCGCACACCACGCAGCTGTACGATAATGCTCTTGCGTGGGTCCGCATAGCTGAGTCGGTAGAGCTTTAGGTTTTCAACCAAAGGGTCCTGGGTTCAAGTCCCTGTCTGGGCGAAAATTAATACACCTGGGTTCAAGTCCCTGTCTGGGCGAAAATTAATACACTTTCGTAACGGCTAATGGAAACCGTACAGGAAAGAGTGAGGCCACGCCGTTTTCTGCCACCAGATTGCTTCTAAAGATGGCGGTTTCAGTTGTCGGGAGTCGCTTCCGCCACCGGCAGTCGTGGCCGAGTGGTTAAGGCGTCTGACTTGAAATCAGATTCCCTCTGGGAGCGTAGGTTCGAGTCCTGCCGACTGCGAAAATTTTCTCGCTCTCAAATGGCGGACGTTCAGCTGCATCCTAGCAGTTGCGTCACTACTAAACACGTGGGTCACCAGCAATGTGCAGTGCTATTTGATCCAGGGCGCAGCGCTACAGTCGCGCCCAGAAGCCGCAGCTCATCTCCGCGTCTCACAGGCGTCCACCAGGTGTTAGTACAAGTGTCGCCTCACTGGGCAGTGCAGATGTGTCCATTTTAGCTTGCAGACGATGACGTGTAGCAATTTATGAGCTAACGCAAGTCGAATGTTTTACCGTGTGTATCTGCTAGATACTGCCTCTCATACTGTGGAGAGACTCACTCTTTCTTGTGTTTCGTTCTCCGCACACGAGTTGCCCCTGGCATCGATATAGCACGGGTTTTCTAGCGTCAGCGAAGTCAATATTACACGAATCGAGTCGACATGTTTGCTTGTTACGATGACGGAAGAAGAAGAAATGTGTGTGTAACTTCACTGCATCGGCTGCTCGCCTTTCAGCGCCCCTGTGTCTTATCAGACGAAGGTGACTGTGAAATTGGCAACGAGGCAGAGGTTAATGAACACATGCAAATGAGAACCTTCAACGTCAGCCGAAATAGCTCAGTTGGGAGAGCGTTAGACTGAAGATGTAAAGGTCCCTGGTTCGATCCTGGGTTTCGGCAGGGATTCGTTTTGATGCGACGCCAATGGAATTACTCTGCGTTTGTGATAATGCAACTACCGCTGACAACAAAAATGACTCTCTCCTGTAGCTGTTCTGGTTGTCTAGTGCATGCCATAAGAGGAACTCACTAGACAACTAACTCCCCTAGAAGCAAAAGAATTAAAAATACCCTACCGACTGCATTCCTTTTTCTGTGTCAGGTGGTGAAGAACGTCTTCAACGGAACCGTGAAATGAGCGAAAGCGTGGGAAACATTGCATTCGAAATGCTTGTGAATTTTCCAATTGCCCAGTGAGTGTCGACAAAACACGTAAATTCTCTGCTCCAACGTATGAGACGTAACAACTGGTGCAATTTGTTGTTGCATCATGTGCCAGCAGTCTTCGATAGTGTGTTACGAGCTTAGCGCGATAAGTTTGTTGACAGCATTTAGGCGACGTTTTATTTGTTAACGGCCCCATACAGCGATTGCACAACAGTAAAGGACATGAGTCAATGTATAGTTGTGCGTCGTGGGAGGTTTTGCAGCCTCGTGTGAGCCCGGATAGCTCAGTCGGTAGAGCATTAGGCTTTTAACCTAAGGGCCCAGGTTTCAAGTCCCTGTGCAGGCGGAAATTTTAATACTTTGGTAGCGATTCGTCTGGTAGCGGTGGAGACGCTACAGAAAATAATGCAGCTACGCCGTTTTCTGACACCACAGTGCTTTAAACGGTAGCAGTTGCATGTGTCCGGAGAACACCGCGCTAACGGCAGTCGTGGCCGAGTGGTTAAGGCGTCTGACTCGAAATCAGATTCCCTCTGGGAGCGTAGGTTCGAATCCTACCGGCTGCGTGCGATTTTGCGTAAAGAGGAGCAAACATTTTCACACACATGTGACATGTGTGGGCGAATGCGGGTGCAAACCAGTGACGCCATTCTCAACAAGACGAAAATTTCCGTTTTAAGAATACTGAGTTTTCGCGACGACCGCTGCTCACTCTGGCTATCGGTTCACCTCACACTGACACTGACGCTGGGACTGCAGAAAGCCGTCGCTGAGATCGTGAGTACACAGATGTGCTCGAAAGTGATGGACAGAGCGAACATCTCATTTTCTTTTTAAGAATCGCAATTTCAATCACTCGAGTGCGGCAAAAGCAGTGGTGCAGCGTTTCTTTTCTTAAGATCTCGCAGCTGCTTGGAGGTATGTCCATCGTTTTAAGACGACAGAAAACTAGCGTCAGCGGTGCGTCAGTGGGAAGTCGGTGAAGTCGCCATTGGAGCCGTAAGCCAGTAATTACGACATGCGAATCACTCGCACACCACGCAGCTGTACGATAATGCTCTTGCGTGGGTCCGCATAGCTGAGTCGGTAGAGCTTTAGGTTTTCAACCAAAGGGTCCTGGGTTCAAGTCCCTGTCTGGGCGAAAATTAATACACCTGGGTTCAAGTCCCTGTCTGGGCGAAAATTAATACACTTTCGTAACGGCTAATGGAAACCGTACAGGAAAGAGTGAGGCCACGCCGTTTTCTGCCACCAGATTGCTTCTAAAGATGGCGGTTTCAGTTGTCGGGAGTCGCTTCCGCCACCGGCAGTCGTGGCCGAGTGGTTAAGGCGTCTGACTTGAAATCAGATTCCCTCTGGGAGCGTAGGTTCGAGTCCTGCCGACTGCGAAAATTTTCTCGCTCTCAAATGGCGGACGTTCAGCTGCATCCTAGCAGTTGCGTCACTACTAAACACGTGGGTCACCAGCAATGTGCAGTGCTATTTGATCCAGGGCGCAGCGCTACAGTCGCGCCCAGAAGCCGCAGCTCATCTCCGCGTCTCACAGGCGTCCACCAGGTGTTAGTACAAGTGTCGCCTCACTGGGCAGTGCAGATGTGTCCATTTTAGCTTGCAGACGATGACGTGTAGCAATTTATGAGCTAACGCAAGTCGAATGTTTTACCGTGTGTATCTGCTAGATACTGCCTCTCATACTGTGGAGAGACTCACTCTTTCTTGTGTTTCGTTCTCCGCACACGAGTTGCCCCTGGCATCGATATAGCACGGGTTTTCTAGCGTCAGCGAAGTCAATATTACACGAATCGAGTCGACATGTTTGCTTGTTACGATGACGGAAGAAGAAGAAATGTGTGTGTAACTTCACTGCATCGGCTGCTCGCCTTTCAGCGCCCCTGTGTCTTATCAGACGAAGGTGACTGTGAAATTGGCAACGAGGCAGAGGTTAATGAACACATGCAAATGAGAACCTTCAACGTCAGCCGAAATAGCTCAGTTGGGAGAGCGTTAGACTGAAGATGTAAAGGTCCCTGGTTCGATCCTGGGTTTCGGCAGGGATTCGTTTTGATGCGACGCCAATGGAATTACTCTGCGTTTGTGATAATGCAACTACCGCTGACAACAAAAATGACTCTCTCCTGTAGCTGTTCTGGTTGTCTAGTGCATGCCATAAGAGGAACTCACTAGACAACTAACTCCCCTAGAAGCAAAAGAATTAAAAATACCCTACCGACTGCATTCCTTTTTCTGTGTCAGGTGGTGAAGAACGTCTTCAACGGAACCGTGAAATGAGCGAAAGCGTGGGAAACATTGCATTCGAAATGCTTGTGAATTTTCCAATTGCCCAGTGAGTGTCGACAAAACACGTAAATTCTCTGCTCCAACGTATGAGACGTAACAACTGGTGCAATTTGTTGTTGCATCATGTGCCAGCAGTCTTCGATAGTGTGTTACGAGCTTAGCGCGATAAGTTTGTTGACAGCATTTAGGCGACGTTTTATTTGTTAACGGCCCCATACAGCGATTGCACAACAGTAAAGGACATGAGTCAATGTATAGTTGTGCGTCGTGGGAGGTTTTGCAGCCTCGTGTGAGCCCGGATAGCTCAGTCGGTAGAGCATTAGGCTTTTAACCTAAGGGCCCAGGTTTCAAGTCCCTGTGCAGGCGGAAATTTTAATACTTTGGTAGCGATTCGTCTGGTAGCGGTGGAGACGCTACAGAAAATAATGCAGCTACGCCGTTTTCTGACACCACAGTGCTTTAAACGGTAGCAGTTGCATGTGTCCGGAGAACACCGCGCTAACGGCAGTCGTGGCCGAGTGGTTAAGGCGTCTGACTCGAAATCAGATTCCCTCTGGGAGCGTAGGTTCGAATCCTACCGGCTGCGTGCGATTTTGCGTAAAGAGGAGCAAACATTTTCACACACATGTGACATGTGTGGGCGAATGCGGGTGCAAACCAGTGACGCCATTCTCAACAAGACGAAAATTTCCGTTTTAAGAATACTGAGTTTTCGCGACGACCGCTGCTCACTCTGGCTATCGGTTCACCTCACACTGACACTGACGCTGGGACTGCAGAAAGCCGTCGCTGAGATCGTGAGTACACAGATGTGCTCGAAAGTGATGGACAGAGCGAACATCTCATTTTCTTTTTAAGAATCGCAATTTCAATCACTCGAGTGCGGCAAAAGCAGTGGTGCAGCGTTTCTTTTCTTAAGATCTCGCAGCTGCTTGGAGGTATGTCCATCGTTTTAAGACGACAGAAAACTAGCGTCAGCGGTGCGTCAGTGGGAAGTCGGTGAAGTCGCCATTGGAGCCGTAAGCCAGTAATTACGACATGCGAATCACTCGCACACCACGCAGCTGTACGATAATGCTCTTGCGTGGGTCCGCATAGCTGAGTCGGTAGAGCTTTAGGTTTTCAACCAAAGGGTCCTGGGTTCAAGTCCCTGTCTGGGCGAAAATTAATACACCTGGGTTCAAGTCCCTGTCTGGGCGAAAATTAATACACTTTCGTAACGGCTAATGGAAACCGTACAGGAAAGAGTGAGGCCACGCCGTTTTCTGCCACCAGATTGCTTCTAAAGATGGCGGTTTCAGTTGTCGGGAGTCGCTTCCGCCACCGGCAGTCGTGGCCGAGTGGTTAAGGCGTCTGACTTGAAATCAGATTCCCTCTGGGAGCGTAGGTTCGAGTCCTGCCGACTGCGAAAATTTTCTCGCTCTCAAATGGCGGACGTTCAGCTGCATCCTAGCAGTTGCGTCACTACTAAACACGTGGGTCACCAGCAATGTGCAGTGCTATTTGATCCAGGGCGCAGCGCTACAGTCGCGCCCAGAAGCCGCAGCTCATCTCCGCGTCTCACAGGCGTCCACCAGGTGTTAGTACAAGTGTCGCCTCACTGGGCAGTGCAGATGTGTCCATTTTAGCTTGCAGACGATGACGTGTAGCAATTTATGAGCTAACGCAAGTCGAATGTTTTACCGTGTGTATCTGCTAGATACTGCCTCTCATACTGTGGAGAGACTCACTCTTTCTTGTGTTTCGTTCTCCGCACACGAGTTGCCCCTGGCATCGATATAGCACGGGTTTTCTAGCGTCAGCGAAGTCAATATTACACGAATCGAGTCGACATGTTTGCTTGTTACGATGACGGAAGAAGAAGAAATGTGTGTGTAACTTCACTGCATCGGCTGCTCGCCTTTCAGCGCCCCTGTGTCTTATCAGACGAAGGTGACTGTGAAATTGGCAACGAGGCAGAGGTTAATGAACACATGCAAATGAGAACCTTCAACGTCAGCCGAAATAGCTCAGTTGGGAGAGCGTTAGACTGAAGATGTAAAGGTCCCTGGTTCGATCCTGGGTTTCGGCAGGGATTCGTTTTGATGCGACGCCAATGGAATTACTCTGCGTTTGTGATAATGCAACTACCGCTGACAACAAAAATGACTCTCTCCTGTAGCTGTTCTGGTTGTCTAGTGCATGCCATAAGAGGAACTCACTAGACAACTAACTCCCCTAGAAGCAAAAGAATTAAAAATATCCTACCGACTGCATTCCTTTTTCTGTGTCAGGTGGTGAAGAACGTCTTCAACGGAACCGTGAAATGAGCGAAAGCGTGGGAAACATTGCATTCGAAATGCTTGTGAATTTTCCAATTGCCCAGTGAGTGTCGACAAAACACGTAAATTCTCTGCTCCAACGTATGAGACGTAAAAACTGGTGCAATTTGTTGTTGCATCATGTGCCAGCAGTCTTCGATAGTGTGTTACGAGCTTAGCGCGATAAGTTTGTTGACAGCATTTAGGCGACGTTTTATTTGTTAACGGCCCCATACAGCGATTGCACAACAGTAAAGGACATGAGTCAATGTATAGTTGTGCGTCGTGGGAGGTTTTGCAGCCTCGTGTGAGCCCGGATAGCTCAGTCGGTAGAGCATTAGGCTTTTAACCTAAGGGCCCAGGTTTCAAGTCCCTGTCCAGGCGGAAATTTTAATACTTTGGTAGCGATTCGTCTGGTAGCGGTGGAGACGCTACAGAAAATAATGCAGCTACGCCGTTTTCTGACACCACAGTGCTTTAAACGGTAGCAGTTGCATGTGTCCGGAGAACACCGCGCTAACGGCAGTCGTGGCCGAGTGGTTAAGGCGTCTGACTCGAAATCAGATTTCCTCTGGGAGCGTAGGTTCGAATCCCACCGGCTGCGTGCGATTTTGCGTAAAGAGGAGCAAACATTTTCACACACATGTGACATGTGTGGGCGAATGCGGGTGCAAACCAGTGACGCCATTCTCAACAAGACGAAAATTTCCGTTTTAAGAATACTGAGTTTTCGCGACGACCGCTGCTTACTCTGGCTATCGGTTCACCTCACACTGACACTGACGCTGGGACTGCAGAAAGCCGTCGCTGAGATCGTGAGTACACAGATGTGCTCGAAAGTGATGGACAGAGCGAACATCTCATTTTCTTTTTAAGAATCGCAATTTCAATCACTCGAGTGCGGCAAAAGCAGTGGTGCAGCGTTTCTTTTCTTAAGATCTCGCAGCTGCTTGGAGGTATGTCCATCGTTTTAAGACGACAGAAAACTAGCGTCAGCGGTGCGTCAGTGGGAAGTCGGTGAAGTCGCCATTGGAGCCGTAAGCCAGTAATTACGACATGCGAATCACTCGCACACCACGCAGCTGTACGATAATGCTCTTGCGTGGGTCCGCATAGCTGAGTCGGTAGAGGTTTAGGTTTTCAACCAAAGGGTCCTGGGTTCAAGTCCCTGTCTGGGCGAAAATTAATACACCTGGGTTCAAGTCCCTGTCTGGGCGAAAATTAATACACTTTCGTAACGGCTAATGGAAACCGTACAGGAAAGAGTGAGGCCACGCCGTTTTCTGCCACCAGATTGCTTCTAAAGATGGCGGTTTCAGTTGTCGGGAGTCGCTTCCGCCACCGGCAGTCGTGGCCGAGTGGTTAAGGCGTCTGACTTGAAATCAGATTCCCTCTGGGAGCGTAGGTTCGAGTCCTGCCGACTGCGAAAATTTTCTCGCTCTCAAATGGCGGACGTTCAGCTGCATCCTAGCAGTTGCGTCACTACTAAACACGTGGGTCACCAGCAATGTGCAGTGCTATTTGATCCAGGGCGCAGCGCTACAGTCGCGCCCAGAAGCCGCAGCTCATCTCCGCGTCTCACAGGCGTCCACCAGGTGTTAGTACAAGTGTCGCCTCACTGGGCAGTGCAGATGTGTCCATTTTAGCTTGCAGACGATGACGTGTAGCAATTTATGAGCTAACGCAAGTCGAATGTTTTACCGTGTGTATCTGCTAGATACTGCCTCTCATACTGTGGAGAGACTCACTCTTTCTTGTGTTTCGTTCTCCGCACACGAGTTGCCCCTGGCATCGATATAGCACGGGTTTTCTAGCGTCAGCGAAGTCAATATTACACGAATCGAGTCGACATGTTTGCTTGTTACGATGACGGAAGAAGAAGAAATGTGTGTGTAACTTCACTGCATCGGCTGCTCGCCTTTCAGCGCCCCTGTGTCTTATCAGACGAAGGTGACTGTGAAATTGGCAACGAGGCAGAGGTTAATGAACACATGCAAATGAGAACCTTCAACGTCAGCCGAAATAGCTCAGTTGGGAGAGCGTTAGACTGAAGATGTAAAGGTCCCTGGTTCGATCCTGGGTTTCGGCAGGGATTCGTTTTGATGCGACGCCAATGGAATTACTCTGCGTTTGTGATAATGCAACTACCGCTGACAACAAAAATGACTCTCTCCTGTAGCTGTTCTGGTTGTCTAGTGCATGCCATAAGAGGAACTCACTAGACAACTAACTCCCCTAGAAGCAAAAGAATTAAAAATATCCTACCGACTGCATTCCTTTTTCTGTGTCAGGTGGTGAAGAACGTCTTCAACGGAACCGTGAAATGAGCGAAAGCGTGGGAAACATTGCATTCGAAATGCTTGTGAATTTTCCAATTGCCCAGTGAGTGTCGACAAAACACGTAAATTCTCTGCTCCAACGTATGAGACGTAAAAACTGGTGCAATTTGTTGTTGCATCATGTGCCAGCAGTCTTCGATAGTGTGTTACGAGCTTAGCGCGATAAGTTTGTTGACAGCATTTAGGCGACGTTTTATTTGTTAACGGCCCCATACAGCGATTGCACAACAGTAAAGGACATGAGTCAATGTATAGTTGTGCGTCGTGGGAGGTTTTGCAGCCTCGTGTGAGCCCGGATAGCTCAGTCGGTAGAGCATTAGGCTTTTAACCTAAGGGCCCAGGTTTCAAGTCCCTGTCCAGGCGGAAATTTTAATACTTTGGTAGCGATTCGTCTGGTAGCGGTGGAGACGCTACAGAAAATAATGCAGCTACGCCGTTTTCTGACACCACAGTGCTTTAAACGGTAGCAGTTGCATGTGTCCGGAGAACACCGCGCTAACGGCAGTCGTGGCCGAGTGGTTAAGGCGTCTGACTCGAAATCAGATTTCCTCTGGGAGCGTAGGTTCGAATCCCACCGGCTGCGTGCGATTTTGCGTAAAGAGGAGCAAACATTTTCACACACATGTGACATGTGTGGGCGAATGCGGGTGCAAACCAGTGACGCCATTCTCAACAAGACGAAAATTTCCGTTTTAAGAATACTGAGTTTTCGCGACGACCGCTGCTTACTCTGGCTATCGGTTCACCTCACACTGACACTGACGCTGGGACTGCAGAAAGCCGTCGCTGAGATCGTGAGTACACAGATGTGCTCGAAAGTGATGGACAGAGCGAACATCTCATTTTCTTTTTAAGAATCGCAATTTCAATCACTCGAGTGCGGCAAAAGCAGTGGTGCAGCGTTTCTTTTCTTAAGATCTCGCAGCTGCTTGGAGGTATGTCCATCGTTTTAAGACGACAGAAAACTAGCGTCAGCGGTGCGTCAGTGGGAAGTCGGTGAAGTCGCCATTGGAGCCGTAAGCCAGTAATTACGACATGCGAATCACTCGCACACCACGCAGCTGTACGATAATGCTCTTGCGTGGGTCCGCATAGCTGAGTCGGTAGAGGTTTAGGTTTTCAACCAAAGGGTCCTGGGTTCAAGTCCCTGTCTGGGCGAAAATTAATACACCTGGGTTCAAGTCCCTGTCTGGGCGAAAATTAATACACTTTCGTAACGGCTAATGGAAACCGTACAGGAAAGAGTGAGGCCACGCCGTTTTCTGCCACCAGATTGCTTCTAAAGATGGCGGTTTCAGTTGTCGGGAGTCGCTTCCGCCACCGGCAGTCGTGGCCGAGTGGTTAAGGCGTCTGACTTGAAATCAGATTCCCTCTGGGAGCGTAGGTTCGAGTCCTGCCGACTGCGAAAATTTTCTCGCTCTCAAATGGCGGACGTTCAGCTGCATCCTAGCAGTTGCGTCACTACTAAACACGTGGGTCACCAGCAATGTGCAGTGCTATTTGATCCAGGGCGCAGCGCTACAGTCGCGCCCAGAAGCCGCAGCTCATCTCCGCGTCTCACAGGCGTCCACCAGGTGTTAGTACAAGTGTCGCCTCACTGGGCAGTGCAGATGTGTCCATTTTAGCTTGCAGACGATGACGTGTAGCAATTTATGAGCTAACGCAAGTCGAATGTTTTACCGTGTGTATCTGCTAGATACTGCCTCTCATACTGTGGAGAGACTCACTCTTTCTTGTGTTTCGTTCTCCGCACACGAGTTGCCCCTGGCATCGATATAGCACGGGTTTTCTAGCGTCAGCGAAGTCAATATTACACGAATCGAGTCGACATGTTTGCTTGTTACGATGACGGAAGAAGAAGAAATGTGTGTGTAACTTCACTGCATCGGCTGCTCGCCTTTCAGCGCCCCTGTGTCTTATCAGACGAAGGTGACTGTGAAATTGGCAACGAGGCAGAGGTTAATGAACACATGCAAATGAGAACCTTCAACGTCAGCCGAAATAGCTCAGTTGGGAGAGCGTTAGACTGAAGATGTAAAGGTCCCTGGTTCGATCCTGGGTTTCGGCAGGGATTCGTTTTGATGCGACGCCAATGGAATTACTCTGCGTTTGTGATAATGCAACTACCGCTGACAACAAAAATGACTCTCTCCTGTAGCTGTTCTGGTTGTCTAGTGCATGCCATAAGAGGAACTCACTAGACAACTAACTCCCCTAGAAGCAAAAGAATTAAAAATATCCTACCGACTGCATTCCTTTTTCTGTGTCAGGTGGTGAAGAACGTCTTCAACGGAACCGTGAAATGAGCGAAAGCGTGGGAAACATTGCATTCGAAATGCTTGTGAATTTTCCAATTGCCCAGTGAGTGTCGACAAAACACGTAAATTCTCTGCTCCAACGTATGAGACGTAAAAACTGGTGCAATTTGTTGTTGCATCATGTGCCAGCAGTCTTCGATAGTGTGTTACGAGCTTAGCGCGATAAGTTTGTTGACAGCATTTAGGCGACGTTTTATTTGTTAACGGCCCCATACAGCGATTGCACAACAGTAAAGGACATGAGTCAATGTATAGTTGTGCGTCGTGGGAGGTTTTGCAGCCTCGTGTGAGCCCGGATAGCTCAGTCGGTAGAGCATTAGGCTTTTAACCTAAGGGCCCAGGTTTCAAGTCCCTGTCCAGGCGGAAATTTTAATACTTTGGTAGCGATTCGTCTGGTAGCGGTGGAGACGCTACAGAAAATAATGCAGCTACGCCGTTTTCTGACACCACAGTGCTTTAAACGGTAGCAGTTGCATGTGTCCGGAGAACACCGCGCTAACGGCAGTCGTGGCCGAGTGGTTAAGGCGTCTGACTCGAAATCAGATTTCCTCTGGGAGCGTAGGTTCGAATCCCACCGGCTGCGTGCGATTTTGCGTAAAGAGGAGCAAACATTTTCACACACATGTGACATGTGTGGGCGAATGCGGGTGCAAACCAGTGACGCCATTCTCAACAAGACGAAAATTTCCGTTTTAAGAATACTGAGTTTTCGCGACGACCGCTGCTTACTCTGGCTATCGGTTCACCTCACACTGACACTGACGCTGGGACTGCAGAAAGCCGTCGCTGAGATCGTGAGTACACAGATGTGCTCGAAAGTGATGGACAGAGCGAACATCTCATTTTCTTTTTAAGAATCGCAATTTCAATCACTCGAGTGCGGCAAAAGCAGTGGTGCAGCGTTTCTTTTCTTAAGATCTCGCAGCTGCTTGGAGGTATGTCCATCGTTTTAAGACGACAGAAAACTAGCGTCAGCGGTGCGTCAGTGGGAAGTCGGTGAAGTCGCCATTGGAGCCGTAAGCCAGTAATTACGACATGCGAATCACTCGCACACCACGCAGCTGTACGATAATGCTCTTGCGTGGGTCCGCATAGCTGAGTCGGTAGAGGTTTAGGTTTTCAACCAAAGGGTCCTGGGTTCAAGTCCCTGTCTGGGCGAAAATTAATACACCTGGGTTCAAGTCCCTGTCTGGGCGAAAATTAATACACTTTCGTAACGGCTAATGGAAACCGTACAGGAAAGAGTGAGGCCACGCCGTTTTCTGCCACCAGATTGCTTCTAAAGATGGCGGTTTCAGTTGTCGGGAGTCGCTTCCGCCACCGGCAGTCGTGGCCGAGTGGTTAAGGCGTCTGACTTGAAATCAGATTCCCTCTGGGAGCGTAGGTTCGAGTCCTGCCGACTGCGAAAATTTTCTCGCTCTCAAATGGCGGACGTTCAGCTGCATCCTAGCAGTTGCGTCACTACTAAACACGTGGGTCACCAGCAATGTGCAGTGCTATTTGATCCAGGGCGCAGCGCTACAGTCGCGCCCAGAAGCCGCAGCTCATCTCCGCGTCTCACAGGCGTCCACCAGGTGTTAGTACAAGTGTCGCCTCACTGGGCAGTGCAGATGTGTCCATTTTAGCTTGCAGACGATGACGTGTAGCAATTTATGAGCTAACGCAAGTCGAATGTTTTACCGTGTGTATCTGCTAGATACTGCCTCTCATACTGTGGAGAGACTCACTCTTTCTTGTGTTTCGTTCTCCGCACACGAGTTGCCCCTGGCATCGATATAGCACGGGTTTTCTAGCGTCAGCGAAGTCAATATTACACGAATCGAGTCGACATGTTTGCTTGTTACGATGACGGAAGAAGAAGAAATGTGTGTGTAACTTCACTGCATCGGCTGCTCGCCTTTCAGCGCCCCTGTGTCTTATCAGACGAAGGTGACTGTGAAATTGGCAACGAGGCAGAGGTTAATGAACACATGCAAATGAGAACCTTCAACGTCAGCCGAAATAGCTCAGTTGGGAGAGCGTTAGACTGAAGATGTAAAGGTCCCTGGTTCGATCCTGGGTTTCGGCAGGGATTCGTTTTGATGCGACGCCAATGGAATTACTCTGCGTTTGTGATAATGCAACTACCGCTGACAACAAAAATGACTCTCTCCTGTAGCTTTTCTGGTTGTCTAGTGCATGCCATAAGAGGAACTCACTAGACAACTAACTCCCCTAGAAGCAAAAGAATTAAAAATATCCTACCGACTGCATTCCTTTTTCTGTGTCAGGTGGTGAAGAACGTCTTCAACGGAACCGTGAAATGAGCGAAAGCGTGGGAAACATTGCATTCGAAATGCTTGTGAATTTTCCAATTGCCCAGTGAGTGTCGACAAAACACGTAAATTCTCTGCTCCAACGTATGAGACGTAAAAACTGGTGCAATTTGTTGTTGCATCATGTGCCAGCAGTCTTCGATAGTGTGTTACGAGCTTAGCGCGATAAGTTTGTTGACAGCATTTAGGCGACGTTTTATTTGTTAACGGCCCCATACAGCGATTGCACAACAGTAAAGGACATGAGTCAATGTATAGTTGTGCGTCGTGGGAGGTTTTGCAGCCTCGTGTGAGCCCGGATAGCTCAGTCGGTAGAGCATTAGGCTTTTAACCTAAGGGCCCAGGTTTCAAGTCCCTGTCCAGGCGGAAATTTTAATACTTTGGTAGCGATTCGTCTGGTAGCGGTGGAGACGCTACAGAAAATAATGCAGCTACGCCGTTTTCTGACACCACAGTGCTTTAAACGGTAGCAGTTGCATGTGTCCGGAGAACACCGCGCTAACGGCAGTCGTGGCCGAGTGGTTAAGGCGTCTGACTCGAAATCAGATTTCCTCTGGGAGCGTAGGTTCGAATCCTACCGGCTGCGTGCGATTTTGCGTAAAGAGGAGCAAACATTTTCACACACATGTGACATGTGTGGGCGAATGCGGGTGCAAACCAGTGACGCCATTCTCAACAAGACGAAAATTTCCGTTTTAAGAATACTGAGTTTTCGCGACGACCGCTGCTTACTCTGGCTATCGGTTCACCTCACACTGACACTGACGCTGGGACTGCAGAAAGCCGTCGCTGAGATCGTGAGTACACAGATGTGCTCGAAAGTGATGGACAGAGCGAACATCTCATTTTCTTTTTAAGAATCGCAATTTCAATCACTCGAGTGCGGCAAAAGCAGTGGTGCAGCGTTTCTTTTCTTAAGATCTCGCAGCTGCTTGGAGGTATGTCCATCGTTTTAAGACGACAGAAAACTAGCGTCAGCGGTGCGTCAGTGGGAAGTCGGTGAAGTCGCCATTGGAGCCGTAAGCCAGTAATTACGACATGCGAATCACTCGCACACCACGCAGCTGTACGATAATGCTCTTGCGTGGGTCCGCATAGCTGAGTCGGTAGAGCTTTAGGTTTTCAACCAAAGGGTCCTGGGTTCAAGTCCCTGTCTGGGCGAAAATTAATACACCTGGGTTCAAGTCCCTGTCTGGGCGAAAATTAATACACTTTCGTAACGGCTAATGGAAACCGTACAGGAAAGAGTGAGGCCACGCCGTTTTCTGCCACCAGATTGCTTCTAAAGATGGCGGTTTCAGTTGTCGGGAGTCGCTTCCGCCACCGGCAGTCGTGGCCGAGTGGTTAAGGCGTCTGACTTGAAATCAGATTCCCTCTGGGAGCGTAGGTTCGAGTCCTGCCGACTGCGAAAATTTTCTCGCTCTCAAATGGCGGACGTTCAGCTGCATCCTAGCAGTTGCGTCACTACTAAACACGTGGGTCACCAGCAATGTGCAGTGCTATTTGATCCAGGGCGCAGCGCTACAGTCGCGCCCAGAAGCCGCAGCTCATCTCCGCGTCTCACAGGCGTCCACCAGGTGTTAGTACAAGTGTCGCCTCACTGGGCAGTGCAGATGTGTCCATTTTAGCTTGCAGACGATGACGTGTAGCAATTTATGAGCTAACGCAAGTCGAATGTTTTACCGTGTGTATCTGCTAGATACTGCCTCTCATACTGTGGAGAGACTCACTCTTTCTTGTGTTTCGTTCTCCGCACACGAGTTGCCCCTGGCATCGATATAGCACGGGTTTTCTAGCGTCAGCGAAGTCAATATTACACGAATCGAGTCGACATGTTTGCTTGTTACGATGACGGAAGAAGAAGAAATGTGTGTGTAACTTCACTGCATCGGCTGCTCGCCTTTCAGCGCCCCTGTGTCTTATCAGACGAAGGTGACTGTGAAATTGGCAACGAGGCAGAGGTTAATGAACACATGCAAATGAGAACCTTCAACGTCAGCCGAAATAGCTCAGTTGGGAGAGCGTTAGACTGAAGATGTAAAGGTCCCTGGTTCGATCCTGGGTTTCGGCAGGGATTCGTTTTGATGCGACGCCAATGGAATTACTCTGCGTTTGTGATAATGCAACTACCGCTGACAACAAAAATGACTCTCTCCTGTAGCTTTTCTGGTTGTCTAGTGCATGCCATAAGAGGAACTCACTAGACAACTAACTCCCCTAGAAGCAAAAGAATTAAAAATATCCTACCGACTGCATTCCTTTTTCTGTGTCAGGTGGTGAAGAACGTCTTCAACGGAACCGTGAAATGAGCGAAAGCGTGGGAAACATTGCATTCGAAATGCTTGTGAATTTTCCAATTGCCCAGTGAGTGTCGACAAAACACGTAAATTCTCTGCTCCAACGTATGAGACGTAAAAACTGGTGCAATTTGTTGTTGCATCATGTGCCAGCAGTCTTCGATAGTGTGTTACGAGCTTAGCGCGATAAGTTTGTTGACAGCATTTAGGCGACGTTTTATTTGTTAACGGCCCCATACAGCGATTGCACAACAGTAAAGGACATGAGTCAATGTATAGTTGTGCGTCGTGGGAGGTTTTGCAGCCTCGTGTGAGCCCGGATAGCTCAGTCGGTAGAGCATTAGGCTTTTAACCTAAGGGCCCAGGTTTCAAGTCCCTGTCCAGGCGGAAATTTTAATACTTTGGTAGCGATTCGTCTGGTAGCGGTGGAGACGCTACAGAAAATAATGCAGCTACGCCGTTTTCTGACACCACAGTGCTTTAAACGGTAGCAGTTGCATGTGTCCG
This sequence comes from Schistocerca americana, assembly GCF_021461395.2. Classification (NCBI taxonomy): domain Eukaryota; kingdom Metazoa; phylum Arthropoda; class Insecta; order Orthoptera; family Acrididae; genus Schistocerca; species Schistocerca americana. The sequence continues at coordinate 805,874,877 of NC_060121.1, forward strand.
GAGAACACCGCGCTAACGGCAGTCGTGGCCGAGTGGTTAAGGCGTCTGACTCGAAATCAGATTTCCTCTGGGAGCGTAGGTTCGAATCCTACCGGCTGCGTGCGATTTTGCGTAAAGAGGAGCAAACATTTTCACACACATGTGACATGTGTGGGCGAATGCGGGTGCAAACCAGTGACGCCATTCTCAACAAGACGAAAATTTCCGTTTTAAGAATACTGAGTTTTCGCGACGACCGCTGCTTACTCTGGCTATCGGTTCACCTCACACTGACACTGACGCTGGGACTGCAGAAAGCCGTCGCTGAGATCGTGAGTACACAGATGTGCTCGAAAGTGATGGACAGAGCGAACATCTCATTTTCTTTTTAAGAATCGCAATTTCAATCACTCGAGTGCGGCAAAAGCAGTGGTGCAGCGTTTCTTTTCTTAAGATCTCGCAGCTGCTTGGAGGTATGTCCATCGTTTTAAGACGACAGAAAACTAGCGTCAGCGGTGCGTCAGTGGGAAGTCGGTGAAGTCGCCATTGGAGCCGTAAGCCAGTAATTACGACATGCGAATCACTCGCACACCACGCAGCTGTACGATAATGCTCTTGCGTGGGTCCGCATAGCTGAGTCGGTAGAGCTTTAGGTTTTCAACCAAAGGGTCCTGGGTTCAAGTCCCTGTCTGGGCGAAAATTAATACACCTGGGTTCAAGTCCCTGTCTGGGCGAAAATTAATACACTTTCGTAACGGCTAATGGAAACCGTACAGGAAAGAGTGAGGCCACGCCGTTTTCTGCCACCAGATTGCTTCTAAAGATGGCGGTTTCAGTTGTCGGGAGTCGCTTCCGCCACCGGCAGTCGTGGCCGAGTGGTTAAGGCGTCTGACTTGAAATCAGATTCCCTCTGGGAGCGTAGGTTCGAGTCCTGCCGACTGCGAAAATTTTCTCGCTCTCAAATGGCGGACGTTCAGCTGCATCCTAGCAGTTGCGTCACTACTAAACACGTGGGTCACCAGCAATGTGCAGTGCTATTTGATCCAGGGCGCAGCGCTACAGTCGCGCCCAGAAGCCGCAGCTCATCTCCGCGTCTCACAGGCGTCCACCAGGTGTTAGTACAAGTGTCGCCTCACTGGGCAGTGCAGATGTGTCCATTTTAGCTTGCAGACGATGACGTGTAGCAATTTATGAGCTAACGCAAGTCGAATGTTTTACCGTGTGTATCTGCTAGATACTGCCTCTCATACTGTGGAGAGACTCACTCTTTCTTGTGTTTCGTTCTCCGCACACGAGTTGCCCCTGGCATCGATATAGCACGGGTTTTCTAGCGTCAGCGAAGTCAATATTACACGAATCGAGTCGACATGTTTGCTTGTTACGATGACGGAAGAAGAAGAAATGTGTGTGTAACTTCACTGCATCGGCTGCTCGCCTTTCAGCGCCCCTGTGTCTTATCAGACGAAGGTGACTGTGAAATTGGCAACGAGGCAGAGGTTAATGAACACATGCAAATGAGAACCTTCAACGTCAGCCGAAATAGCTCAGTTGGGAGAGCGTTAGACTGAAGATGTAAAGGTCCCTGGTTCGATCCTGGGTTTCGGCAGGGATTCGTTTTGATGCGACGCCAATGGAATTACTCTGCGTTTGTGATAATGCAACTACCGCTGACAACAAAAATGACTCTCTCCTGTAGCTGTTCTGGTTGTCTAGTGCATGCCATAAGAGGAACTCACTAGACAACTAACTCCCCTAGAAGCAAAAGAATTAAAAATACCCTACCGACTGCATTCCTTTTTCTGTGTCAGGTGGTGAAGAACGTCTTCAACGGAACCGTGAAATGAGCGAAAGCGTGGGAAACATTGCATTCGAAATGCTTGTGAATTTTCCAATTGCCCAGTGAGTGTCGACAAAACACGTAAATTCTCTGCTCCAACGTATGAGACGTAACAACTGGTGCAATTTGTTGTTGCATCATGTGCCAGCAGTCTTCGATAGTGTGTTACGAGCTTAGCGCGATAAGTTTGTTGACAGCATTTAGGCGACGTTTTATTTGTTAACGGCCCCATACAGCGATTGCACAACAGTAAAGGACATGAGTCAATGTATAGTTGTGCGTCGTGGGAGGTTTTGCAGCCTCGTGTGAGCCCGGATAGCTCAGTCGGTAGAGCATTAGGCTTTTAACCTAAGGGCCCAGGTTTCAAGTCCCTGTGCAGGCGGAAATTTTAATACTTTGGTAGCGATTCGTCTGGTAGCGGTGGAGACGCTACAGAAAATAATGCAGCTACGCCGTTTTCTGACACCACAGTGCTTTAAACGGTAGCAGTTGCATGTGTCCGGAGAACACCGCGCTAACGGCAGTCGTGGCCGAGTGGTTAAGGCGTCTGACTCGAAATCAGATTCCCTCTGGGAGCGTAGGTTCGAATCCTACCGGCTGCGTGCGATTTTGCGTAAAGAGGAGCAAACATTTTCACACACATGTGACATGTGTGGGCGAATGCGGGTGCAAACCAGTGACGCCATTCTCAACAAGACGAAAATTTCCGTTTTAAGAATACTGAGTTTTCGCGACGACCGCTGCTCACTCTGGCTATCGGTTCACCTCACACTGACACTGACGCTGGGACTGCAGAAAGCCGTCGCTGAGATCGTGAGTACACAGATGTGCTCGAAAGTGATGGACAGAGCGAACATCTCATTTTCTTTTTAAGAATCGCAATTTCAATCACTCGAGTGCGGCAAAAGCAGTGGTGCAGCGTTTCTTTTCTTAAGATCTCGCAGCTGCTTGGAGGTATGTCCATCGTTTTAAGACGACAGAAAACTAGCGTCAGCGGTGCGTCAGTGGGAAGTCGGTGAAGTCGCCATTGGAGCCGTAAGCCAGTAATTACGACATGCGAATCACTCGCACACCACGCAGCTGTACGATAATGCTCTTGCGTGGGTCCGCATAGCTGAGTCGGTAGAGCTTTAGGTTTTCAACCAAAGGGTCCTGGGTTCAAGTCCCTGTCTGGGCGAAAATTAATACACCTGGGTTCAAGTCCCTGTCTGGGCGAAAATTAATACACTTTCGTAACGGCTAATGGAAACCGTACAGGAAAGAGTGAGGCCACGCCGTTTTCTGCCACCAGATTGCTTCTAAAGATGGCGGTTTCAGTTGTCGGGAGTCGCTTCCGCCACCGGCAGTCGTGGCCGAGTGGTTAAGGCGTCTGACTTGAAATCAGATTCCCTCTGGGAGCGTAGGTTCGAGTCCTGCCGACTGCGAAAATTTTCTCGCTCTCAAATGGCGGACGTTCAGCTGCATCCTAGCAGTTGCGTCACTACTAAACACGTGGGTCACCAGCAATGTGCAGTGCTATTTGATCCAGGGCGCAGCGCTACAGTCGCGCCCAGAAGCCGCAGCTCATCTCCGCGTCTCACAGGCGTCCACCAGGTGTTAGTACAAGTGTCGCCTCACTGGGCAGTGCAGATGTGTCCATTTTAGCTTGCAGACGATGACGTGTAGCAATTTATGAGCTAACGCAAGTCGAATGTTTTACCGTGTGTATCTGCTAGATACTGCCTCTCATACTGTGGAGAGACTCACTCTTTCTTGTGTTTCGTTCTCCGCACACGAGTTGCCCCTGGCATCGATATAGCACGGGTTTTCTAGCGTCAGCGAAGTCAATATTACACGAATCGAGTCGACATGTTTGCTTGTTACGATGACGGAAGAAGAAGAAATGTGTGTGTAACTTCACTGCATCGGCTGCTCGCCTTTCAGCGCCCCTGTGTCTTATCAGACGAAGGTGACTGTGAAATTGGCAACGAGGCAGAGGTTAATGAACACATGCAAATGAGAACCTTCAACGTCAGCCGAAATAGCTCAGTTGGGAGAGCGTTAGACTGAAGATGTAAAGGTCCCTGGTTCGATCCTGGGTTTCGGCAGGGATTCGTTTTGATGCGACGCCAATGGAATTACTCTGCGTTTGTGATAATGCAACTACCGCTGACAACAAAAATGACTCTCTCCTGTAGCTGTTCTGGTTGTCTAGTGCATGCCATAAGAGGAACTCACTAGACAACTAACTCCCCTAGAAGCAAAAGAATTAAAAATACCCTACCGACTGCATTCCTTTTTCTGTGTCAGGTGGTGAAGAACGTCTTCAACGGAACCGTGAAATGAGCGAAAGCGTGGGAAACATTGCATTCGAAATGCTTGTGAATTTTCCAATTGCCCAGTGAGTGTCGACAAAACACGTAAATTCTCTGCTCCAACGTATGAGACGTAACAACTGGTGCAATTTGTTGTTGCATCATGTGCCAGCAGTCTTCGATAGTGTGTTACGAGCTTAGCGCGATAAGTTTGTTGACAGCATTTAGGCGACGTTTTATTTGTTAACGGCCCCATACAGCGATTGCACAACAGTAAAGGACATGAGTCAATGTATAGTTGTGCGTCGTGGGAGGTTTTGCAGCCTCGTGTGAGCCCGGATAGCTCAGTCGGTAGAGCATTAGGCTTTTAACCTAAGGGCCCAGGTTTCAAGTCCCTGTGCAGGCGGAAATTTTAATACTTTGGTAGCGATTCGTCTGGTAGCGGTGGAGACGCTACAGAAAATAATGCAGCTACGCCGTTTTCTGACACCACAGTGCTTTAAACGGTAGCAGTTGCATGTGTCCGGAGAACACCGCGCTAACGGCAGTCGTGGCCGAGTGGTTAAGGCGTCTGACTCGAAATCAGATTCCCTCTGGGAGCGTAGGTTCGAATCCTACCGGCTGCGTGCGATTTTGCGTAAAGAGGAGCAAACATTTTCACACACATGTGACATGTGTGGGCGAATGCGGGTGCAAACCAGTGACGCCATTCTCAACAAGACGAAAATTTCCGTTTTAAGAATACTGAGTTTTCGCGACGACCGCTGCTCACTCTGGCTATCGGTTCACCTCACACTGACACTGACGCTGGGACTGCAGAAAGCCGTCGCTGAGATCGTGAGTACACAGATGTGCTCGAAAGTGATGGACAGAGCGAACATCTCATTTTCTTTTTAAGAATCGCAATTTCAATCACTCGAGTGCGGCAAAAGCAGTGGTGCAGCGTTTCTTTTCTTAAGATCTCGCAGCTGCTTGGAGGTATGTCCATCGTTTTAAGACGACAGAAAACTAGCGTCAGCGGTGCGTCAGTGGGAAGTCGGTGAAGTCGCCATTGGAGCCGTAAGCCAGTAATTACGACATGCGAATCACTCGCACACCACGCAGCTGTACGATAATGCTCTTGCGTGGGTCCGCATAGCTGAGTCGGTAGAGCTTTAGGTTTTCAACCAAAGGGTCCTGGGTTCAAGTCCCTGTCTGGGCGAAAATTAATACACCTGGGTTCAAGTCCCTGTCTGGGCGAAAATTAATACACTTTCGTAACGGCTAATGGAAACCGTACAGGAAAGAGTGAGGCCACGCCGTTTTCTGCCACCAGATTGCTTCTAAAGATGGCGGTTTCAGTTGTCGGGAGTCGCTTCCGCCACCGGCAGTCGTGGCCGAGTGGTTAAGGCGTCTGACTTGAAATCAGATTCCCTCTGGGAGCGTAGGTTCGAGTCCTGCCGACTGCGAAAATTTTCTCGCTCTCAAATGGCGGACGTTCAGCTGCATCCTAGCAGTTGCGTCACTACTAAACACGTGGGTCACCAGCAATGTGCAGTGCTATTTGATCCAGGGCGCAGCGCTACAGTCGCGCCCAGAAGCCGCAGCTCATCTCCGCGTCTCACAGGCGTCCACCAGGTGTTAGTACAAGTGTCGCCTCACTGGGCAGTGCAGATGTGTCCATTTTAGCTTGCAGACGATGACGTGTAGCAATTTATGAGCTAACGCAAGTCGAATGTTTTACCGTGTGTATCTGCTAGATACTGCCTCTCATACTGTGGAGAGACTCACTCTTTCTTGTGTTTCGTTCTCCGCACACGAGTTGCCCCTGGCATCGATATAGCACGGGTTTTCTAGCGTCAGCGAAGTCAATATTACACGAATCGAGTCGACATGTTTGCTTGTTACGATGACGGAAGAAGAAGAAATGTGTGTGTAACTTCACTGCATCGGCTGCTCGCCTTTCAGCGCCCCTGTGTCTTATCAGACGAAGGTGACTGTGAAATTGGCAACGAGGCAGAGGTTAATGAACACATGCAAATGAGAACCTTCAACGTCAGCCGAAATAGCTCAGTTGGGAGAGCGTTAGACTGAAGATGTAAAGGTCCCTGGTTCGATCCTGGGTTTCGGCAGGGATTCGTTTTGATGCGACGCCAATGGAATTACTCTGCGTTTGTGATAATGCAACTACCGCTGACAACAAAAATGACTCTCTCCTGTAGCTGTTCTGGTTGTCTAGTGCATGCCATAAGAGGAACTCACTAGACAACTAACTCCCCTAGAAGCAAAAGAATTAAAAATACCCTACCGACTGCATTCCTTTTTCTGTGTCAGGTGGTGAAGAACGTCTTCAACGGAACCGTGAAATGAGCGAAAGCGTGGGAAACATTGCATTCGAAATGCTTGTGAATTTTCCAATTGCCCAGTGAGTGTCGACAAAACACGTAAATTCTCTGCTCCAACGTATGAGACGTAACAACTGGTGCAATTTGTTGTTGCATCATGTGCCAGCAGTCTTCGATAGTGTGTTACGAGCTTAGCGCGATAAGTTTGTTGACAGCATTTAGGCGACGTTTTATTTGTTAACGGCCCCATACAGCGATTGCACAACAGTAAAGGACATGAGTCAATGTATAGTTGTGCGTCGTGGGAGGTTTTGCAGCCTCGTGTGAGCCCGGATAGCTCAGTCGGTAGAGCATTAGGCTTTTAACCTAAGGGCCCAGGTTTCAAGTCCCTGTGCAGGCGGAAATTTTAATACTTTGGTAGCGATTCGTCTGGTAGCGGTGGAGACGCTACAGAAAATAATGCAGCTACGCCGTTTTCTGACACCACAGTGCTTTAAACGGTAGCAGTTGCATGTGTCCGGAGAACACCGCGCTAACGGCAGTCGTGGCCGAGTGGTTAAGGCGTCTGACTCGAAATCAGATTCCCTCTGGGAGCGTAGGTTCGAATCCTACCGGCTGCGTGCGATTTTGCGTAAAGAGGAGCAAACATTTTCACACACATGTGACATGTGTGGGCGAATGCGGGTGCAAACCAGTGACGCCATTCTCAACAAGACGAAAATTTCCGTTTTAAGAATACTGAGTTTTCGCGACGACCGCTGCTCACTCTGGCTATCGGTTCACCTCACACTGACACTGACGCTGGGACTGCAGAAAGCCGTCGCTGAGATCGTGAGTACACAGATGTGCTCGAAAGTGATGGACAGAGCGAACATCTCATTTTCTTTTTAAGAATCGCAATTTCAATCACTCGAGTGCGGCAAAAGCAGTGGTGCAGCGTTTCTTTTCTTAAGATCTCGCAGCTGCTTGGAGGTATGTCCATCGTTTTAAGACGACAGAAAACTAGCGTCAGCGGTGCGTCAGTGGGAAGTCGGTGAAGTCGCCATTGGAGCCGTAAGCCAGTAATTACGACATGCGAATCACTCGCACACCACGCAGCTGTACGATAATGCTCTTGCGTGGGTCCGCATAGCTGAGTCGGTAGAGCGTTAGGTTTTCAACCAAAGGGTCCTGGGTTCAAGTCCCTGTCTGGGCGAAAATTAATACACCTGGGTTCAAGTCCCTGTCTGGGCGAAAATTAATACACTTTCGTAACGGCTAATGGAAACCGTACAGGAAAGAGTGAGGCCACGCCGTTTTCTGCCACCAGATTGCTTCTAAAGATGGCGGTTTCAGTTGTCGGATGTCGCTTCCGCCACCGGCAGTCGTGGCCGAGTGGTTAAGGCGTCTGACTTGAAATCAGATTCCCTCTGGGAGCGTAGGTTCGAGTCCTGCCGACTGCGAAAATTTTCTCGCTCTCAAATGGCGGACGTTCAGCTGCATCCTAGCAGTTGCGTCACTACTAAACACGTGGGTCACCAGCAATGTGCAGTGCTATTTGATCCAGGGCGCAGCGCTACAGTCGCGCCCAGAAGCCGCAGCTCATCTCCGCGTCTCACAGGCGTCCACCAGGTGTTAGTACAAGTGTCGCCTCACTGGGCAGTGCAGATGTGTCCATTTTAGCTTGCAGACGATGACGTGTAGCAATTTATGAGCTAACGCAAGTCGAATGTTTTACCGTGTGTATCTGCTAGATACTGCCTCTCATACTGTGGAGAGACTCACTCTTTCTTGTGTTTCGTTCTCCGCACACGAGTTGCCCCTGGCATCGATATAGCACGGGTTTTCTAGCGTCAGCGAAGTCAATATTACACGAATCGAGTCGACATGTTTGCTTGTTACGATGACGGAAGAAGAAGAAATGTGTGTGTAACTTCACTGCATCGGCTGCTCGCCTTTCAGCGCCCCTGTGTCTTATCAGACGAAGGTGACTGTGAAATTGGCAACGAGGCAGAGGTTAATGAACACATGCAAATGAGAACCTTCAACGTCAGCCGAAATAGCTCAGTTGGGAGAGCGTTAGACTGAAGATGTAAAGGTCCCTGGTTCGATCCTGGGTTTCGGCAGGGATTCGTTTTGATGCGACGCCAATGGAATTACTCTGCGTTTGTGATAATGCAACTACCGCTGACAACAAAAATGACTCTCTCCTGTAGCTGTTCTGGTTGTCTAGTGCATGCCATAAGAGGAACTCACTAGACAACTAACTCCCCTAGAAGCAAAAGAATTAAAAATACCCTACCGACTGCATTCCTTTTTCTGTGTCAGGTGGTGAAGAACGTCTTCAACGGAACCGTGAAATGAGCGAAAGCGTGGGAAACATTGCATTCGAAATGCTTGTGAATTTTCCAATTGCCCAGTGAGTGTCGACAAAACACGTAAATTCTCTGCTCCAACGTATGAGACGTAACAACTGGTGCAATTTGTTGTTGCATCATGTGCCAGCAGTCTTCGATAGTGTGTTACGAGCTTAGCGCGATAAGTTTGTTGACAGCATTTAGGCGACGTTTTATTTGTTAACGGCCCCATACAGCGATTGCACAACAGTAAAGGACATGAGTCAATGTATAGTTGTGCGTCGTGGGAGGTTTTGCAGCCTCGTGTGAGCCCGGATAGCTCAGTCGGTAGAGCATTAGGCTTTTAACCTAAGGGCCCAGGTTTCAAGTCCCTGTGCAGGCGGAAATTTTAATACTTTGGTAGCGATTCGTCTGGTAGCGGTGGAGACGCTACAGAAAATAATGCAGCTACGCCGTTTTCTGACACCACAGTGCTTTAAACGGTAGCAGTTGCATGTGTCCGGAGAACACCGCGCTAACGGCAGTCGTGGCCGAGTGGTTAAGGCGTCTGACTCGAAATCAGATTCCCTCTGGGAGCGTAGGTTCGAATCCTACCGGCTGCGTGCGATTTTGCGTAAAGAGGAGCAAACATTTTCACACACATGTGACATGTGTGGGCGAATGCGGGTGCAAACCAGTGACGCCATTCTCAACAAGACGAAAATTTCCGTTTTAAGAATACTGAGTTTTCGCGACGACCGCTGCTCACTCTGGCTATCGGTTCACCTCACACTGACACTGACGCTGGGACTGCAGAAAGCCGTCGCTGAGATCGTGAGTACACAGATGTGCTCGAAAGTGATGGACAGAGCGAACATCTCATTTTCTTTTTAAGAATCGCAATTTCAATCACTCGAGTGCGGCAAAAGCAGTGGTGCAGCGTTTCTTTTCTTAAGATCTCGCAGCTGCTTGGAGGTATGTCCATCGTTTTAAGACGACAGAAAACTAGCGTCAGCGGTGCGTCAGTGGGAAGTCGGTGAAGTCGCCATTGGAGCCGTAAGCCAGTAATTACGACATGCGAATCACTCGCACACCACGCAGCTGTACGATAATGCTCTTGCGTGGGTCCGCATAGCTGAGTCGGTAGAGCGTTAGGTTTTCAACCAAAGGGTCCTGGGTTCAAGTCCCTGTCTGGGCGAAAATTAATACACCTGGGTTCAAGTCCCTGTCTGGGCGAAAATTAATACACTTTCGTAACGGCTAATGGAAACCGTACAGGAAAGAGTGAGGCCACGCCGTTTTCTGCCACCAGATTGCTTCTAAAGATGGCGGTTTCAGTTGTCGGATGTCGCTTCCGCCACCGGCAGTCGTGGCCGAGTGGTTAAGGCGTCTGACTTGAAATCAGATTCCCTCTGGGAGCGTAGGTTCGAGTCCTGCCGACTGCGAAAATTTTCTCGCTCTCAAATGGCGGACGTTCAGCTGCATCCTAGCAGTTGCGTCACTACTAAACACGTGGGTCACCAGCAATGTGCAGTGCTATTTGATCCAGGGCGCAGCGCTACAGTCGCGCCCAGAAGCCGCAGCTCATCTCCGCGTCTCACAGGCGTCCACCAGGTGTTAGTACAAGTGTCGCCTCACTGGGCAGTGCAGATGTGTCCATTTTAGCTTGCAGACGATGACGTGTAGCAATTTATGAGCTAACGCAAGTCGAATGTTTTACCGTGTGTATCTGCTAGATACTGCCTCTCATACTGTGGAGAGACTCACTCCTTCTTGTGTTTCGTTCTCCGCACACGAGTTGCCCCTGGCATCGATATAGCACGGGTTTTCTAGCGTCAGCGAAGTCAATATTACACGAATCGAGTCGACATGTTTGCTTGTTACGATGACGGAAGAAGAAGAAATGTGTGTGTAACTTCACTGCATCGGCTGCTCGCCTTTCAGCGCCCCTGTGTCTTATCAGACGAAGGTGACTGTGAAATTGGCAACGAGGCAGAGTTTAATGAACACATGCAAATGAGAACCTTCAACGTCAGCCGAAATAGCTCAGTTGGGAGAGCGTTAGACTGAAGATCTAAAGGTCCCTGGTTCGATCCCGGGTTTCGGCAGGGATTCGTTTTGATGCGACGCCAATGGAATTACTCTGCGTTTGTGATAATGCAACTACCGCTGACAACAAAAATGACTCTCTCCTGTAGCTGTTCTGGTTGTCTAGTGCATGCCATAAGAGGAACTCACTAGACAACTAACTCCCCTAGAAGCAAAAGAATTAAAAATATCCTACCGACTGCATTCCTTTTTCTGTGTCAGGTGGTGAAGAACGTCTTCAACGGAACCGTGAAATGAGCGAAAGCGTGGGAAACATTGCATTCGAAATGCTTGTGAATTTTCCAATTGCCCAGTGAGTGTCGACAAAACACGTAAATTCTCTGCTCCAACGTATGAGACGTAACAACTGGTGCAATTTGTTGTTGCATCATGTGCCAGCAGTCTTCGATAGTGTGTTACGAGCTTAGCGCGATAAGTTTGTTGACAGCGATTGCACAACAGTAAAGGACATGAGTCAATGTATAGTTGTGCGTCGTGGGAGGTTTTGCAGCCTCGTGTGAGCCCGGATAGCTCAGTCGGTAGAGCATTAGGCTTTTAACCTAAGGGCCCAGGTTTCAAGTCCCTGTGCAGGCGGAAATTTTAATACTTTGGTAGCGATTCGTCTGGTAGCGGTGGAGACGCTACAGAAAATAATGCAGCTACGCCGTTTTCTGACACCACAGTGCTTTAAACGGTAGCAGTTGCATGTGTCCGGAGAACACCGCGCTAACGGCAGTCGTGGCCGAGTGGTTAAGGCGTCTGACTCGAAATCAGATTCCCTCTGGGAGCGTAGGTTCGAATCCTACCGGCTGCGTGCGATTTTGCGTAAAGAGGAGCAAACATTTTCACACACATGTGACATGTGTGGGCGAATGCGGGTGCAAACCAGTGACGCCATTCTCAACAAGACGAAAATTTCCGTTTTAAGAATACTGAGTTTTCGCGACGACCGCTGCTCACTCTGGCTATCGGTTCACCTCACACTGACACTGACGCTGGGACTGCAGAAAGCCGTCGCTGAGATCGTGAGTACACAGATGTGCTCGAAAGTGATGGACAGAGCGAACATCTCATTTTCTTTTTAAGAATCGCAATTTCAATCACTCGAGTGCGGCAAAAGCAGTGGTGCAGCGTTTCTTTTCTTAAGATCTCGCAGCTGCTTGGAGGTATGTCCATCGTTTTAAGACGACAGAAAACTAGCGTCAGCGGTGCGTCAGTGGGAAGTCGGTGAAGTCGCCATTGGAGCCGTAAGCCAGTAATTACGACATGCGAATCACTCGCACACCACGCAGCTGTACGATAATGCTCTTGCGTGGGTCCGCATAGCTGAGTCGGTAGAGCGTTAGGTTTTCAACCAAAGGGTCCTGGGTTCAAGTCCCTGTCTGGGCGAAAATTAATACACCTGGGTTCAAGTCCCTGTCTGGGCGAAAATTAATACACTTTCGTAACGGCTAATGGAAACCGTACAGGAAAGAGTGAGGCCACGCCGTTTTCTGCCACCAGATTGCTTCTAAAGATGGCGGTTTCAGTTGTCGGATGTCGCTTCCGCCACCGGCAGTCGTGGCCGAGTGGTTAAGGCGTCTGACTTGAAATCAGATTCCCTCTGGGAGCGTAGGTTCGAGTCCTGCCGACTGCGAAAATTTTCTCGCTCTCAAATGGCGGACGTTCAGCTGCATCCTAGCAGTTGCGTCACTACTAAACACGTGGGTCACCAGCAATGTGCAGTGCTATTTGATCCAGGGCGCAGCGCTACAGTCGCGCCCAGAAGCCGCAGCTCATCTCCGCGTCTCACAGGCGTCCACCAGGTGTTAGTACAAGTGTCGCCTCACTGGGCAGTGCAGATGTGTCCATTTTAGCTTGCAGACGATGACGTGTAGCAATTTATGAGCTAACGCAAGTCGAATGTTTTACCGTGTGTATCTGCTAGATACTGCCTCTCATACTGTGGAGAGACTCACTCCTTCTTGTGTTTCGTTCTCCGCACACGAGTTGCCCCTGGCATCGATATAGCACGGGTTTTCTAGCGTCAGCGAAGTCAATATTACACGAATCGAGTCGACATGTTTGCTTGTTACGATGACGGAAGAAGAAGAAATGTGTGTGTAACTTCACTGCATCGGCTGCTCGCCTTTCAGCGCCCCTGTGTCTTATCAGACGAAGGTGACTGTGAAATTGGCAACGAGGCAGAGTTTAATGAACACATGCAAATGAGAACCTTCAACGTCAGCCGAAATAGCTCAGTTGGGAGAGCGTTAGACTGAAGATCTAAAGGTCCCTGGTTCGATCCCGGGTTTCGGCAGGGATTCGTTTTGATGCGACGCCAATGGAATTACTCTGCGTTTGTGATAATGCAACTACCGCTGACAACAAAAATGACTCTCTCCTGTAGCTGTTCTGGTTGTCTAGTGCATGCCATAAGAGGAACTCACTAGACAACTAACTCCCCTAGAAGCAAAAGAATTAAAAATATCCTACCGACTGCATTCCTTTTTCTGTGTCAGGTGGTGAAGAACGTCTTCAACGGAACCGTGAAATGAGCGAAAGCGTGGGAAACATTGCATTCGAAATGCTTGTGAATTTTCCAATTGCCCAGTGAGTGTCGACAAAACACGTAAATTCTCTGCTCCAACGTATGAGACGTAACAACTGGTGCAATTTGTTGTTGCATCATGTGCCAGCAGTCTTCGATAGTGTGTTACGAGCTTAGCGCGATAAGTTTGTTGACAGCGATTGCACAACAGTAAAGGACATGAGTCAATGTATAGTTGTGCGTCGTGGGAGGTTTTGCAGCCTCGTGTGAGCCCGGATAGCTCAGTCGGTAGAGCATTAGGCTTTTAACCTAAGGGCCCAGGTTTCAAGTCCCTGTGCAGGCGGAAATTTTAATACTTTGGTAGCGATTCGTCTGGTAGCGGTGGAGACGCTACAGAAAATAATGCAGCTACGCCGTTTTCTGACACCACAGTGCTTTAAACGGTAGCAGTTGCATGTGTCCGGAGAACACCGCGCTAACGGCAGTCGTGGCCGAGTGGTTAAGGCGTCTGACTCGAAATCAGATTCCCTCTGGGAGCGTAGGTTCGAATCCTACCGGCTGCGTGCGATTTTGCGTAAAGAGGAGCAAACATTTTCACACACATGTGACATGTGTGGGCGAATGCGGGTGCAAACCAGTGACGCCATTCTCAACAAGACGAAAATTTCCGTTTTAAGAATACTGAGTTTTCGCGACGACCGCTGCTCACTCTGGCTATCGGTTCACCTCACACTGACACTGACGCTGGGACTGCAGAAAGCCGTCGCTGAGATCGTGAGTACACAGATGTGCTCGAAAGTGATGGACAGAGCGAACATCTCATTTTCTTTTTAAGAATCGCAATTTCAATCACTCGAGTGCGGCAAAAGCAGTGGTGCAGCGTTTCTTTTCTTAAGATCTCGCAGCTGCTTGGAGGTATGTCCATCGTTTTAAGACGACAGAAAACTAGCGTCAGCGGTGCGTCAGTGGGAAGTCGGTGAAGTCGCCATTGGAGCCGTAAGCCAGTAATTACGACATGCGAATCACTCGCACACCACGCAGCTGTACGATAATGCTCTTGCGTGGGTCCGCATAGCTGAGTCGGTAGAGCGTTAGGTTTTCAACCAAAGGGTCCTGGGTTCAAGTCCCTGTCTGGGCGAAAATTAATACACCTGGGTTCAAGTCCCTGTCTGGGCGAAAATTAATACACTTTCGTAACGGCTAATGGAAACCGTACAGGAAAGAGTGAGGCCACGCCGTTTTCTGCCACCAGATTGCTTCTAAAGATGGCGGTTTCAGTTGTCGGATGTCGCTTCCGCCACCGGCAGTCGTGGCCGAGTGGTTAAGGCGTCTGACTTGAAATCAGATTCCCTCTGGGAGCGTAGGTTCGAGTCCTGCCGACTGCGAAAATTTTCTCGCTCTCAAATGGCGGACGTTCAGCTGCATCCTAGCAGTTGCGTCACTACTAAACACGTGGGTCACCAGCAATGTGCAGTGCTATTTGATCCAGGGCGCAGCGCTACAGTCGCGCCCAGAAGCCGCAGCTCATCTCCGCGTCTCACAGGCGTCCACCAGGTGTTAGTACAAGTGTCGCCTCACTGGGCAGTGCAGATGTGTCCATTTTAGCTTGCAGACGATGACGTGTAGCAATTTATGAGCTAACGCAAGTCGAATGTTTTACCGTGTGTATCTGCTAGATACTGCCTCTCATACTGTGGAGAGACTCACTCCTTCTTGTGTTTCGTTCTCCGCACACGAGTTGCCCCTGGCATCGATATAGCACGGGTTTTCTAGCGTCAGCGAAGTCAATATTACACGAATCGAGTCGACATGTTTGCTTGTTACGATGACGGAAGAAGAAGAAATGTGTGTGTAACTTCACTGCATCGGCTGCTCGCCTTTCAGCGCCCCTGTGTCTTATCAGACGAAGGTGACTGTGAAATTGGCAACGAGGCAGAGTTTAATGAACACATGCAAATGAGAACCTTCAACGTCAGCCGAAATAGCTCAGTTGGGAGAGCGTTAGACTGAAGATCTAAAGGTCCCTGGTTCGATCCCGGGTTTCGGCAGGGATTCGTTTTGATGCGACGCCAATGGAATTACTCTGCGTTTGTGATAATGCAACTACCGCTGACAACAAAAATGACTCTCTCCTGTAGCTGTTCTGGTTGTCTAGTGCATGCCATAAGAGGAACTCACTAGACAACTAACTCCCCTAGAAGCAAAAGAATTAAAAATATCCTACCGACTGCATTCCTTTTTCTGTGTCAGGTGGTGAAGAACGTCTTCAACGGAACCGTGAAATGAGCGAAAGCGTGGGAAACATTGCATTCGAAATGCTTGTGAATTTTCCAATTGCCCAGTGAGTGTCGACAAAACACGTAAATTCTCTGCTCCAACGTATGAGACGTAACAACTGGTGCAATTTGTTGTTGCATCATGTGCCAGCAGTCTTCGATAGTGTGTTACGAGCTTAGCGCGATAAGTTTGTTGACAGCGATTGCACAACAGTAAAGGACATGAGTCAATGTATAGTTGTGCGTCGTGGGAGGTTTTGCAGCCTCGTGTGAGCCCGGATAGCTCAGTCGGTAGAGCATTAGGCTTTTAACCTAAGGGCCCAGGTTTCAAGTCCCTGTGCAGGCGGAAATTTTAATACTTTGGTAGCGATTCGTCTGGTAGCGGTGGAGACGCTACAGAAAATAATGCAGCTACGCCGTTTTCTGACACCACAGTGCTTTAAACGGTAGCAGTTGCATGTGTCCGGAGAACACCGCGCTAACGGCAGTCGTGGCCGAGTGGTTAAGGCGTCTGACTCGAAATCAGATTCCCTCTGGGAGCGTAGGTTCGAATCCTACCGGCTGCGTGCGATTTTGCGTAAAGAGGAGCAAACATTTTCACACACATGTGACATGTGTGGGCGAATGCGGGTGCAAACCAGTGACGCCATTCTCAACAAGACGAAAATTTCCGTTTTAAGAATACTGAGTTTTCGCGACGACCGCTGCTCACTCTGGCTATCGGTTCACCTCACACTGACACTGACGCTGGGACTGCAGAAAGCCGTCGTTGAGATCGTGAGTACACAGATGTGCTCGAAAGTGATGGACAGAGCGAACATCTCATTTTCTTTTTAAGAATCGCAATTTCAATCACTCGAGTGCGGCAAAAGCAGTGGTGCAGCGTTTCTTTTCTTAAGATCTCGCAGCTGCTTGGAGGTATGTCCATCGTTTTAAGACGACAGAAAACTAGCGTCAGCGGTGCGTCAGTGGGAAGTCGGTGAAGTCGCCATTGGAGCCGTAAGCCAGTAATTACGACATGCGAATCACTCGCACACCACGCAGCTGTACGATAATGCTCTTGCGTGGGTCCGCATAGCTGAGTCGGTAGAGCGTTAGGTTTTCAACCAAAGGGTCCTGGGTTCAAGTCCCTGTCTGGGCGAAAATTAATACACCTGGGTTCAAGTCCCTGTCTGGGCGAAAATTAATACACTTTCGTAACGGCTAATGGAAACCGTACAGGAAAGAGTGAGGCCACGCCGTTTTCTGCCACCAGATTGCTTCTAAAGATGGCGGTTTCAGTTGTCGGATGTCGCTTCCGCCACCGGCAGTCGTGGCCGAGTGGTTAAGGCGTCTGACTTGAAATCAGATTCCCTCTGGGAGCGTAGGTTCGAGTCCTGCCGACTGCGAAAATTTTCTCGCTCTCAAATGGCGGACGTTCAGCTGCATCCTAGCAGTTGCGTCACTACTAAACACGTGGGTCACCAGCAATGTGCAGTGCTATTTGATCCAGGGCGCAGCGCTACAGTCGCGCCCAGAAGCCGCAGCTCATCTCCGCGTCTCACAGGCGTCCACCAGGTGTTAGTACAAGTGTCGCCTCACTGGGCAGTGCAGATGTGTCCATTTTAGCTTGCAGACGATGACGTGTAGCAATTTATGAGCTAACGCAAGTCGAATGTTTTACCGTGTGTATCTGCTAGATACTGCCTCTCATACTGTGGAGAGACTCACTCCTTCTTGTGTTTCGTTCTCCGCACACGAGTTGCCCCTGGCATCGATATAGCACGGGTTTTCTAGCGTCAGCGAAGTCAATATTACACGAATCGAGTCGACATGTTTGCTTGTTACGATGACGGAAGAAGAAGAAATGTGTGTGTAACTTCACTGCATCGGCTGCTCGCCTTTCAGCGCCCCTGTGTCTTATCAGACGAAGGTGACTGTGAAATTGGCAACGAGGCAGAGTTTAATGAACACATGCAAATGAGAACCTTCAACGTCAGCCGAAATAGCTCAGTTGGGAGAGCGTTAGACTGAAGATCTAAAGGTCCCTGGTTCGATCCCGGGTTTCGGCAGGGATTCGTTTTGATGCGACGCCAATGGAATTACTCTGCGTTTGTGATAATGCAACTACCGCTGACAACAAAAATGACTCTCTCCTGTAGCTGTTCTGGTTGTCTAGTGCATGCCATAAGAGGAACTCACTAGACAACTAACTCCCCTAGAAGCAAAAGAATTAAAAATATCCTACCGACTGCATTCCTTTTTCTGTGTCAGGTGGTGAAGAACGTCTTCAACGGAACCGTGAAATGAGCGAAAGCGTGGGAAACATTGCATTCGAAATGCTTGTGAATTTTCCAATTGCCCAGTGAGTGTCGACAAAACACGTAAATTCTCTGCTCCAACGTATGAGACGTAACAACTGGTGCAATTTGTTGTTGCATCATGTGCCAGCAGTCTTCGATAGTGTGTTACGAGCTTAGCGCGATAAGTTTGTTGACAGCGATTGCACAACAGTAAAGGACATGAGTCAATGTATAGTTGTGCGTCGTGGGAGGTTTTGCAGCCTCGTGTGAGCCCGGATAGCTCAGTCGGTAGAGCATTAGGCTTTTAACCTAAGGGCCCAGGTTTCAAGTCCCTGTGCAGGCGGAAATTTTAATACTTTGGTAGCGATTCGTCTGGTAGCGGTGGAGACGCTACAGAAAATAATGCAGCTACGCCGTTTTCTGACACCACAGTGCTTTAAACGGTAGCAGTTGCATGTGTCCGGAGAACACCGCGCTAACGGCAGTCGTGGCCGAGTGGTTAAGGCGTCTGACTCGAAATCAGATTCCCTCTGGGAGCGTAGGTTCGAATCCTACCGGCTGCGTGCGATTTTGCGTAAAGAGGAGCAAACATTTTCACACACATGTGACATGTGTGGGCGAATGCGGGTGCAAACCAGTGACGCCATTCTCAACAAGACGAAAATTTCCGTTTTAAGAATACTGAGTTTTCGCGACGACCGCTGCTCACTCTGGCTATCGGTTCACCTCACACTGACACTGACGCTGGGACTGCAGAAAGCCGTCGTTGAGATCGTGAGTACACAGATGTGCTCGAAAGTGATGGACAGAGCGAACATCTCATTTTCTTTTTAAGAATCGCAATTTCAATCACTCGAGTGCGGCAAAAGCAGTGGTGCAGCGTTTCTTTTCTTAAGATCTCGCAGCTGCTTGGAGGTATGTCCATCGTTTTAAGACGACAGAAAACTAGCGTCAGCGGTGCGTCAGTGGGAAGTCGGTGAAGTCGCCATTGGAGCCGTAAGCCAGTAATTACGACATGCGAATCACTCGCACACCACGCAGCTGTACGATAATGCTCTTGCGTGGGTCCGCATAGCTGAGTCGGTAGAGCGTTAGGTTTTCAACCAAAGGGTCCTGGGTTCAAGTCCCTGTCTGGGCGAAAATTAATACACCTGGGTTCAAGTCCCTGTCTGGGCGAAAATTAATACACTTTCGTAACGGCTAATGGAAACCGTACAGGAAAGAGTGAGGCCACGCCGTTTTCTGCCACCAGATTGCTTCTAAAGATGGCGGTTTCAGTTGTCGGATGTCGCTTCCGCCACCGGCAGTCGTGGCCGAGTGGTTAAGGCGTCTGACTTGAAATCAGATTCCCTCTGGGAGCGTAGGTTCGAGTCCTGCCGACTGCGAAAATTTTCTCGCTCTCAAATGGCGGACGTTCAGCTGCATCCTAGCAGTTGCGTCACTACTAAACACGTGGGTCACCAGCAATGTGCAGTGCTATTTGATCCAGGGCGCAGCGCTACAGTCGCGCCCAGAAGCCGCAGCTCATCTCCGCGTCTCACAGGCGTCCACCAGGTGTTAGTACAAGTGTCGCCTCACTGGGCAGTGCAGATGTGTCCATTTTAGCTTGCAGACGATGACGTGTAGCAATTTATGAGCTAACGCAAGTCGAATGTTTTACCGTGTGTATCTGCTAGATACTGCCTCTCATACTGTGGAGAGACTCACTCCTTCTTGTGTTTCGTTCTCCGCACACGAGTTGCCCCTGGCATCGATATAGCACGGGTTTTCTAGCGTCAGCGAAGTCAATATTACACGAATCGAGTCGACATGTTTGCTTGTTACGATGACGGAAGAAGAAGAAATGTGTGTGTAACTTCACTGCATCGGCTGCTCGCCTTTCAGCGCCCCTGTGTCTTATCAGACGAAGGTGACTGTGAAATTGGCAACGAGGCAGAGTTTAATGAACACATGCAAATGAGAACCTTCAACGTCAGCCGAAATAGCTCAGTTGGGAGAGCGTTAGACTGAAGATCTAAAGGTCCCTGGTTCGATCCCGGGTTTCGGC
Source organism: Schistocerca americana (assembly GCF_021461395.2). Taxonomy (NCBI): domain Eukaryota; kingdom Metazoa; phylum Arthropoda; class Insecta; order Orthoptera; family Acrididae; genus Schistocerca; species Schistocerca americana. The sequence goes on from NC_060121.1 coordinate 805,894,849, forward strand.
AGGGATTCGTTTTGATGCGACGCCAATGGAATTACTCTGCGTTTGTGATAATGCAACTACCGCTGACAACAAAAATGACTCTCTCCTGTAGCTGTTCTGGTTGTCTAGTGCATGCCATAAGAGGAACTCACTAGACAACTAACTCCCCTAGAAGCAAAAGAATTAAAAATATCCTACCGACTGCATTCCTTTTTCTGTGTCAGGTGGTGAAGAACGTCTTCAACGGAACCGTGAAATGAGCGAAAGCGTGGGAAACATTGCATTCGAAATGCTTGTGAATTTTCCAATTGCCCAGTGAGTGTCGACAAAACACGTAATTCTCTGATCCAACGTATGAGACGTAACAACTGGTGCAATTTGTTGTTGCATCATGTGCCAGCAGTCTTCGATAGTGTGTTACGAGCTTAGCGCGATAAGTTTGTTGACAGCGATTGCACAACAGTAAAGGACATGAGTCAATGTATAGTTGTGCGTCGTGGGAGGTTTTGCAGCCTCGTGTGAGCCCGGATAGCTCAGTCGGTAGAGCATTAGGCTTTTAACCTAAGGGCCCAGGTTTCAAGTCCCTGTGCAGGCGGAAATTTTAATACTTTGGTAGCGATTCGTCTGGTAGCGGTGGAGACGCTACAGAAAATAATGCAGCTACGCCGTTTTCTGACACCACAGTGCTTTAAACGGTAGCAGTTGCATGTGTCCGGAGAACACCGCGCTAACGGCAGTCGTGGCCGAGTGGTTAAGGCGTCTGACTCGAAATCAGATTCCCTCTGGGAGCGTAGGTTCGAATCCTACCGGCTGCGTGCGATTTTGCGTAAAGAGGAGCAAACATTTTCGCACACATGTGACATGTGTGGGCGAATGCGGTTGCAAACCAGTGACGCCATTCTCAACAAGACGAAAATTTCCGTTTTAAGAATACTGAGTTTTCGCGACGACCGCTGCTTACTCTGGCTATCGGTTCACCTCACACTGACACTGACGCTGGGACTGCAGAAAGCCGTCGCTGAGATCGTGAGTACACAGATGTGCTCGAAAGTGATGGACAGAGCGAACATCTCATTTTCTTTTTAAGAATCGCAATTTCAATCACTCGAGTGCGGCAAAAGCAGTGGTGCAGCGTTTCTTTTCTTAAGATCTCGCAGCTGCTTGGAGGTATGTCCATCGTTTTAAGACGACAGAAAACTAGCGTCAGCGGTGCGTCAGTGGGAAGTCGGTGAAGTCGCCATTGGAGCCGTAAGCCAGTAATTACGACATGCGAATCACTCGCACACCACGCAGCTGTACGATAATGCTCTTGCGTGGGTCCGCATAGCTGAGTCGGTAGAGCGTTAGGTTTTCAACCAAAGGGTCCTGGGTTCAAGTCCCTGTCTGGGCGAAAATTAATACACCTGGGTTCAAGTCCCTGTCTGGGCGAAAATTAATACACTTTCGTAACGGCTAATGGAAACCGTACAGGAAAGAGTGAGGCCACGCCGTTTTCTGCCACCAGATTGCTTCTAAAGATGGCGGTTTCAGTTGTCGGGAGTCGCTTCCGCCACCGGCAGTCGTGGCCGAGTGGTTAAGGCGTCTGACTTGAAATCAGATTCCCTCTGGGAGCGTAGGTTCGAGTCCTGCCGACTGCGAAAATTTTCTCGCTCTCAAATGGCGGACGTTCAGCTGCATCCTAGCAGTTGCGTCACTACTAAACACGTGGGTCACCAGCAATGTGCAGTGCTATTTGATCCAGGGCGCAGCGCTACAGTCGCGCCCAGAAGCCGCAGCTCATCTCCGCGTCTCACAGGCGTCCACCAGGTGTTAGTACAAGTGTCGCCTCACTGGGCAGTGCAGATGTGTCCATTTTAGCTTGCAGACGATGACGTGTAGCAATTTATGAGCTAACGCAAGTCGAATGTTTTACCGTGTGTATCTGCTAGATACTGCCTCTCATACTGTGGAGAGACTCACTCCTTCTTGTGTTTCGTTCTCCGCACACGAGTTGCCCCTGGCATCGATATAGCACGGGTTTTCTAGCGTCAGCGAAGTCAATATTACACGAATCGAGTCGACATGTTTGCTTGTTACGATGACGGAAGAAGAAGAAATGTGTGTGTAACTTCACTGCATCGGCTGCTCGCCGTTCAGCGCCCCTGTGTCTTATCAGACGAAGGTGACTGTGAAATTGGCAACGAGGCAGAGTTTAATGAACACATGCAAATGAGAACCTTCAACGTCAGCCGAAATAGCTCAGTTGGGAGAGCGTTAGACTGAAGATCTAAAGGTCCCTGGTTCGATCCCGGGTTTCGGCAGGGATTCGTTTTGATGCGACGCCAATGGAATTACTCTGCGTTTGTGATAATGCAACTACCGCTGACAACAAAAATGACTCTCTCCTGTAGCTGTTCTGGTTGTCTAGTGCATGCCATAAGAGGAACTCACTAGACAACTAACTCCCCTAGAAGCAAAAGAATTAAAAATATCCTACCGACTGCATTCCTTTTTCTGTGTCAGGTGGTGAAGAACGTCTTCAACGGAACCGTGAAATGAGCGAAAGCGTGGGAAACATTGCATTCGAAATGCTTGTGAATTTTCCAATTGCCCAGTGAGTGTCGACAAAACACGTAAATTCTCTGCTCCAACGTATGAGACGTAACAACTGGTGCAATTTGTTGTTGCATCATGTGCCAGCAGTCTTCGATAGTGTGTTACGAGCTTAGCGCGATAAGTTTGTTGACAGCATTTAGGCGACGTTTTATTTGTTAACGGCCCCATACAGCGATTGCACAACAGTAAAGGACATGAGTCAATGTATAGTTGTGCGTCGTGGGAGGTTTTGCAGCCTCGTGTGAGCCCGGATAGCTCAGTCGGTTGAGCATTAGGCTTTTAACCTAAGGGCCCAGGTTTCAAGTCCCTGTGCAGGCGGAAATTTTAATACTTTGGTAGCGATTCGTCTGGTAGCGGTGGAGACGCTACAGAAAATAATGCAGCTACGCCGTTTTCTGACACCACAGTGCTTTAAACGGTAGCAGTTGCATGTGTCCGGAGAACACCGCGCTAACGGCAGTCGTGGCCGAGTGGTTAAGGCGTCTGACTCGAAATCAGATTCCCTCTGGGAGCGTAGGTTCGAATCCTACCGGCTGCGTGCGATTTTGCGTAAAGAGGAGCAAACATTTTCGCACACATGTGACATGTGTGGGCGAATGCGGTTGCAAACCAGTGACGCCATTCTCAACAAGACGAAAATTTCCGTTTTAAGAATACTGAGTTTTCGCGACGACCGCTGCTTACTCTGGCTATCGGTTCACCTCACACTGACACTGACGCTGGGACTGCAGAAAGCCGTCGCTGAGATCGTGAGTACACAGATGTGCTCGAAAGTGATGGACAGAGCGAACATCTCATTTTCTTTTTAAGAATCGCAATTTCAATCACTCGAGTGCGGCAAAAGCAGTGGTGCAGCGTTTCTTTTCTTAAGATCTCGCAGCTGCTTGGAGGTATGTCCATCGTTTTAAGACGACAGAAAACTAGCGTCAGCGGTGCGTCAGTGGGAAGTCGGTGAAGTCGCCATTGGAGCCGTAAGCCAGTAATTACGACATGCGAATCACTCGCACACCACGCAGCTGTACGATAATGCTCTTGCGTGGGTCCGCATAGCTGAGTCGGTAGAGCGTTAGGTTTTCAACCAAAGGGTCCTGGGTTCAAGTCCCTGTCTGGGCGAAAATTAATACACCTGGGTTCAAGTCCCTGTCTGGGCGAAAATTAATACACTTTCGTAACGGCTAATGGAAACCGTACAGGAAAGAGTGAGGCCACGCCGTTTTCTGCCACCAGATTGCTTCTAAAGATGGCGGTTTCAGTTGTCGGGAGTCTCTTCCGCCACCGGTTGTCGTGGCCGAGTGGTTAAGGCGTCTGACTTGAAATCAGATTCCCTCTGGGAGCGTAGGTTCGAGTCCTGCCGACTCCGAAAATTTTCTCGCTCTCAAATGGCGGACGTTCAGCTGCATCCTAGCAGTTGCGTCACTACTAAACACGTGGGTCACCAGCAATGTGCAGTGCTATTTGATCCAGGGCGCAGCGCTACAGTCGCGCCCAGAAGCCGCAGCTCATCTCCGCGTCTCACAGGCGTCCACCAGGTGTTAGTACAAGTGTCGCCTCACTGGGCAGTGCAGATGTGTCCATTTTAGCTTGCAGACGATGACGTGTAGCAATTTATGAGCTAACGCAAGTCGAATGTTTTACCGTGTGTATCTGCTAGATACTGCCTCTCATACTGTGGAGAGACTCACTCCTTCTTGTGTTTCGTTCTCCGCACACGAGTTGCCCCTGGCATCGATATAGCACGGGTTTTCTAGCGTCAGCGAAGTCAATATTACACGAATCGAGTCGACATGTTTGCTTGTTACGATGACGGAAGAAGAAGAAATGTGTGTGTAACTTCACTGCATCGGCTGCTCGCCGTTCAGCGCCCCTGTGTCTTATCAGACGAAGGTGACTGTGAAATTGGCAACGAGGCAGAGTTTAATGAACACATGCAAATGAGAACCTTCAACGTCAGCCGAAATAGCTCAGTTGGGAGAGCGTTAGACTGAAGATCTAAAGGTCCCTGGTTCGATCCCGGGTTTCGGCAGGGATTCGTTTTGATGCGACGCCAATGGAATTACTCTGCGTTTGTGATAATGCAACTACCGCTGACAACAAAAATGACTCTCTCCTGTAGCTGTTCTGGTTGTCTAGTGCATGCCATAAGAGGAACTCACTAGACAACTAACTCCCCTAGAAGCAAAAGAATTAAAAATATCCTACCGACTGCATTCCTTTTTCTGTGTCAGGTGGTGAAGAACGTCTTCAACGGAACCGTGAAATGAGCGAAAGCGTGGGAAACATTGCATTCGAAATGCTTGTGAATTTTCCAATTGCCCAGTGAGTGTCGACAAAACACGTAAATTCTCTGCTCCAACGTATGAGACGTAACAACTGGTGCAATTTGTTGTTGCATCATGTGCCAGCAGTCTTCGATAGTGTGTTACGAGCTTAGCGCGATAAGTTTGTTGACAGCATTTAGGCGACGTTTTATTTGTTAACGGCCCCATACAGCGATTGCACAACAGTAAAGGACATGAGTCAATGTATAGTTGTGCGTCGTGGGAGGTTTTGCAGCCTCGTGTGAGCCCGGATAGCTCAGTCGGTTGAGCATTAGGCTTTTAACCTAAGGGCCCAGGTTTCAAGTCCCTGTGCAGGCGGAAATTTTAATACTTTGGTAGCGATTCGTCTGGTAGCGGTGGAGACGCTACAGAAAATAATGCAGCTACGCCGTTTTCTGACACCACAGTGCTTTAAACGGTAGCAGTTGCATGTGTCCGGAGAACACCGCGCTAACGGCAGTCGTGGCCGAGTGGTTAAGGCGTCTGACTCGAAATCAGATTCCCTCTGGGAGCGTAGGTTCGAATCCTACCGGCTGCGTGCGATTTTGCGTAAAGAGGAGCAAACATTTTCGCACACATGTGACATGTGTGGGCGAATGCGGTTGCAAACCAGTGACGCCATTCTCAACAAGACGAAAATTTCCGTTTTAAGAATACTGAGTTTTCGCGACGACCGCTGCTTACTCTGGCTATCGGTTCACCTCACACTGACACTGACGCTGGGACTGCAGAAAGCCGTCGCTGAGATCGTGAGTACACAGATGTGCTCGAAAGTGATGGACAGAGCGAACATCTCATTTTCTTTTTAAGAATCGCAATTTCAATCACTCGAGTGCGGCAAAAGCAGTGGTGCAGCGTTTCTTTTCTTAAGATCTCGCAGCTGCTTGGAGGTATGTCCATCGTTTTAAGACGACAGAAAACTAGCGTCAGCGGTGCGTCAGTGGGAAGTCGGTGAAGTCGCCATTGGAGCCGTAAGCCAGTAATTACGACATGCGAATCACTCGCACACCACGCAGCTGTACGATAATGCTCTTGCGTGGGTCCGCATAGCTGAGTCGGTAGAGCGTTAGGTTTTCAACCAAAGGGTCCTGGGTTCAAGTCCCTGTCTGGGCGAAAATTAATACACCTGGGTTCAAGTCCCTGTCTGGGCGAAAATTAATACACTTTCGTAACGGCTAATGGAAACCGTACAGGAAAGAGTGAGGCCACGCCGTTTTCTGCCACCAGATTGCTTCTAAAGATGGCGGTTTCAGTTGTCGGGAGTCTCTTCCGCCACCGGTTGTCGTGGCCGAGTGGTTAAGGCGTCTGACTTGAAATCAGATTCCCTCTGGGAGCGTAGGTTCGAGTCCTGCCGACTCCGAAAATTTTCTCGCTCTCAAATGGCGGACGTTCAGCTGCATCCTAGCAGTTGCGTCACTACTAAACACGTGGGTCACCAGCAATGTGCAGTGCTATTTGATCCAGGGCGCAGCGCTACAGTCGCGCCCAGAAGCCGCAGCTCATCTCCGCGTCTCACAGGCGTCCACCAGGTGTTAGTACAAGTGTCGCCTCACTGGGCAGTGCAGATGTGTCCATTTTAGCTTGCAGACGATGACGTGTAGCAATTTATGAGCTAACGCAAGTCGAATGTTTTACCGTGTGTATCTGCTAGATACTGCCTCTCATACTGTGGAGAGACTCACTCCTTCTTGTGTTTCGTTCTCCGCACACGAGTTGCCCCTGGCATCGATATAGCACGGGTTTTCTAGCGTCAGCGAAGTCAATATTACACGAATCGAGTCGACATGTTTGCTTGTTACGATGACGGAAGAAGAAGAAATGTGTGTGTAACTTCACTGCATCGGCTGCTCGCCGTTCAGCGCCCCTGTGTCTTATCAGACGAAGGTGACTGTGAAATTGGCAACGAGGCAGAGTTTAATGAACACATGCAAATGAGAACCTTCAACGTCAGCCGAAATAGCTCAGTTGGGAGAGCGTTAGACTGAAGATCTAAAGGTCCCTGGTTCGATCCCGGGTTTCGGCAGGGATTCGTTTTGATGCGACGCCAATGGAATTACTCTGCGTTTGTGATAATGCAACTACCGCTGACAACAAAAATGACTCTCTCCTGTAGCTGTTCTGGTTGTCTAGTGCATGCCATAAGAGGAACTCACTAGACAACTAACTCCCCTAGAAGCAAAAGAATTAAAAATATCCTACCGACTGCATTCCTTTTTCTGTGTCAGGTGGTGAAGAACGTCTTCAACGGAACCGTGAAATGAGCGAAAGCGTGGGAAACATTGCATTCGAAATGCTTGTGAATTTTCCAATTGCCCAGTGAGTGTCGACAAAACACGTAAATTCTCTGCTCCAACGTATGAGACGTAACAACTGGTGCAATTTGTTGTTGCATCATGTGCCAGCAGTCTTCGATAGTGTGTTACGAGCTTAGCGCGATAAGTTTGTTGACAGCATTTAGGCGACGTTTTATTTGTTAACGGCCCCATACAGCGATTGCACAACAGTAAAGGACATGAGTCAATGTATAGTTGTGCGTCGTGGGAGGTTTTGCAGCCTCGTGTGAGCCCGGATAGCTCAGTCGGTTGAGCATTAGGCTTTTAACCTAAGGGCCCAGGTTTCAAGTCCCTGTGCAGGCGGAAATTTTAATACTTTGGTAGCGATTCGTCTGGTAGCGGTGGAGACGCTACAGAAAATAATGCAGCTACGCCGTTTTCTGACACCACAGTGCTTTAAACGGTAGCAGTTGCATGTGTCCGGAGAACACCGCGCTAACGGCAGTCGTGGCCGAGTGGTTAAGGCGTCTGACTCGAAATCAGATTCCCTCTGGGAGCGTAGGTTCGAATCCTACCGGCTGCGTGCGATTTTGCGTAAAGAGGAGCAAACATTTTCGCACACATGTGACATGTGTGGGCGAATGCGGTTGCAAACCAGTGACGCCATTCTCAACAAGACGAAAATTTCCGTTTTAAGAATACTGAGTTTTCGCGACGACCGCTGCTTACTCTGGCTATCGGTTCACCTCACACTGACACTGACGCTGGGACTGCAGAAAGCCGTCGCTGAGATCGTGAGTACACAGATGTGCTCGAAAGTGATGGACAGAGCGAACATCTCATTTTCTTTTTAAGAATCGCAATTTCAATCACTCGAGTGCGGCAAAAGCAGTGGTGCAGCGTTTCTTTTCTTAAGATCTCGCAGCTGCTTGGAGGTATGTCCATCGTTTTAAGACGACAGAAAACTAGCGTCAGCGGTGCGTCAGTGGGAAGTCGGTGAAGTCGCCATTGGAGCCGTAAGCCAGTAATTACGACATGCGAATCACTCGCACACCACGCAGCTGTACGATAATGCTCTTGCGTGGGTCCGCATAGCTGAGTCGGTAGAGCGTTAGGTTTTCAACCAAAGGGTCCTGGGTTCAAGTCCCTGTCTGGGCGAAAATTAATACACCTGGGTTCAAGTCCCTGTCTGGGCGAAAATTAATACACTTTCGTAACGGCTAATGGAAACCGTACAGGAAAGAGTGAGGCCACGCCGTTTTCTGCCACCAGATTGCTTCTAAAGATGGCGGTTTCAGTTGTCGGGAGTCTCTTCCGCCACCGGTTGTCGTGGCCGAGTGGTTAAGGCGTCTGACTTGAAATCAGATTCCCTCTGGGAGCGTAGGTTCGAGTCCTGCCGACTCCGAAAATTTTCTCGCTCTCAAATGGCGGACGTTCAGCTGCATCCTAGCAGTTGCGTCACTACTAAACACGTGGGTCACCAGCAATGTGCAGTGCTATTTGATCCAGGGCGCAGCGCTACAGTCGCGCCCAGAAGCCGCAGCTCATCTCCGCGTCTCACAGGCGTCCACCAGGTGTTAGTACAAGTGTCGCCTCACTGGGCAGTGCAGATGTGTCCATTTTAGCTTGCAGACGATGACGTGTAGCAATTTATGAGCTAACGCAAGCCGAATGTTTTACCGTGTGTATCTGCTAGATACTGCCTCTCATACTGTGGAGAGACTCACTCCTTCTTGTGTTTCGTTCTCCGCACACGAGTTGCCCCTGGCATCGATATAGCACGGGTTTTCTAGCGTCAGCGAAGTCAATATTACACGAATCGAGTCGACATGTTTGCTTGTTACGATGACGGAAGAAGAAGAAATGTGTGTGTAACTTCACTGCATCGGCTGCTCGCCGTTCAGCGCCCCTGTGTCTTATCAGACGAAGGTGACTGTGAAATTGGCAACGAGGCAGAGTTTAATGAACACATGCAATTGAGAACCTTCAACGTCAGCCGAAATAGCTCAGTTGGGAGAGCGTTAGACTGAAGATCTAAAGGTCCCTGGTCCGATCCCGGGTTTCGGCAGGGATTCGTTTTGATGCGACGCCAATGGAATTACTCTGCGTTTGTGATAATGCAACTACCGCTGACAACAAAAATGACTCTCTCCTGTAGCTGTTCTGGTTGTCTAGTGCATGCCATAAGAGGAACTCACTAGACAACTAACTCCCCTAGAAGCAAAAGAATTAAAAATATCCTACCGACTGCATTCCTTTTTCTGTGTCAGGTGGTGAAGAACGTCTTCAACGGAACCGTGAAATGAGCGAAAGCGTGGGAAACATTGCATTCGAAATGCTTGTGAATTTTCCAATTGCCCAGTGAGTGTCGACAAAACACGTAAATTCTCTGCTCCAACGTATGAGACGTAACAACTGGTGCAATTTGTTGTTGCATCATGTGCCAGCAGTCTTCGATAGTGTGTTACGAGCTTAGCGCGATAAGTTTGTTGACAGCATTTAGGCGACGTTTTATTTGTTAACGGCCCCATACAGCGATTGCACAACAGTAAAGGACATGAGTCAATGTATAGTTGTGCGTCGTGGGAGGTTTTGCAGCCTCGTGTGAGCCCGGATAGCTCAGTCGGTAGAGCATTAGGCTTTTAACCTAAGGGCCCAGGTTTCAAGTCCCTGTCCAGGAGGAAATTTTAATACTTTGGTAGCGATTCGTCTGGTAGCGGTGGACACGCTACAGAAAATAATGCAGCTACGCCGTTTTCTGACACCACAGTGCTTTAAACGGTAGCAGTTGCATGTGTCCGGAGAACACCGCGCTAACGGCAGTCGTGGCCGAGTGGTTAAGGCGTCTGACTCGAAATCAGATTCCCTCTGGGAGCGTAGGTTCGAATCCTACCGGCTGCGTGCGATTTTGCGTAAAGAGGAGCAAACATTTTCACACACATGTGACATGTGTGGCCGAATGCGGGTGCAAACCAGTGACGCCATTCTCAACAAGACGAAAATTTCCGTTTTAAGAATACTGAGTTTTCGCGACGACCGCTGCTCACTCTGGCTATCGGTTCACCTCACACTGACACTGACGCTGGGACTGCAGAAAGCCGTCGCTGAGAACGTGAGTACACAGATGTGCTCGAAAGTGATGGACACAGCGAACATCTCATTTTCTTTTTAAGAATCGCAATTTCAATCACTCGAGTGCGGCAAAAGCAGTGGTGCAGCGTTTCTTTTCTTAAGATCTCGCAGCTGCTTGGAGGTATGTCCATCGTTTTAAGACGACAGAAAACTAGCGTCAGCGGTGCGTCAGTGGGAAGTCGGTGAAGTCGCCATTGGAGCCGTAAGCCAGTAATTACGACATGCGAATCACTCGCACACCACGCAGCTGTACGATAATGCTCTTGCGTGGGTCCGCATAGCTGAGTCGGTAGAGCGTTAGGTTTTCAACCAAAGGGTCCTGGGTTCAAGTCCCTGTCTGGGCGAAAATTAATACACCTGGGTTCAAGTCCCTGTCTGGGCGAAAATTAATACACTTTCGTAACGGCTAATGGAAACCGTACAGGAAAGAGTGAGGCCACGCCGTTTTCTGCCACCAGATTGCTTCTAAAGATGGCGGTTTCAGTTGTCGGGAGTCTCTTCCGCCACCGGTTGTCGTGGCCGAGTGGTTAAGGCGTCTGACTTGAAATCAGATTCCCTCTGGGAGCGTAGGTTCGAGTCCTGCCGACTCCGAAAATTTTCTCGCTCTCAAATGGCGGACGTTCAGCTGCATCCTAGCAGTTGCGTCACTACTAAACACGTGGGTCACCAGCAATGTGCAGTGCTATTTGATCCAGGGCGCAGCGCTACAGTCGCGCCCAGAAGCCGCAGCTCATCTCCGCGTCTCACAGGCGTCCACCAGGTGTTAGTACAAGTGTCGCCTCACTGGGCAGTGCAGATGTGTCCATTTTAGCTTGCAGACGATGACGTGTAGCAATTTATGAGCTAACGCAAGCCGAATGTTTTACCGTGTGTATCTGCTAGATACTGCCTCTCATACTGTGGAGAGACTCACTCCTTCTTGTGTTTCGTTCTCCGCACACGAGTTGCCCCTGGCATCGATATAGCACGGGTTTTCTAGCGTCAGCGAAGTCAATATTACACGAATCGAGTCGACATGTTTGCTTGTTACGATGACGGAAGAAGAAGAAATGTGTGTGTAACTTCACTGCATCGGCTGCTCGCCGTTCAGCGCCCCTGTGTCTTATCAGACGAAGGTGACTGTGAAATTGGCAACGAGGCAGAGTTTAATGAACACATGCAATTGAGAACCTTCAACGTCAGCCGAAATAGCTCAGTTGGGAGAGCGTTAGACTGAAGATCTAAAGGTCCCTGGTCCGATCCCGGGTTTCGGCAGGGATTCGTTTTGATGCGACGCCAATGGAATTACTCTGCGTTTGTGATAATGCAACTACCGCTGACAACAAAAATGACTCTCTCCTGTAGCTGTTCTGGTTGTCTAGTGCATGCCATAAGAGGAACTCACTAGACAACTAACTCCCCTAGAAGCAAAAGAATTAAAAATATCCTACCGACTGCATTCCTTTTTCTGTGTCAGGTGGTGAAGAACGTCTTCAACGGAACCGTGAAATGAGCGAAAGCGTGGGAAACATTGCATTCGAAATGCTTGTGAATTTTCCAATTGCCCAGTGAGTGTCGACAAAACACGTAAATTCTCTGCTCCAACGTATGAGACGTAACAACTGGTGCAATTTGTTGTTGCATCATGTGCCAGCAGTCTTCGATAGTGTGTTACGAGCTTAGCGCGATAAGTTTGTTGACAGCATTTAGGCGACGTTTTATTTGTTAACGGCCCCATACAGCGATTGCACAACAGTAAAGGACATGAGTCAATGTATAGTTGTGCGTCGTGGGAGGTTTTGCAGCCTCGTGTGAGCCCGGATAGCTCAGTCGGTAGAGCATTAGGCTTTTAACCTAAGGGCCCAGGTTTCAAGTCCCTGTCCAGGAGGAAATTTTAATACTTTGGTAGCGATTCGTCTGGTAGCGGTGGACACGCTACAGAAAATAATGCAGCTACGCCGTTTTCTGACACCACAGTGCTTTAAACGGTAGCAGTTGCATGTGTCCGGAGAACACCGCGCTAACGGCAGTCGTGGCCGAGTGGTTAAGGCGTCTGACTCGAAATCAGATTCCCTCTGGGAGCGTAGGTTCGAATCCTACCGGCTGCGTGCGATTTTGCGTAAAGAGGAGCAAACATTTTCACACACATGTGACATGTGTGGCCGAATGCGGGTGCAAACCAGTGACGCCATTCTCAACAAGACGAAAATTTCCGTTTTAAGAATACTGAGTTTTCGCGACGACCGCTGCTCACTCTGGCTATCGGTTCACCTCACACTGACACTGACGCTGGGACTGCAGAAAGCCGTCGCTGAGAACGTGAGTACACAGATGTGCTCGAAAGTGATGGACACAGCGAACATCTCATTTTCTTTTTAAGAATCGCAATTTCAATCACTCGAGTGCGGCAAAAGCAGTGGTGCAGCGTTTCTTTTCTTAAGATCTCGCAGCTGCTTGGAGGTATGTCCATCGTTTTAAGACGACAGAAAACTAGCGTCAGCGGTGCGTCAGTGGGAAGTCGGTGAAGTCGCCATTGGAGCCGTAAGCCAGTAATTACGACATGCGAATCACTCGCACACCACGCAGCTGTACGATAATGCTCTTGCGTGGGTCCGCATAGCTGAGTCGGTAGAGCGTTAGGTTTTCAACCAAAGGGTCCTGGGTTCAAGTCCCTGTCTGGGCGAAAATTAATACACCTGGGTTCAAGTCCCTGTCTGGGCGAAAATTAATACACTTTCGTAACGGCTAATGGAAACCGTACAGGAAAGAGTGAGGCCACGCCGTTTTCTGCCACCAGATTGCTTCTAAAGATGGCGGTTTCAGTTGTCGGGAGTCTCTTCCGCCACCGGTTGTCGTGGCCGAGTGGTTAAGGCGTCTGACTTGAAATCAGATTCCCTCTGGGAGCGTAGGTTCGAGTCCTGCCGACTCCGAAAATTTTCTCGCTCTCAAATGGCGGACGTTCAGCTGCATCCTAGCAGTTGCGTCACTACTAAACACGTGGGTCACCAGCAATGTGCAGTGCTATTTGATCCAGGGCGCAGCGCTACAGTCGCGCCCAGAAGCCGCAGCTCATCTCCGCGTCTCACAGGCGTCCACCAGGTGTTAGTACAAGTGTCGCCTCACTGGGCAGTGCAGATGTGTCCATTTTAGCTTGCAGACGATGACGTGTAGCAATTTATGAGCTAACGCAAGCCGAATGTTTTACCGTGTGTATCTGCTAGATACTGCCTCTCATACTGTGGAGAGACTCACTCCTTCTTGTGTTTCGTTCTCCGCACACGAGTTGCCCCTGGCATCGATATAGCACGGGTTTTCTAGCGTCAGCGAAGTCAATATTACACGAATCGAGTCGACATGTTTGCTTGTTACGATGACGGAAGAAGAAGAAATGTGTGTGTAACTTCACTGCATCGGCTGCTCGCCGTTCAGCGCCCCTGTGTCTTATCAGACGAAGGTGACTGTGAAATTGGCAACGAGGCAGAGTTTAATGAACACATGCAATTGAGAACCTTCAACGTCAGCCGAAATAGCTCAGTTGGGAGAGCGTTAGACTGAAGATCTAAAGGTCCCTGGTCCGATCCCGGGTTTCGGCAGGGATTCGTTTTGATGCGACGCCAATGGAATTACTCTGCGTTTGTGATAATGCAACTACCGCTGACAACAAAAATGACTCTCTCCTGTAGCTGTTCTGGTTGTCTAGTGCATGCCATAAGAGGAACTCACTAGACAACTAACTCCCCTAGAAGCAAAAGAATTAAAAATATCCTACCGACTGCATTCCTTTTTCTGTGTCAGGTGGTGAAGAACGTCTTCAACGGAACCGTGAAATGAGCGAAAGCGTGGGAAACATTGCATTCGAAATGCTTGTGAATTTTCCAATTGCCCAGTGAGTGTCGACAAAACACGTAAATTCTCTGCTCCAACGTATGAGACGTAACAACTGGTGCAATTTGTTGTTGCATCATGTGCCAGCAGTCTTCGATAGTGTGTTACGAGCTTAGCGCGATAAGTTTGTTGACAGCATTTAGGCGACGTTTTATTTGTTAACGGCCCCATACAGCGATTGCACAACAGTAAAGGACATGAGTCAATGTATAGTTGTGCGTCGTGGGAGGTTTTGCAGCCTCGTGTGAGCCCGGATAGCTCAGTCGGTAGAGCATTAGGCTTTTAACCTAAGGGCCCAGGTTTCAAGTCCCTGTCCAGGAGGAAATTTTAATACTTTGGTAGCGGTGGACACGCTACAGAAAATAATGCAGCTACGCCGTTTTCTGACACCACAGTGCTTTAAACGGTAGCAGTTGCATGTGTCCGGAGAACACCGCGCTAACGGCAGTCGTGGCCGAGTGGTTAAGGCGTCTGACTCGAAATCAGATTCCCTCTGGGAGCGTAGGTTCGAATCCTACCGGCTGCGTGCGATTTTGCGTAAAGAGGAGCAAACATTTTCACACACATGTGACATGTGTGGCCGAATGCGGGTGCAAACCAGTGACGCCATTCTCAACAAGACGAAAATTTCCGTTTTAAGAATACTGAGTTTTCGCGACGACCGCTGCTCACTCTGGCTATCGGTTCACCTCACACTGACACTGACGCTGGGACTGCAGAAAGCCGTCGCTGAGAACGTGAGTACACAGATGTGCTCGAAAGTGATGGACAGAGCGAACATCTCATTTTCTTTTTAAGAATCGCAATTTCAATCACTCGAGTGCGGCAAAAGCAGTGGTGCAGCGTTTCTTTTCTTAAGATCTCGCAGCTGCTTGGAGGTATGTCCATCGTTTTAAGACGACAGAAAACTAGCGTCAGCGGTGCGTCAGTGGGAAGTCGGTGAAGTCGCCATTGGAGCCGTAAGCCAGTAATTACGACATGCGAATCACTCGCACACCACGCAGCTGTACGATAATGCTCTTGCGTGGGTCCGCATAGATGAGTCGGTAGAGCGTTACGGTTTTCAACCAAAGGGTTCTGGGTTCAAGTCCCTGTCTGGGCGAAAATTAATACACCTGGGTTCAAGTCCCTGTCTGGGCGAAAATTAATACACTTTCGTAACGGCTAATGGAAACCGTACAGGAAAGAGTGAGGCCACGCCGTTTTCTGCCACCAGATTGCTTCTAAAGATGGCGGTTTCAGTTGTCGGGAGTCGCTTCCGCCACCGGCAGTCGTGGCCGAGTGGTTAAGGCGTCTGACTTGAAATCAGATTCCCTCTGGGAGCGTAGGTTCGAGTCCTGCCGACTGCGAAAATTTTCTCGCTCTCAAATGGCGGACGTTCAGCTGCATCCTAGCAGTTGCGTCACTACTAAACACGTGGGTCACCAGCAATGTGCAGTGCTATTTGATCCAGGGCGCAGCGCTACAGTCGCGCCCAGAAGCCGCAGCTCATCTCCGCGTCTCACAGGCGTCCACCAGGTGTTAGTACAAGTGTCGCCTCACTGGGCAGTGCAGATGTGTCCATTTTAGCTTGCAGACGATGACGTGTAGCAATTTATGAGCTAACGCAAGTCGAATGTTTTACCGTGTGTATCTGCTAGATACTGCCTCTCATACTGTGGAGAGACTCACTCCTTCTTGTGTTTCGTTCTCCGCACACGAGTTGCCCCTGGCATCGATATAGCACGGGTTTTCTAGCGTCAGCGAAGTCAATATTACACGAATCGAGTCGACATGTTTGCTTGTTACGATGACGGAAGAAGAAGAAATGTGTGTGTAACTTCACTGCATCGGCTGCTCGCCTTTCAGCGCCCCTGTGTCTTATCAGACGAAGGTGACTGTGAAATTGGCAACGAGGCAGAGTTTAATGAACACATGCAAATGAGAACCTTCAACGTCAGCCGAAATAGCTCAGTTGGGAGAGCGTTAGACTGAAGATCTAAAGGTCCCTGGCTCGATCCCGGGTTTCGGCAGGGATTCGTTTTGATGCGACGCCAATGGAATTACTCTGCGTTTGTGATAATGCAACTACCGCTGACAACAAAAATGACTCTCTCCTGTAGCTGTTCTGGTTGTCTAGTGCATGCCATAAGAGGAACTCACTAGACAACTAACTCCCCTAGAAGCAAAAGAATTAAAAATATCCTACCTACTGCATTCCTTTATCTGTGTCAGGTGGTGAAGAACGTCTTCAACGGAACCGTGAAATGAGCGAAAGCGTGGGAAACATTGCATTCGAAATGCTTGTGAATTTTCCAATTGCCCAGTGAGTGTCGACAAAACACGTAAATTCTCTGCTCCAACGTATGAGACGTAACAACTGGTGCAATTTGTTGTTGCATCATGTGCCAGCAGTCTTCGATAGTGTGTTACGAGCTTAGCGCGATAAGTTTGTTGACAGCATTTAGGCGACGTTTTATTTGTTAACGGCCCCATACAGCGATTGCACAACAGTAAAGGACATGAGTCAATGTATAGTTGTGCGTCGTGGGAGGTTTTGCAGCCTCGTGTGAGCCCGGATAGCTCAGTCGGTAGAGCATTAGGCTTTTAACCTAAGGGCCCAGGTTTCAAGTCCCTGTGCAGGCGGAAATTTTAATACTTTGGTAGCGATTCGTCTGGTAGCGGTGGAGACGCTACAGAAAATAATGCAGCTACGCCGTTTTCTGACACCACAGTGCTTTAAACGGTAGCAGTTGCATGTGTCCGGAGAACACCGCGCTAACGGCAGTCGTGGCCGAGTGGTTAAGGCGTCTGACTTGAAATCAGATTCCCTCTGGGAGCGTAGGTTCGAATCCTACCGGCTGCGTGCGATTTTGCGTAAAGAGGAGCAAACATTTTCACACACATGTGACATGTGTGGGCGAATGCGGGTGCAAACCAGTGACGCCATTCTCAACAAGACGAAAATTTCCGTTTTAAGAATACTGAGTTTTCGCGACGACCGCTGCTCACTCTGGCTATCGGTTCACCTCACACTGACACTGACACTGGGACTGCAAAAAACCGTCGCTGAGATCGTGAGTACACAGATGTGCTCGAAAGTGATGGACAGAGCGAACATCTCATTTTCTTTTTAAGAATCGCAATTTCAATCACTCGAGTGCGGCAAAAGCAGTGGTGCAGCGTTTCTTTTCTTAAGATCTCGCAGCTGCTTGGAGGTATGTCCATCGTTTTAAGACGACAGAAAACTAGCGTCAGCGGTGCGTCAGTGGGAAGTCGGTGAAGTCGCCATTGGAGCCGTAAGCCAGTAATTACGACATGCGAATCACTCGCACACCACGCAGCTGTACGATAATGCTCTTGCGTGGGTCCGCATAGCTGAGTCGGTAGAGCGTTAGGTTTTCAACCAAAGGGTCCTGGGTTCAAGTCCCTGTCTGGGCGAAAATTAATACACCTGGGTTCAAGTCCCTGTCTGGGCGAAAATTAATACACTTTCGTAACGGCTAATGGAAACCGTACAGGAAAGAGTGAGGCCACGCCGTTTTCTGCCACCATATTGCTTCTAAAGATGGCGGTTTCAGTTGTCGGGAGTCGCTTCCGCCACCGGCAGTCGTGGCCGAGTGGTTAAGGCGTCTGACTTGAAATCAGATTCCCTCTGGGAGCGTAGGTTCGAGTCCTGCCGACTGCGAAAATTTTCTCGCTCTCAAATGGCGGACGTTCAGCTGCATCCTAGCAGTTGCGTCACTACTAAACACGTGGGTCACCAGCAATGTGCAGTGCTATTTGATCCAGGGCGCAGCGCTACAGTCGCGCCCAGAAGCCGCAGCTCATCTCCGCGTCTCACAGGCGTCCACCAGGTATTAGTACAAGTGTCGCCTCACTGGGCAGTGCAGATGTGTCCATTTTAGCTTGCAGACGATGACGTGTAGCAATTTATGAGCTAACGCAAGTCGAATGTTTTACCGTGTGTATCTGCTAGATACTGCCTCTCATACTGTGGAGAGACTCACTCCTTCTTGTGTTTCGTTCTCCGCAAACGAGTTGCCCCTGGCATCGATATAGCACGGGTTTTCTAGCGTCAGCGAAGTCAATATTACACGAATCGAGTCGACATGTTTGCTTGTTACGATGACGGAAGAAGAAGAAATGTGTGTGTAACTTCACTGCATCGGCTGCTCGCCTTTCAGCGCCCCTGTGTCTTATCAGACGAAGGTGACTGTGAAATTGGCAACGAGGCAGAGTTTAATGAACACATGCAAATGAGAACCTTCAACGTCAGCCGAAATAGCTCAGTTGGGAGAGCGTTAGACTGAAGATCTAAAGGTCCCTGGTTCGATCCCGGGTTTCGGCAGGGATTCGTTTTGATGCGACGCCAATGGAATTACTCTGCGTTTGTGATAATGCAACTACCGCTGACAACAAAAATGACTCTCTCCTGTAGCTGTTCTGGTTGTCTAGTGCATGCCATAAGAGGAACTCACTAGACAACTAACTCCCCTAGAAGCAAAAGAATTAAAAATATCCTACCAACTGCATTCCTTTTTCTGTGTCAGGTAGTGAAGAACGTCTTCAACGGAACCGTGAAATGAGCGAAAGCGTGGGAAACATTGCATTCGAAATGCTTGTGAATTTTCCAATTGCCCAGTGAGTGTCGACAAAACACGTAAATTCTCTGCTCCAACGTATGAGACGTAACAACTGGTGCAATTTGTTGTTGCATCATGTGCCAGCAGTCTTCGATAGTGTGTTACGAGCTTAGCGCGATAAGTTTGTAGACAGCATTTAGGCGACGTTTTATTTGTTAACGGCCCCATACAGCGATTGCACAACAGTAAAGGACATGAGTCAATGTATAGTTGTGCGTCGTGGGAGGTTTTGCAGTCTCGTGTGAGCCCGGATAGCGCAGTCGGTAGAGCATTAGGCTTTTAACCTAAGGGCCCAGGTTTCAAGTCCCTGTCCAGGCGGAAATTTTAATACTTTGGTAGCGATTCGTCTGGTAGCGGTGGAGACGCTACAGAAAATAATGCAGCTACGCCGTTTTCTGACACCACAGTGCTTTAAACGGTAGCAGTTGCATGTGTCCGGAGAACACCGCGCTAACGGCAGTCGTGGCCGAGTGGTTTAGGCGTCTGACTCGAAATCAGATTCCCTCTGGGAGCGTAGGTTCGAATCCTACTGGCTGCGTGCGATTTTGCGTAAAGAGGAGCAAACATTTTCACACACATGTGACATGTGTGGGCGAATGCGGCTGCAAACCAGTGACGCCATTCTCAACAAGACGAAAATTTCCGTTTTAAGAATACTGAGTTTTCGCGACGACCGCTGCTCACTCTGGCTATCGGTTCACCTCACACTGACACTGACGCTGGGACTGCAGAAAGCCGTCGCTGAGATCGTGAGTACACAGATGTGCTCGAAAGTGATGGACAGAGCGAACATCTCATTTTCTTTTTAAGAATCGCAATTTCAATCACTCGAGTGCGGCAAAAGCAGTGGTGCAGCGTTTCTTTTCTTAAGATCTCGCAGCTGCTTGGAGGTATGTCCATCGTTTTAAGACGACAGAAAACTAGCGTCAGCGGTGCGCCAGTGGGAAGTCGGTGAAGTCGCCATTGGAGCCGTAAGCCAGTAATTACGACATGCGAATCACTCGCACACCACGCAGCTGTACGATAATGCTCTTGCGTGGGTCCGCATAGCTGAGTCGGTAGAGCGTTAGGTTTTCAACCAAAGGGTCCTGGGTTCAAGTCCCTGTCTGGGCGAAAATTAATACACCTGGGTTCAAGTCCCTGTCTGGGCGAAAATTAATACACTTTCGTAACGGCTAATGGAAACCGTACAGGAAAGAGTGAGGCCACGCCGTTTTCTGCCACCAGATTGCTTCTAAAGATGGCGGTTTCAGTTGTCGGGAGTCGCTTCCGCCACCGGCAGTCGTGGCCGAGTGGTTAAGGCGTCTGACTTGAAATCAGATTCCCTCTGGGAGGGTAGGTTCGAGTCCTGCCGACTGCGAAAATTTTCTCGCTCTCAAATGGCGGACGTTCAGCTGCATCCTAGCAGTTGCGTCACTACTAAACACGTGGGTCACCAGCAATGTGCAGTGCTATTTGATCCAGGGCGCAGCGCTACAGTCGCGCCCAGAAGCCGCAGCTCATCTCCGCGTCTCACAGGCGTCCACCAGGTGTTAGTACAAGTGTCGCCTCACTGGGCAGTGCAGATGTGTCCATTTTAGCTTGCAGACGATGACGTGTGAGCTAACGCAAGTCGAATGTTTTACCGTGTGTATCTGCTAGATACTGCCTCTCATACGGTGGAGAGACTCATTCCTTCTTGTGTCTCGTTCTCCGCACACGAGTTGCCCCTGGCATCGATATAGCACGGGTTTTCTAGCGTCAGCGAAGTCAATATTACACGAATCGAGTCGACATGTTTGCTTGTTACGATGACGGAAGAAGAAGAAATGTGTGTGTAACTTCACTGCATCGGCTGCTCGCCTTTCAGCGCCCCTGTGTCTTATCAGACGAAGGTGACTGTGAAATTGGCAACGAGGCAGAGTTTAATGAACACATGCAAATGAGAACCTTCAACGTCAGCCGAAATAGCTCAGTTGGGAGAGCGTTAGACTGAAGATCTAAAGGTCCCTGGTTCGATCCCGGGTTTCGGCAGGGATTCGTTTTGATGCGACGCCAATGGAATTACTCTGCGTTTGTGATAATGCAACTACCGCTGACAACAAAAATGACTCTCTCCTGTAGCTGTTCTGGTTGTCTAGTGCATGCCATAAGAGGAACTCACTAGACAACTAACTCCCCTAGAAGCAAAAGAATTAAAAATATCCTACCAACTGCATTCCTTTTTCTGTGTCAGGTAGTGAAGAACGTCTTCAACGGAACCGTGAAATGAGCGAAAGCGTGGGAAACATTGCATTCGAAATGCTTGTGAATTTTCCAATTGCCCAGTGAGTGTCGACAAAACACGTAAATTCTCTGCTCCAACGTATGAGACGTAACAACTGGTGCAATTTGTTGTTGCATCATGTGCCAGCAGTCTTCGATAGTGTGTTACGAGCTTAGCGCGATAAGTTTGTAGACAGCATTTAGGCGACGTTTTATTTGTTAACGGCCCCATACAGCGATTGCACAACAGTAAAGGACATGAGTCAATGTATAGTTGTGCGTCGTGGGAGGTTTTGCAGTCTCGTGTGAGCCCGGATAGCGCAGTCGGTAGAGCATTAGGCTTTTAACCTAAGGGCCCAGGTTTCAAGTCCCTGTCCAGGCGGAAATTTTAATACTTTGGTAGCGATTCGTCTGGTAGCGGTGGAGACGCTACAGAAAATAATGCAGCTACGCCGTTTTCTGACACCACAGTGCTTTAAACGGTAGCAGTTGCATGTGTCCGGAGAACACCGCGCTAACGGCAGTCGTGGCCGAGTGGTTTAGGCGTCTGACTCGAAATCAGATTCCCTCTGGGAGCGTAGGTTCGAATCCTACTGGCTGCGTGCGATTTTGCGTAAAGAGGAGCAAACATTTTCACACACATGTGACATGTGTGGGCGAATGCGGCTGCAAACCAGTGACGCCATTCTCAACAAGACGAAAATTTCCGTTTTAAGAATACTGAGTTTTCGCGACGACCGCTGCTCACTCTGGCTATCGGTTCACCTCACACTGACACTGACGCTGGGACTGCAGAAAGCCGTCGCTGAGATCGTGAGTACACAGATGTGCTCGAAAGTGATGGACAGAGCGAACATCTCATTTTCTTTTTAAGAATCGCAATTTCAATCACTCGAGTGCGGCAAAAGCAGTGGTGCAGCGTTTCTTTTCTTAAGATCTCGCAGCTGCTTGGAGGTATGTCCATCGTTTTAAGACGACAGAAAACTAGCGTCAGCGGTGCGCCAGTGGGAAGTCGGTGAAGTCGCCATTGGAGCCGTAAGCCAGTAATTACGACATGCGAATCACTCGCACACCACGCAGCTGTACGATAATGCTCTTGCGTGGGTCCGCATAGCTGAGTCGGTAGAGCGTTAGGTTTTCAACCAAAGGGTCCTGGGTTCAAGTCCCTGTCTGGGCGAAAATTAATACACCTGGGTTCAAGTCCCTGTCTGGGCGAAAATTAATACACTTTCGTAACGGCTAATGGAAACCGTACAGGAAAGAGTGAGGCCACGCCGTTTTCTGCCACCAGATTGCTTCTAAAGATGGCGGTTTCAGTTGTCGGGAGTCGCTTCCGCCACCGGCAGTCGTGGCCGAGTGGTTAAGGCGTCTGACTTGAAATCAGATTCCCTCTGGGAGGGTAGGTTCGAGTCCTGCCGACTGCGAAAATTTTCTCGCTCTCAAATGGCGGACGTTCAGCTGCATCCTAGCAGTTGCGTCACTACTAAACACGTGGGTCACCAGCAATGTGCAGTGCTATTTGATCCAGGGCGCAGCGCTACAGTCGCGCCCAGAAGCCGCAGCTCATCTCCGCGTCTCACAGGCGTCCACCAGGTGTTAGTACAAGTGTCGCCTCACTGGGCAGTGCAGATGTGTCCATTTTAGCTTGCAGACGATGACGTGTGAGCTAACGCAAGTCGAATGTTTTACCGTGTGTATCTGCTAGATACTGCCTCTCATACGGTGGAGAGACTCATTCCTTCTTGTGTCTCGTTCTCCGCACACGAGTTGCCCCTGGCATCGATATAGCACGGGTTTTCTAGCGTCAGCGAAGTCAATATTACACGAATCGAGTCGACATGTTTGCTTGTTACGATGACGGAAGAAGAAGAAATGTGTGTGTAACTTCACTGCATCGGCTGCTCGCCTTTCAGCGCCCCTGTGTCTTATCAGACGAAGGTGACTGTGAAATTGGCAACGAGGCAGAGTTTAATGAACACATGCAAATGAGAACCTTCAACGTCAGCCGAAATAGCTCAGTTGGGAGAGCGTTAGACTGAAGATCTAAAGGTCCCTGGCTCGATCCCGGGTTTCGGCAGGGATTCGTTTTGATGCGACGCCAATGGAATTACTCTGCGTTTGTGATAATGCAACTACCGCTGACAACAAAAATGACTCTCTCCTGTAGCTGTTCTGGTTGTCTAGTGCATGCCATAAGAGGAACTCACTAGACAACTAACTCCCCTAGAAGCAAAAGAATTAAAAATATCCTACCGACTGCATTCCTTTATCTGTGTCAGGTGGTGAAGAACGTCTTCAACGGAACCGTGAAATGAGCGAAAGCGTGGGAAACATTGCATTCGAAATGCTTGTGAATTTTCCAATTGCCCAGTGAGTGTCGACAAAACACGTAAATTCTCTGCTCCAACGTATGAGACGTAACAACTGGTGCAATTTGTTGTTGCATCATGTGCCAGCAGTCTTCGATAGTGTGTTACGAGCTTAGCGCGATAAGTTTGTTGACAGCATTTAGGCGACGTTTTATTTGTTAACGGCCCCATACAGCGATTGCACAACAGTAAAGGACATGAGTCAATGTATAGTTGTGCGTCGTGGGAGGTTTTGCAGCCTCGTGTGAGCCCGGATAGCTCAGTCGGTAGAGCATTAGGCTTTTAACCTAAGGGCCCAGGTTTCAAGTCCCTGTGCAGGCGGAAATTTTAATACTTTGGTAGCGATTCGTCTGGTAGCGGTGGAGACGCTACAGAAAATAATGCAGCTACGCCGTTTTCTGACACCACAGTGCTTTAAACGGTAGCAGTTGCATGTGTCCGGAGAACACCGCGCTAACGGCAGTCGTGGCCGAGTGGTTAAGGCGTCTGACTTGAAATCAGATTCCCTCTGGGAGCGTAGGTTCGAATCCTACCGGCTGCGTGCGATTTTGCGTAAAGAGGAGCAAACATTTTCACACACATGTGACATGTGTGGGCGAATGCGGGTGCAAACCAGTGACGCCATTCTCAACAAGACGAAAATTTCCGTTTTAAGAATACTGAGTTTTCGCGACGACCGCTGCTCACTCTGGCTATCGGTTCACCTCACACTGACACTGACACTGGGACTGCAGAAAGCCGTCGCTGAGATCGTGAGTACACAGATGTGCTCGAAAGTGATGGACAGAGCGAACATCTCATTTTCTTTTTAAGAATCGCAATTTCAATCACTCGAGTGCGGCAAAAGCAGTGGTGCAGCGTTTCTTTTCTTAAGATCTCGCAGCTGCTTGGAGGTATGTCCATCGTTTTAAGACGACAGAAAACTAGCGTCAGCGGTGCGTCAGTGGGAAGTCGGTGAAGTCGCCATTGGAGCCGTAAGCCAGTAATTACGACATGCGAATCACTCGCACACCACGCAGCTGTACGATAATGCTCTTGCGTGGGTCCGCATAGCTGAGTCGGTAGAGCGTTAGGTTTTCAACCAAAGGGTCCTGGGTTCAAGTCCCTGTCTGGGCGAAAATTAATACACCTGGGTTCAAGTCCCTGTCTGGGCGAAAATTAATACACTTTCGTAACGGCTAATGGAAACCGTACAGGAAAGAGTGAGGCCACGCCGTTTTCTGCCACCATATTGCTTCTAAAGATGGCGGTTTCAGTTGTCGGGAGTCGCTTCCGCCACCGGCAGTCGTGGCCGAGTGGTTAAGGCGTCTGACTTGAAATCAGATTCCCTCTGGGAGCGTAGGTTCGAGTCCTGCCGACTGCGAAAATTTTCTCGCTCTCAAATGGCGGACGTTCAGCTGCATCCTAGCAGTTGCGTCACTACTAAACACGTGGGTCACCAGCAATGTGCAGTGCTATTTGATCCAGGGCGCAGCGCTACAGTCGCGCCCAGAAGCCGCAGCTCATCTCCGCGTCTCACAGGCGTCCACCAGGTATTAGTACAAGTGTCGCCTCACTGGGCAGTGCAGATGTGTCCATTTTAGCTTGCAGACGATGACGTGTAGCAATTTATGAGCTAACGCAAGTCGAATGTTTTACCGTGTGTATCTGCTAGATACTGCCTCTCATACTGTGGAGAGACTCACTCCTTCTTGTGTTTCGTTCTCCGCAAACGAGTTGCCCCTGGCATCGATATAGCACGGGTTTTCTAGCGTCAGCGAAGTCAATATTACACGAATCGAGTCGACATGTTTGCTTGTTACGATGACGGAAGAAGAAGAAATGTGTGTGTAACTTCACTGCATCGGCTGCTCGCCTTTCAGCGCCCCTGTGTCTTATCAGACGAAGGTGACTGTGAAATTGGCAACGAGGCAGAGTTTAATGAACACATGCAAATGAGAACCTTCAACGTCAGCCGAAATAGCTCAGTTGGGAGAGCGTTAGACTGAAGATCTAAAGGTCCCTGGTTCGATCCCGGGTTTCGGCAGGGATTCGTTTTGATGCGACGCCAATGGAATTACTCTGCGTTTGTGATAATGCAACTACCGCTGACAACAAAAATGACTCTCTCCTGTAGCTGTTCTGGTTGTGTAGTGCATGCCATAAGAGGAACTCACTAGACAACTAACTCCCCTAGAAGCAAAAGAATTAAAAATATCCTACCAACTGCATTCCTTTTTCTGTGTCAGGTAGTGAAGAACGTCTTCAACGGAACCGTGAAATGAGCGAAAGCGTGGGAAACATTGCATTCGAAATGCTTGTGAATTTTCCAATTGCCCAGTGAGTGTCGACAAAACACGTAAATTCTCTGCTCCAACGTATGAGACGTAACAACTGGTGCAATTTGTTGTTGCATCATGTGCCAGCAGTCTTCGATAGTGTGTTACGAGCTTAGCGCGATAAGTTTGTAGACAGCATTTAGGCGACGTTTTATTTGTTAACGGCCCCATACAGCGATTGCACAACAGTAAAGGACATGAGTCAATGTATAGTTGTGCGTCGTGGGAGGTTTTGCAGTCTCGTGTGAGCCCGGATAGCGCAGTCGGTAGAGCATTAGGCTTTTAACCTAAGGGCCCAGGTTTCAAGTCCCTGTCCAGGCGGAAATTTTAATACTTTGGTAGCGATTCGTCTGGTAGCGGTGGAGACGCTACAGAAAATAATGCAGCTACGCCGTTTTCTGACACAACAGTGCTTTAAACGGTAGCAGTTGCATGTGTCCGGAGAACACCGCGCTAACGGCAGTCGTGGCCGAGTGGTTTAGGCGTCTGACTCGAAATCAGATTCCCTCTGGGAGCGTAGGTTCGAATCCTACTGGCTGCGTGCGATTTTGCGTAAAGAGGAGCAAACATTTTCACACACATGTGACATGTGTGGGCGAATGCGGCTGCAAACCAGTGACGCCATTCTCAACAAGACGAAAATTTCCGTTTTAAGAATACTGAGTTTTCGCGACGACCGCTGCTCACTCTGGCTATCGGTTCACCTCACACTGACACTGACGCTGGGACTGCAGAAAGCCGTCGCTGAGATCGTGAGTACACAGATGTGCTCGAAAGTGATGGACAGAGCGAACATCTCATTTTCTTTTTAAGAATCGCAATTTCAATCACTCGAGTGCGGCAAAAGCAGTGGTGCAGCGTTTCTTTTCTTAAGATCTCGCAGCTGCTTGGAGGTATGTCCATCGTTTTAAGACGACAGAAAACTAGCGTCAGCGGTGCGTCAGTGGGAAGTCGGTGAAGTCGCCATTGGAGCCGTAAGCCAGTAATTACGACATGCGAATCACTCGCACACCACGCAGCTGTACGATAATGCTCTTGCGTGGGTCCGCATAGCTGAGTCGGTAGAGCGTTAGGTTTTCAACCAAAGGGTCCTGGGTTCAAGTCCCTGTCTGGGCGAAAATTAATACACCTGGGTTCAAGTCCCTGTCTGGGCGAAAATTAATACACTTTCGTAACGGCTAATGGAAACCGTACAGGAAAGAGTGAGGCCACGCCGTTTTCTGCCACCAGATTGCTTCTAAAGATGGCGGTTTCAGTTGTCGGGAGTCGCTTCCGCCACCGGCAGTCGTGGCCGAGTGGTTAAGGCGTCTGACTTGAAATCAGATTCCCTCTGGGAGGGTAGGTTCGAGTCCTGCCGACTGCGAAAATTTTCTCGCTCTCAAATGGCGGACGTTCAGCTGCATCCTAGCAGTTGCGTCACTACTAAACACGTGGGTCACCAGCAATGTGCAGTGCTATTTGATCCAGGGCGCAGCGCTACAGTCGCGCCCAGAAGCCGCAGCTCATCTCCGCGTCTCACAGGCGTCCACCAGGTGTTAGTACAAGTGTCGCCTCACTGGGCAGTGCAGATGTGTCCATTTTAGCTTGCAGACGATGACGTGTGAGCTAACGCAAGTCGAATGTTTTACCGTGTGTATCTGCTAGATACTGCCTCTCATACGGTGGAGAGACTCATTCCTTCTTGTGTCTCGTTCTCCGCACACGAGTTGCCCCTGGCATCGATATAGCACGGGTTTTCTAGCGTCAGCGAAGTCAATTTTACACGAATCGAGTCGACATGTTTGCTTGTTACGATGACGGAAGAAGAAGAAATGTGTGTGTAACTTCACTGCATCGGCTGCTCGCCTTTCAGCGCCCCTGTGCCTTATCAGACGAAGGTGACTGTGAAATTGGCAACGATTCAGTGGTGAATGAACACATGCAAATGAGAACCTTCAACGTCAGCCGAAATAGCTCAGTTGGGAGAGCGTTAGACTGAAGATGTAAAGGTCACTGGTTCGATCCCGGGTTTCGGCAGGGATTCGTTTTGATGCGACGCCAATGGAATTACTCTGCGTTTGTGATAATGCAACTACCGCTGACAACAAAAATGACTCTCTCCTGTAGCTGTTCTGGTTGTCTAGTGCATGCCATAAGAGGAACTCACTAGACAACTAACTCCCCTAGAAGCAAAAGAATTAAAAATATCCTACCGACTGCATTCCTTTTTCTGTGTCAGGTGGTGAAGAACGTCTTCAACGGAACCGTGAAATGAGCGAAAGCGTGGGAAACATTGCATTCGAAATGCTTGTGAATTTTCCAATTGCCCAGTGAGTGTCGACAAAACACGTAAATTCTCTGCTCCAACGTATGAGACGTAACAACTGGTGCAATTTGTTGTTTCATCATGTGCCAGCAGTCTTCGATAGTGTGTTACGAGCTTAGCGCGGTAAGTTTGTAGACAGCATTTAGGCGACGTTTTATTTGTTAACGGCCCCATACAGCGATTGCACAACAGTAAAGGACATGAGTCAATGTATAGTTGTGCGTCGTGGGAGGTTTTGCAGCCTCGTGTGAGCCCGGATAGCTCAGTCGGTAGAGCATTAGGCTTTTAACCTAAGGGCTCAGGTTTCAAGTCCCTGTCCAGGCGGAAATTTTAATACTTTGGTAGCGATTCGTCTGGTAGCGGTGGAGACGCTACAGAAAATAATGCAGCTACGCCGTTTTCTGACACCACAGTGCTTTAAACGGTAGCAGTTGCATGTGTCCGGAGAACACCGCGCTAACGGCAGTCGTGGCCGAGTGGTTAAGGCGTCTGACTCGAAATCAGATTCCCTCTGGGAGCGTAGGTTCGAATCCTACCGGCTGCGTGCGATTTTGCGTAAAGAGGAGCAAACATTTTCGCACACATGTGACATGTGTGGGCGAATGCGGGTGCAAACCAGTGACGCCATTCTCAACAAGACGAAAATTTCCGTTTTAAGAATACTGAGTTTTCGCGACGACCGCTGCTTACTCTGGCTATCGGTTCACCTCACACTGACACTGACGCTGGGACTGCAGAAAGCCGTCGCTGAGATCGTGACTACACAGATGTGCTCGAAAGTGATGGACAGAGCGAACATCTCATTTTCTTTTTAAGAATCGCAATTTCAATCACTCGAGTGCGGCAAAAGCAGTGGTGCAGCGTTTCTTTTCTTAAGATCTCGCAGCTGCTTGGAGGTATGTCCATCGTTTTAAGACGACAGAAAACTAGCGTCAGCGGTGCGTCAGAGGGAAGTCGGTGAAGTCGCCATTGGAGCCGTAAGCCAGTAATTACGACATGCGAATCACTCGCACACCACGCAGCTGTACGATAATGCTCGTGCGTGGGTCCGCATAGCTGAGTCGGTAGAGCGTTAGGTTTTCAACCAAAGGGTCCTGGGTTCAAGTCCCTGTCTGGGCGAAAATTAATACACCTGCGTTCAAGTCCCTGACTGGGCGAAAATTAATACACTTTCGTAACGGCTAATGGAAACCGTACAGGAAAGAGTGAGGCCACGCCGTTTTCTGCCACCAGATTGCTTCTAAAGATGGCGGTTACAGTTGTCGGGAGTCGCTTCCGCCACCGGCAGTCGTGGCCGAGTGGTTAAGGCGTCTGACTTGAAATCAGATTCCCTCTGGGAGCGTAGGTTCGAGTCCTGCCGACTGCGAAAATTTTCTCGCTCTCAAATGGCGGACGTTCAGCTGCATCCTAGCAGTTGCGTCACTACTAAACACGTGGGTCACCAGCAATGTGCAGTGCTATTTGATCCAGGGCGCAGCGCTACAGTCGCGCCCAGAAGCCGCAGCTCATCTCCGCGTCTCACAGGCGTCCACCAGGTGTTAGTACAAGTGTCGCCTCACTGGGCAGTGCAGATGTGTCCATTTTAGCTTGCAGACGATGACGTGTGAGCTAACGCAAGTCGAATGTTTTACCGTGTGTATCTGCTAGATACTGCCTCCCATACGGTGGAGAGACTCACTCCTTCTTGTGTCTCGTTCTCCGCACACGAGTTGCCCCTGGCATCGATATGACACGGGTTTTCTAGCGTCAGCGAAGTCAATATTACACGAATCGAGTCGACATGTTTGCTTGTTACGATGACGGAAGAAGAAGAAATGTGTGTGTAACTTCACTGCATCGGCTGCTCGCCTTTCAGCGCCCCTGTGTCTTATCAGACGAAGGTGACTGTGAAATTGGCAACGAGGCAGAGGTTAATGAACACATGCAAATGAGAACCTTCAACGTCAGCCGAAATAGCTCAGTTGGGAGAGCGTTAGACTGAAGATCTAAAGGTCCCTGGTTCGATCCCGGGTTTCGGCAGGGATTCGTTTTGATGCGACGCCAATGGAATTACTCTGCGTTTGTGATAATGCAACTACCGCTGACAACAAAAATGACTCTCTCCTGTAGCTGTTCTGGTTGTCTAGTGCATGCCATAAGAGGAACTCACTAGACAACTAACTCCCCTAGAAGCAAAAGAATTAAAAATATCCTACCGACTGCATTCCTTTTTCTGTGTCAGGTGGTGAAGAACGTCTTCAACGGAACCGTGAAA
The DNA here is from genome assembly GCF_021461395.2 of Schistocerca americana. Classification (NCBI taxonomy): domain Eukaryota; kingdom Metazoa; phylum Arthropoda; class Insecta; order Orthoptera; family Acrididae; genus Schistocerca; species Schistocerca americana. The sequence continues at coordinate 805,925,125 of NC_060121.1, forward strand.
TGAGCGAAAGCGTGGGAAACATTGCATTCGAAATGCTTGTGAATTTTCCAATTGCCCAGTGAGTGTCGACAAAACACGTAAATTCTCTGCTCCAACGTATGAGACGTAACAACTGGTGCAATTTGTTGTTGCATCATGTGCCAGCAGTCTTCGATAGTGTGTTACGAGCTTAGCGCGGTAAGTTTGTAGACAGCATTTAGGCGACGTTTTATTTGTTAACGGCCCCATACAGCGATTGCACAACAGTAAAGGACATGAGTCAATGTATAGTTGTGCGTCGTGGGAGGTTTTGCAGCCTCGTGTGAGCCCGGATAGCTCAGTCGGTAGAGCATTAGGCTTTTAACCTAAGGGCTCAGGTTTCAAGTCCCTGTCCAGGCGGAAATTTTAATACTTTGGTAGCGATTCGTCTGGTAGCGGTGGAGACGCTACAGAAAATAATGCAGCTACGCCGTTTTCTGACACCACAGTGCTTTAAACGGTAGCAGTTGCATGTGTCCGGAGAACACCGCGCTAACGGCAGTCGTGGCCGAGTGGTTAAGGCGTCTGACTCGAAATCAGATTCCCTCTGGGAGCGTAGGTTCGAATCCTACCGGCTGCGTGCGATTTTGCGTAAAGAGGAGCAAACATTTTCGCACACATGTGACATGTGTGGGCGAATGCGGGTGCAAACCAGTGACGCCATTCTCAACAAGACGAAAATTTCCGTTTTAAGAATACTGAGTTTTCGCGACGACCGCTGCTTACTCTGGCTATCGGTTCACCTCACACTGACACTGACGCTGGGACTGCAGAAAGCCGTCGCTGAGATCGTGACTACACAGATGTGCTCGAAAGTGATGGACAGAGCGAACATCTCATTTTCTTTTTAAGAATCGCAATTTCAATCACTCGAGTGCGGCAAAAGCAGTGGTGCAGCGTTTCTTTTCTTAAGATCTCGCAGCTGCTTGGAGGTATGTCCATCGTTTTAAGACGACAGAAAACTAGCGTCAGCGGTGCGTCAGAGGGAAGTCGGTGAAGTCGCCATTGGAGCCGTAAGCCAGTAATTACGACATGCGAATCACTCGCACACCACGCAGCTGTACGATAATGCTCGTGCGTGGGTCCGCATAGCTGAGTCGGTAGAGCGTTAGGTTTTCAACCAAAGGGTCCTGGGTTCAAGTCCCTGTCTGGGCGAAAATTAATACACCTGCGTTCAAGTCCCTGACTGGGCGAAAATTAATACACTTTCGTAACGGCTAATGGAAACCGTACAGGAAAGAGTGAGGCCACGCCGTTTTCTGCCACCAGATTGCTTCTAAAGATGGCGGTTACAGTTGTCGGGAGTCGCTTCCGCCACCGGCAGTCGTGGCCGAGTGGTTAAGGCGTCTGACTTGAAATCAGATTCCCTCTGGGAGCGTAGGTTCGAGTCCTGCCGACTGCGAAAATTTTCTCGCTCTCAAATGGCGGACGTTCAGCTGCATCCTAGCAGTTGCGTCACTACTAAACACGTGGGTCACCAGCAATGTGCAGTGCTATTTGATCCAGGGCGCAGCGCTACAGTCGCGCCCAGAAGCCGCAGCTCATCTCCGCGTCTCACAGGCGTCCACCAGGTGTTAGTACAAGTGTCGCCTCACTGGGCAGTGCAGATGTGTCCATTTTAGCTTGCAGACGATGACGTGTGAGCTAACGCAAGTCGAATGTTTTACCGTGTGTATCTGCTAGATACTGCCTCCCATACGGTGGAGAGACTCACTCCTTCTTGTGTCTCGTTCTCCGCACACGAGTTGCCCCTGGCATCGATATGACACGGGTTTTCTAGCGTCAGCGAAGTCAATATTACACGAATCGAGTCGACATGTTTGCTTGTTACGATGACGGAAGAAGAAGAAATGTGTGTGTAACTTCACTGCATCGGCTGCTCGCCTTTCAGCGCCCCTGTGTCTTATCAGACGAAGGTGACTGTGAAATTGGCAACGAGGCAGAGGTTAATGAACACATGCAAATGAGAACCTTCAACGTCAGCCGAAATAGCTCAGTTGGGAGAGCGTTAGACTGAAGATCTAAAGGTCCCTGGTTCGATCCCGGGTTTCGGCAGGGATTCGTTTTGATGCGACGCCAATGGAATTACTCTGCGTTTGTGATAATGCAACTACCGCTGACAACAAAAATGACTCTCTCCTGTAGCTGTTCTGGTTGTCTAGTGCATGCCATAAGAGGAACTCACTAGACAACTAACTCCCCTAGAAGCAAAAGAATTAAAAATATCCTACCGACTGCATTCCTTTTTCTGTGTCAGGTGGTGAAGAACGTCTTCAACGGAACCGTGAAATGAGCGAAAGCGTGGGAAACATTGCATTCGAAATGCTTGTGAATTTTCCAATTGCCCAGTGAGTGTCGACAAAACACGTAAATTCTCTGCTCCAACGTATGAGACGTAACAACTGGTGCAATTTGTTGTTGCATCATGTGCCAGCAGTCTTCGATAGTGTGTTACGAGCTTAGCGCGGTAAGTTTGTAGACAGCATTTAGGCGACGTTTTATTTGTTAACGGCCCCATACAGCGATTGCACAACAGTAAAGGACATGAGTCAATGTATAGTTGTGCGTCGTGGGAGGTTTTGCAGCCTCGTGTGAGCCCGGATAGCTCAGTCGGTAGAGCATTAGGCTTTTAACCTAAGGGCTCAGGTTTCAAGTCCCTGTCCAGGCGGAAATTTTAATACTTTGGTAGCGATTCGTCTGGTAGCGGTGGAGACGCTACAGAAAATAATGCAGCTACGCCGTTTTCTGACACCACAGTGCTTTAAACGGTAGCAGTTGCATGTGTCCGGAGAACACCGCGCTAACGGCAGTCGTGGCCGAGTGGTTAAGGCGTCTGACTCGAAATCAGATTCCCTCTGGGAGCGTAGGTTCGAATCCTACCGGCTGCGTGCGATTTTGCGTAAAGAGGAGCAAACATTTTCGCACACATGTGACATGTGTGGGCGAATGCGGGTGCAAACCAGTGACGCCATTCTCAACAAGACGAAAATTTCCGTTTTAAGAATACTGAGTTTTCGCGACGACCGCTGCTTACTCTGGCTATCGGTTCACCTCACACTGACACTGACGCTGGGACTGCAGAAAGCCGTCGCTGAGATCGTGACTACACAGATGTGCTCGAAAGTGATGGACAGAGCGAACATCTCATTTTCTTTTTAAGAATCGCAATTTCAATCACTCGAGTGCGGCAAAAGCAGTGGTGCAGCGTTTCTTTTCTTAAGATCTCGCAGCTGCTTGGAGGTATGTCCATCGTTTTAAGACGACAGAAAACTAGCGTCAGCGGTGCGTCAGAGGGAAGTCGGTGAAGTCGCCATTGGAGCCGTAAGCCAGTAATTACGACATGCGAATCACTCGCACACCACGCAGCTGTACGATAATGCTCGTGCGTGGGTCCGCATAGCTGAGTCGGTAGAGCGTTAGGTTTTCAACCAAAGGGTCCTGGGTTCAAGTCCCTGTCTGGGCGAAAATTAATACACCTGCGTTCAAGTCCCTGACTGGGCGAAAATTAATACACTTTCGTAACGGCTAATGGAAACCGTACAGGAAAGAGTGAGGCCACGCCGTTTTCTGCCACCAGATTGCTTCTAAAGATGGCGGTTACAGTTGTCGGGAGTCGCTTCCGCCACCGGCAGTCGTGGCCGAGTGGTTAAGGCGTCTGACTTGAAATCAGATTCCCTCTGGGAGCGTAGGTTCGAGTCCTGCCGACTGCGAAAATTTTCTCGCTCTCAAATGGCGGACGTTCAGCTGCATCCTAGCAGTTGCGTCACTACTAAACACGTGGGTCACCAGCAATGTGCAGTGCTATTTGATCCAGGGCGCAGCGCTACAGTCGCGCCCAGAAGCCGCAGCTCATCTCCGCGTCTCACAGGCGTCCACCAGGTGTTAGTACAAGTGTCGCCTCACTGGGCAGTGCAGATGTGTCCATTTTAGCTTGCAGACGATGACGTGTGAGCTAACGCAAGTCGAATGTTTTACCGTGTGTATCTGCTAGATACTGCCTCCCATACGGTGGAGAGACTCACTCCTTCTTGTGTCTCGTTCTCCGCACACGAGTTGCCCCTGGCATCGATATGACACGGGTTTTCTAGCGTCAGCGAAGTCAATATTACACGAATCGAGTCGACATGTTTGCTTGTTACGATGACGGAAGAAGAAGAAATGTGTGTGTAACTTCACTGCATCGGCTGCTCGCCTTTCAGCGCCCCTGTGTCTTATCAGACGAAGGTGACTGTGAAATTGGCAACGAGGCAGAGGTTAATGAACACATGCAAATGAGAACCTTCAACGTCAGCCGAAATAGCTCAGTTGGGAGAGCGTTAGACTGAAGATCTAAAGGTCCCTGGTTCGATCCCGGGTTTCGGCAGGGATTCGTTTTGATGCGACGCCAATGGAATTACTCTGCGTTTGTGATAATGCAACTACCGCTGACAACAAAAATGACTCTCTCCTGTAGCTGTTCTGGTTGTCTAGTGCATGCCATAAGAGGAACTCACTAGACAACTAACTCCCCTAGAAGCAAAAGAATTAAAAATATCCTACCGACTGCATTCCTTTTTCTGTGTCAGGTGGTGAAGAACGTCTTCAACGGAACCGTGAAATGAGCGAAAGCGTGGGAAACATTGCATTCGAAATGCTTGTGAATTTTCCAATTGCCCAGTGAGTGTCGACAAAACACGTAAATTCTCTGCTCCAACGTATGAGACGTAACAACTGGTGCAATTTGTTGTTGCATCATGTGCCAGCAGTCTTCGATAGTGTGTTACGAGCTTAGCGCGGTAAGTTTGTAGACAGCATTTAGGCGACGTTTTATTTGTTAACGGCCCCATACAGCGATTGCACAACAGTAAAGGACATGAGTCAATGTATAGTTGTGCGTCGTGGGAGGTTTTGCAGCCTCGTGTGAGCCCGGATAGCTCAGTCGGTAGAGCATTAGGCTTTTAACCTAAGGGCCCAGGTTTCAAGTCCCTGTCCAGGCGGAAATTTTAATACTTTGGTAGCGATTCGTCTGGTAGCGGTGGAGACGCTACAGAAAATAATGCAGCTACGCCGTTTTCTGACACCACAGTGCTTTAAACGGTAGCAGTTGCATGTGTCCGGAGAACACCGCGCTAACGGCAGTCGTGGCCGAGTGGTTAAGGCGTCTGACTCGAAATCAGATTCCCTCTGGGAGCGTAGGTTCGAATCCTACCGGCTGCGTGCGATTTTGCGTAAAGAGGAGCAAACATTTTCGCACACATGTGACATGTGTGGGCGAATGCGGGTGCAAACCAGTGACGCCATTCTCAACAAGACGAAAATTTCCGTTTTAAGAATACTGAGTTTTCGCGACGACCGCTGCTTACTCTGGCTATCGGTTCACCTCACACTGACACTGACGCTGGGACTGCAGAAAGCCGTCGCTGAGATCGTGAGTACACAGATGTGCTCGAAAGTGATGGACAGAGCGAACATCTCATTTTCTTTTTAAGAATCGCAATTTCAATCACTCGAGTGCGGCAAAAGCAGTGGTGCAGCGTTTCTTTTCTTAAGATCTCGCAGCTGCTTGGAGGTATGTCCATCGTTTTAAGACGACAGAAAACTAGCGTCAGCGGTGCGTCAGTGGGAAGTCGGTGAAGTCGCCATTGGAGCCGTAAGCCAGTAATTACGACATGCGAATCACTCGCACACCACGCAGCTGTACGATAATGCTCTTGCGTGGGTCCGCATAGCTGAGTCGGTAGAGCGTTAGGTTTTCAACCAAAGGGTCCTGGGTTCAAGTCCCTGTCTGGGCGAAAATTAATACACCTGTGTTCAAGTCCCTGACTGGGCGAAAATTAATACACTTTCGTAACGGCTAATGGAAACCGTACAGGAAAGAGTGAGGCCACGCCGTTTTCTGCCACCAGATTGCTTCTAAAGATGGCGGTTACAGTTGTCGGGAGTCGCTTCCGCCACCGGCAGTCGTGGCCGAGTGGGTAAGGCGTCTGACTTGAAATCAGATTCCCTCTGGGAGCGTAGGTTCGAGTCCTGCCGACTGCGAAAATTTTCTCGCTCTCAAATGGCGGACGTTCAGCTGCATCCTAGCAGTTGCGTCACTACTAAACACGTGGGTCACCAGCAATGTGCAGTGCTATTTGATCCAGGGCGCAGCGCTACAGTCGCGCCCAGAAGCCGCAGCTCATCTCCGCGTCTCACAGGCGTCCACCAGGTGTTAGTACAAGTGTCGCCTCACTGGGCAGTGCAGATGTGTCCATTTTAGCTTGCAGACGATGACGTGTGAGCTAACGCAAGTCGAATGTTTTACCGTGTGTATCTGCTAGATACTGCCTCCCATACGGTGGAGAGACTCACTCCTTCTTGTGTCTCGTTCTCCGCACACGAGTTGCCCCTGGCATCGATATGACACGGGTTTTCTAGCGTCAGCGAAGTCAATATTACACGAATCGAGTCGACATGTTTGCTTGTTACGATGACGGAAGAAGAAGAAATGTGTGTGTAACTTCACTGCATCGGCTGCTCGCCTTTCAGCGCCCCTGTGTCTTATCAGACGAAGGTGACTGTGACATTGGCAACGAGGCAGAGGTTAATGAACACATGCAAATGAGAACCTTCAACGTCAGCCGAAATAGCTCAGTTGGGAGAGCGTTAGACTGAAGATCTAAAGGTCCCTGGTTCGATCCCGGGTTTCGGCAGGGATTCGTTTTGATGCGACGCCAATGGAATTACTCTGCGTTTGTGATAATGCAACTACCGCTGACAACAAAAATGACTCTCTCCTGTAGCTGTTCTGGTTGTCTAGTGCATGCCATAAGAGGAACTCACTAGACAACTAACTCCCCTAGAAGCAAAAGAATTAAAAATATCCTACCGACTGCATTCCTTTTTCTGTGTCAGGTGGTGAAGAACGTCTTCAACGGAACCGTGAAATGAGCGAAAGCGTGGGAAACATTGCATTCGAAATGCTTGTGAATTTTCCAATTGCCCAGTGAGTGTCGACAAAACACGTAAATTCTCTGCTCCAACGTATGAGACGTAACAACTGGTGCAATTTGTTGTTGCATCATGTGCCAGCAGTCTTCGATAGTGTGTTACGAGCTTAGCGCGATAAGTTTGTAGACAGCATTTAGGCGACGTTTTATTTGTTAACGGCCCCATACAGCGATTGCACAACAGTAAAGGACATGAGTCAATGTATAGTTGTGCGTCGTGGGAGGTTTTGCAGCCTCGTGTGAGCCCGGATAGCTCAGTCGGTAGAGCATTAGGCTTTTAACCTAAGGGCCCAGGTTTCAAGTCCCTGTCCAGGTGGAAATTTTAATACTTTGGTAGCGATTCGTCTGGTAGCGGTGGAGACGCTACAGAAAATAATGCAGCTACGCCGTTTTCTGACACCACAGTGCTTTAAACGGTAGCAGTTGCATGTGTCCGGAGAACACCGCGCTAACGGCAGTCGTGGCCGAGTGGTTAAGGCGTCTGACTCGAAATCAGATTCCCTCTGGGAGCGTAGGTTCGAATCCTACCGGCTGCGTGCGATTTTGCGTAAAGAGGAGCAAACATTTTCGCACACATGTGACATGTGTGGGCGAATGCGGGTGCAAACCAGTGACGCCATTCTCAACAAGACGAAAATTTCCGTTTTAAGAATACTGAGTTTTCGCGACGACCGCTGCTTACTCTGGCTATCGGTTCACCTCACACTGACACTGACGCTGGGACTGCAGAAAGCCGTCGCTGAGATCCTGAGTACACAGATGTGCTCGAAAGTGATGGACAGAGCGAACATCTCATTTTCTTTTTAAGAAGCGCAATTTCAATCACTCGAGTGCGGCAAAAGCAGTGGTGCAGCGTTTCTTTTCTTAAGATCTCGCAGCTGCTTGGAGGTATGTCCATCGTTTTAAGACGACAGAAAACTAGCGTCAGCGGTGCGTCAGTGGGAAGTCGGTGAAGTCGCCATTGGAGCCGTAAGCCAGTAATTACGACATGCGAATCACTCGCACACCACGCAGCTGTACGATAATGCTCTTGCGTGGGTCCGCATAGCTGAGTCGGTAGAGCGTTAGGTTTTCAACCAAAGGGTCCTGGGTTCAAGTCCCTGTCTGGGCGAAAATTAATACACCTGTGTTCAAGTCCCTGACTGGGCGAAAATTAATACACTTTCGTAACGGCTAATGGAAACCGTACAGGAAAGAGTGAGGCCACGCCGTTTTCTGCCACCAGATTGCTTCTAAAGATGGCGGTTACAGTTGTCGGGAGTCGCTTCCGCCACCGGCAGTCGTGGCCGAGTGGTTAAGGCGTCTGACTTGAAATCAGATTCCCTCTGGGAGCGTAGGTTCGAGTCCTGCCGACTGCGAAAATTTTCTCGCTCTCAAATGGCGGACGTTCAGCTGCATCCTAGCAGTTGCGTCACTACTAAACACGTGGGTCACCAGCAATGTGCAGTGCTATTTGATCCAGGGCGCAGCGCTACAGTCGCGCCCAGAAGCCGCAGCTCATCTCCGCGTCTCACAGGCGTCCACCAGGTGTTAGTACAAGTGTCGCCTCACTGGGCAGTGCAGATGTGTCCATTTTAGCTTGCAGACGATGACGTGTGAGCTAACGCAAGTCGAATGTTTTACCGTGTGTATCTGCTAGATACTGCCTCTCATACGGTGGAGAGACTCACTCCTTCTTGTGTCTCGTTCTCCGCACACGAGTTGCCCCTGGCATCGATATAGCACGGGTTTTCTAGCGTCAGCGAAGTCAATATTACACGAATCGAGTCGACATGTTTGCTTGTTACGATGACGGAAGAAGAAGAAATGTGTGTGTAACTTCACTGCATCGGCTGCTCGCCTTTCAGCGCCCCTGTGTCTTATCAGACGAAGGTGACTGTGAAATTGGCAACGAGGCAGTGGTGAATGAACACATGCAAATGAGAACCTTCAACGTCAGCCGAAATAGCTCAGTTGGGAGAGCGTTAGACTGAAGATCTAAAGGTCCCTGGTTCGATCCCGGGTTTCGGCAGGGATTCGTTTTGATGCGACGCTAATGGAATTACTCTGCGTTTGTGATAATGCAACTACCGCTGACAACAAAAATGACTCTCTCCTGTAGCTGTTCTGGTTGTCTAGTGCATGCCATAAGAGGAACTCACTAGACAACTAACTCCCCTAGAAGCAAAAGAATTAAAAATATCCTACCGACTGCATTCCTTTTTCTGTGTCAGGTGGTGAAGAACGTCTTCAACGGAACCGTGAAATGAGCGAAAGCGTGGGAAACATTGCATTCGAAATGCTTGTGAATTTTCCAATTGCCCAGTGAGTGTCGACAAAACACGTAAATTCTCTGCTCCAACGTATGAGACGTAACAACTGGTGCAATTTGTTGTTGCATCATGTGCCAGCAGTCTTCGATAGTGTGTTACGAGCTTAGCGCGATAAGTTTGTAGACAGCATTTAGGCGACGTTTTATTTGTTAACGGCCCCATACAGCGATTGCACAACAGTAAAGGACATGAGTCAATGTATAGTTGTGCGTCGTGGGAGGTTTTGCAGCCTCGTGTGAGCCCGGATAGCGCAGTCGGTAGAGCATTAGGCTTTTAACCTAAGGGCCCAGGTTTCAAGTCCCTGTCCAGGCGGAAATTTTAATACTTTGGTAGCGATTCGTCTGGTAGCGGTGGAGACGCTACAGAAAATAATGCAGCTACGCCGTTTTCTGACACCACAGTGCTTTAAACGGTAGCAGTTGCATGTGTCCGGAGAACACCGCGCTAACGGCAGTCGTGGCCGAGTGGTTAAGGCGTCTGACTCGAAATCAGATTCCCTCTGGGAGCGTAGGTTCGAATCCTACCGGCTGCGTGCGATTTTGCGTAAAGAGGAGCAAACATTTTCGCACACATGTGACATGTGTGGGCGAATGCGGGTGCAAACCAGTGACGCCATTCTCAACAAGACGAAAATTTCCGTTTTAAGAATACTGAGTTTTCGCGACGACCGCTGCTTACTCTGGCTATCGGTTCACCTCACACTGACACTGACGCTGGGACTGCAGAAAGCCGTCGCTGAGATCCTGAGTACACAGATGTGCTCGAAAGTGATGGACAGAGCGAACATCTCATTTTCTTTTTAAGAATCGCAATTTCAATCACTCGAGTGCGGCAAAAGCAGTGGTGCAGCGTTTCTTTTCTTAAGATCTCGCAGCTGCTTGGAGGTATGTCCATCGTTTTAAGACGACAGAAAACTAGCGTCAGCGGTGCGTCAGTGGGAAGTCGGTGAAGTCGCCATTGGAGCCGTAAGCCAGTAATTACGACATGCGAATCACTAGCACACCACGCAGCTGTACGATAATGCTCGTGCGTGGGTCCGCATAGCTGAGTCGGTAGAGCGTTAGGTTTTCAACCAAAGGGTCCTGGGTTCAAGTCCCTGTCTGGGCGAAAATTAATACACCTGTGTTCAAGTCCCTGTCTGGGCGAAAATTAATACACTTTCGTAACGGCTAATGGAAACCGTACAGGAAAGAGTGAGGCTACGCCGTTTTCTGCCACCAGATTGCTTCAAAAGATGGCGGTTACAGTTGTCGGGAGTCGCTTCCGCCACCGGCAGTCGTGGCCGAGTGGTTAAGGCGTCTGACTTGAAATCAGATTCCCTCTGGGAGCGTAGGTTCGAGTCCTGCCGACTGCGAAAATTTTCTCGCTCTCAAATGGCGGACGTTCAGCTGCATCCTAGCAGTTGCGTCACTACTAAACACGTGGGTCACCAGCAATGTGCAGTGCTATTTGATCCAGGGCGCAGCGCTACAGTCGCGCCCAGAAGCCGCAGCTCATCTCCGCGTCTCACAGGCGTCCACCAGGTGTTAGTACAAGTGTCGCCTCACTGGGCAGTGCAGATGTGTCCATTTTAGCTTGCAGACGATGACGTGTGAGCTAACGCAAGTCGAATGTTTTACCGTGTGTATCTGCTAGATACTGCCTCTCATACGGTGGAGAGACTCACTCCTTCTTGTGTCTCGTTCTCCGCACACGAGTTGCCCCTGGCATCGATATAGCACGGGTTTTCTAGCGTCAGCGAAGTCAATATTACACGAATCGAGTCGACATGTTTGCTTGTTACGATGACGGAAGAAGAAGAAATGTGTGTGTAACTTCACTGCATCGGCTGCTCGCCTTTCAGCGCCCCTGTGTCTTATCAGACGAAGGTGACTGTGAAATTGGCAACGAGGCAGTGGTGAATGAACACATGCAAATGAGAACCTTCAACGTCAGCCGAAATAGCTCAGTTGGGAGAGCGTTAGACTGAAGATCTAAAGGTCCCTGCTTCGATCCCGGGTTTCGGCAGGGATTCGTTTTGATGCGACGCTAATGGAATTACTCTGCGTTTGTGATAATGCAACTACTGCTGACAACAAAAATGACTCTCTCCTGTAGCTGTTCTGGTTGTCTAGTGCATGCCATAAGAGGAACTCACTAGACAACTAACTCCCCTAGAAGCAAAAGAATTAAAAATATCCTACCGACTGCATTCCTTTTTCTGTGTCAGGTGGTGAAGAACGTCTTCAACGGAACCGTGAAATGAGCGAAAGCGTGGGAAACATTGCATTCGAAATGCTTGTGAATTTTCCAATTGCCCAGTGAGTGTCGACAAAACACGTAAATTCTCTGCTCCAACGTATGAGACGTAACAACTGGTGCAATTTGTTGTTGCATCATGTGCCAGCAGTCTTCGATAGTGTGTTACGAGCTTAGCGCGATAAGTTTGTAGACAGCATTTAGGCGACGTTTTATTTGTTAACGGCCCCATACAGCGATTGCACAACAGTAAAGGACATGAGTCAATGTATAGTTGTGCGTCGTGGGAGGTTTTGCAGCCTCGTGTGAGCCCGGATAGCGCAGTCGGTAGAGCATTAGGCTTTTAACCTAAGGGCCCAGGTTTCAAGTCCCTGTCCAGGCGGAAATTTTAATACTTTGGTAGCGATTCGTCTGGTAGCGGTGGAGACGCTACAGAAAATAATGCAGCTACGCCGTTTTCTGACACCACAGTGCTTTAAACGGTAGCAGTTGCATGTGTCCGGAGAACACCGCGCTAACGGCAGTCGTGGCCGAGTGGTTAAGGCGTCTGACTCGAAATCAGATTCCCTCTGGGAGCGTAGGTTCGAATCCTACCGGCTGCGTGCGATTTTGCGTAAAGAGGAGCAAACATTTTCGCACACATGTGACATGTGTGGGCGAATGCGGGTGCAAACCAGTGACGCCATTCTCAACAAGACGAAAATTTCCGTTTTAAGAATACTGAGTTTTCGCGACGACCGCTGCTTACTCTGGCTATCGGTTCACCTCACACTGACACTGACGCTGGGACTGCAGAAAGCCGTCGCTGAGATCCTGAGTACACAGATGTGCTCGAAAGTGATGGACAGAGCGAACATCTCATTTTCTTTTTAAGAATCGCAATTTCAATCACTCGAGTGCGGCAAAAGCAGTGGTGCAGCGTTTCTTTTCTTAAGATCTCGCAGCTGCTTGGAGGTATGTCCATCGTTTTAAGACGACAGAAAACTAGCGTCAGCAGTGCGTCAGTGGGAAGTCGGTGAAGTCGCCATTGGAGCCGTAAGCCAGTAATTACGACATGCGAATCACTAGCACACCACGCAGCTGTACGATAATGCTCGTGCGTGGGTCCGCATAGCTGAGTCGGTAGAGCGTTAGGTTTTCAACCAAAGGGTCCTGGGTTCAAGTCCCTGTCTGGGCGAAAATTAATACACCTGTGTTCAAGTCCCTGTCTGGGCGAAAATTAATACACTTTCGTAACGGCTAATGGAAACCGTACAGGAAAGAGTGAGGCTACGCCGTTTTCTGCCACCAGATTGCTTCAAAAGATGGCGGTTACAGTTGTCGGGAGTCGCTTCCGCCACCGGCAGTCGTGGCCGAGTGGTTAAGGCGTCTGACTTGAAATCAGATTCCCTCTGGGAGCGTAGGTTCGAGTCCTGCCGACTGCGAAAATTTTCTCGCTCTCAAATGGCGGACGTTCAGCTGCATCCTAGCAGTTGCGTCACTACTAAACACGTGGGTCACCAGCAATGTGCAGTGCTATTTGATCCAGGGCGCAGCGCTACAGTCGCGCCCAGAAGCCGCAGCTCATCTCCGCGTCTCACAGGCGTCCACCAGGTGTTAGTACAAGTGTCGCCTCACTGGGCAGTGCAGATGTGTCCATTTTAGCTTGCAGACGATGACGTGTGAGCTAACGCAAGTCGAATGTTTTACCGTGTGTATCTGCTAGATACTGCCTCTCATACGGTGGAGAGACTCACTCCTTCTTGTGTCTCGTTCTCCGCACACGAGTTGCCCCTGGCATCGATATAGCACGGGTTTTCTAGCGTCAGCGAAGTCAATATTACACGAATCGAGTCGACATGTTTGCTTGTTACGATGACGGAAGAAGAAGAAATGTGTGTGTAACTTCACTGCATCGGCTGCTCGCCTTTCAGCGCCCCTGTGTCTTATCAGACGAAGGTGACTGTGAAATTGGCAACGAGGCAGTGGTGAATGAACACATGCAAATGAGAACCTTCAACGTCAGCCGAAATAGCTCAGTTGGGAGAGCGTTAGACTGAAGATCTAAAGGTCCCTGCTTCGATCCCGGGTTTCGGCAGGGATTCGTTTTGATGCGACGCTAATGGAATTACTCTGCGTTTGTGATAATGCAACTACTGCTGACAACAAAAATGACTCTCTCCTGTAGCTGTTCTGGTTGTCTAGTGCATGCCATAAGAGGAACTCACTAGACAACTAACTCCCCTAGAAGCAAAAGAATTAAAAATATCCTACCGACTGCATTCCTTTTTCTGTGTCAGGTGGTGAAGAACGTCTTCAACGGAACCGTGAAATGAGCGAAAGCGTGGGAAACATTGCATTCGAAATGCTTGTGAATTTTCCAATTGCCCAGTGAGTGTCGACAAAACACGTAAATTCTCTGCTCCAACGTATGAGACGTAACAACTGGTGCAATTTGTTGTTGCATCATGTGCCAGCAGTCTTCGATAGTGTGTTACGAGCTTAGCGCGATAAGTTTGTAGACAGCATTTAGGCGACGTTTTATTTGTTAACGGCCCCATACAGCGATTGCACAACAGTAAAGGACATGAGTCAATGTATAGTTGTGCGTCGTGGGAGGTTTTGCAGCCTCGTGTGAGCCCGGATAGCGCAGTCGGTAGAGCATTAGGCTTTTAACCTAAGGGCCCAGGTTTCAAGTCCCTGTCCAGGCGGAAATTTTAATACTTTGGTAGCGATTCGTCTGGTAGCGGTGGAGACGCTACAGAAAATAATGCAGCTACGCCGTTTTCTGACACCACAGTGCTTTAAACGGTAGCAGTTGCATGTGTCCGGAGAACACCGCGCTAACGGCAGTCGTGGCCGAGTGGTTAAGGCGTCTGACTCGAAATCAGATTCCCTCTGGGAGCGTAGGTTCGAATCCTACCGGCTGCGTGCGATTTTGCGTAAAGAGGAGCAAACATTTTCGCACACATGTGACATGTGTGGGCGAATGCGGGTGCAAACCAGTGACGCCATTCTCAACAAGACGAAAATTTCCGTTTTAAGAATACTGAGTTTTCGCGACGACCGCTGCTTACTCTGGCTATCGGTTCACCTCACACTGACACTGACGCTGGGACTGCAGAAAGCCGTCGCTGAGATCCTGAGTACACAGATGTGCTCGAAAGTGATGGACAGAGCGAACATCTCATTTTCTTTTTAAGAATCGCAATTTCAATCACTCGAGTGCGGCAAAAGCAGTGGTGCAGCGTTTCTTTTCTTAAGATCTCGCAGCTGCTTGGAGGTATGTCCATCGTTTTAAGACGACAGAAAACTAGCGTCAGCAGTGCGTCAGTGGGAAGTCGGTGAAGTCGCCATTGGAGCCGTAAGCCAGTAATTACGACATGCGAATCACTAGCACACCACGCAGCTGTACGATAATGCTCGTGCGTGGGTCCGCATAGCTGAGTCGGTAGAGCGTTAGGTTTTCAACCAAAGGGTCCTGGGTTCAAGTCCCTGTCTGGGCGAAAATTAATACACCTGTGTTCAAGTCCCTGTCTGGGCGAAAATTAATACACTTTCGTAACGGCTAATGGAAACCGTACAGGAAAGAGTGAGGCCACGCCGTTTTCTGCCACCAGATTGCTTCTAAAGATGGCGGTTACAGTTGTCGGGAGTCGCTTCCACCACCGGCAGTCGTGGCCGAGTGGTTAAGGCGTCTGACTTGAAATCAGATTCCCTCTGGGAGCGTAGGTTCGAGTCCTGCCGACTGCGAAAATTTTCTCGCTCTCAAATGGCGGACGTTCAGCTGCATCCTAGCAGTTGCGTCACTACTAAACACGTGGGTCACCAGCAATGTGCAGTGCTATTTGATCCAGGGCGCAGCGCTACAGTCGCGCCCAGAAGCCGCAGCTCATCTCCGCGTCTCACAGGCGTCCACCAGGTGTTAGTACAAGTGTCGCCTCACTGGGCAGTGCAGATGTGTCCATTTTAGCTTGCAGACGATGACGTGTGAGCTAACGCAAGTCGAA
This sequence comes from Schistocerca americana, assembly GCF_021461395.2. Lineage (NCBI taxonomy): Eukaryota > Metazoa > Arthropoda > Insecta > Orthoptera > Acrididae > Schistocerca > Schistocerca americana. Next base: position 805,940,650 of record NC_060121.1, read on the forward strand.
TGTTTTACCGTGTGTATCTGCTAGATACTGCCTCTCATACGGTGGAGAGACTCACTCCTTCTTGTGTCTCGTTCTCCGCACACGAGTTGCCCCTGGCATCGATATAGCACGGGTTTTCTAGCGTCAGCGAAGTCAATATTACACGAATCGAGTCGACATGTTTGCTTGTTACGATGACGGAAGAAGAAGAAATGTGTGTGTAACTTCACTGCATCGGCTGCTCGCCTTTCAGCGCCCCTGTGTCTTATCAGACGAAGGTGACTGTGAAATTGGCAACGAGGCAGTGGTGAATGTACACATGCAAATGAGAACCTTCAACGTCAGCCGAAATAGCTCAGTTGGGAGAGCGTTAGACTGAAGATCTAAAGGTCACTGGTTCGATCCCGGGTTTCGGCAGGGATTCGTTTTGATGCGACGCCAATGGAAATACTCTGCGTTTGTGATAATGCAACTACCGCTGACAACAAAAATGACTCTCTCCTGTAGCTGTTCTGGTTGTCTAGTGCATGCCATAAGAGGAACTCACTAGACAACTAACTCCCCTAGAAGCAAAAGAATTAAAAATATCCTACCGACTGCATTCCTTTTTCTGTGTCAGGTGGTGAAGAACGTCTTCAACGGAACCGTGAAATGAGCGAAAGCGTGGGAAACATTGCATTCGAAATGCTTGTGAATTTTCCAATTGCCCAGTGAGTGTCGACAAAACACGTAAATTCTCTGCTCCAACGTATGAGACGTAACAACTGGTGCAATTTGTTGTTGCATCATGTGCCAGCAGTCTTCGATAGTGTGTTACGAGCTTAGCGCGATAAGTTTGTAGACAGCATTTAGGCGACGTTTTATTTGTTAACGGCCCCATACAGCGATTGCACAACAGTAAAGGACATGAGTCAATGTATAGTTGTGCGTCGTGGGAGGTTTTGCAGCCTCGTGTGAGCCCGGATAGCTCAGTCGGTTGAGCATTAGGCTTTTAACCTAAGGGCCCAGGTTTCAAGTCCCTGTCCAGGCGGAAATTTTAATACTTTGGTAGCGATTCGTCTGGTAGCGGTGGAGACGCTACAGAAAATAATGCAGCTACGCCGTTTTCTGACACCACAGTGCTTTAAACGGTAGCAGTTGCATGTGTCCGGAGAACACCGCGCTAACGGCAGTCGTGGCCGAGTGGTTAAGGCGTCTGACTCGAAATCAGATTCCCTCTGGGAGCGTAGGTTCGAATCCTACCGGCTGCGTGCGATTTTGCGTAAAGAGGAGCAAACATTTTCGCACACATGTGACATGTGTGGGCGAATGCGGGTGCAAACCAGTGACGCCATTCTCAACAAGACGAAAATTTCCGTTTTAAGAATACTGAGTTTTCGCGACGACCGCTGCTTACTCTGGCTATCGGTTCACCTCACACTGACACTGACGCTGGGACTGCAGAAAGCCGTCGCTGAGATCCTGAGTACACAGATGTGCTCGAAAGTGATGGACAGAGCGAACATCTCATTTTCTTTTTAAGAATCGCAATTTCAATCACTCGAGTGCGGCAAAAGCAGTGGTGCAGCGTTTCTTTTCTTAAGATCTCGCAGCTGCTTGGAGGTATGTCCATCGTTTTAAGACGACAGAAAACTAGCGTCAGCGGTGCGTCAGTGGGAAGTCGGTGAAGTCGCCATTGGAGCCGTAAGCCAGTAATTACGACATGCGAATCACTAGCACACCACGCAGCTGTACGATAATGCTCGTGCGTGGGTCCGCATAGCTGAGTCGGTAGAGCGTTAGGTTTTCAACCAAAGGGTCCTGGGTTCAAGTCCCTGTCTGGGCGAAAATTAATACACCTGTGTTCAAGTCCCTGTCTGGGCGAAAATTAATACACTTTCGTAACGGCTAATGGAAACCGTACAGGAAAGAGTGAGGCTACGCCGTTTTCTGCCACCAGATTGCTTCAAAAGATGGCGGTTACAGTTGTCGGGAGTCGCTTCCGCCACCGGCAGTCGTGGCCGAGTGGTTAAGGCGTCTGACTTGAAATCAGATTCCCTCTGGGAGCGTAGGTTCGAGTCCTGCCGACTGCGAAAATTTTCTCGCTCTCAAATGGCGGACGTTCAGCTGCATCCTAGCAGTTGCGTCACTACTAAACACGTGGGTCACCAGCAATGTGCAGTGCTATTTGATCCAGGGCGCAGCGCTACAGTCGCGCCCAGAAGCCGCAGCTCATCTCCGCGTCTCACAGGCGTCCACCAGGTGTTAGTACAAGTGTCGCCTCACTGGGCAGTGCAGATGTGTCCATTTTAGCTTGCAGACGATGACGTGTGAGCTAACGCAAGTCGAATGTTTTACCGTGTGTATCTGCTAGATACTGCCTCTCATACGGTGGAGAGACTCACTCCTTCTTGTGTCTCGTTCTCCGCACACGAGTTGCCCCTGGCATCGATATAGCACGGGTTTTCTAGCGTCAGCGAAGTCAATATTACACGAATCGAGTCGACATGTTTGCTTGTTACGATGACGGAAGAAGAAGAAATGTGTGTGTAACTTCACTGCATCGGCTGCTCGCCTTTCAGCGCCCCTGTGTCTTATCAGACGAAGGTGACTGTGAAATTGGCAACGAGGCAGTGGTGAATGTACACATGCAAATGAGAACCTTCAACGTCAGCCGAAATAGCTCAGTTGGGAGAGCGTTAGACTGAAGATCTAAAGGTCACTGGTTCGATCCCGGGTTTCGGCAGGGATTCGTTTTGATGCGACGCCAATGGAATTACTCTGCGTTTGTGATAATGCAACTACCGCTGACAACAAAAATGACTCTCTCCTGTAGCTGTTCTGGTTGTCTAGTGCATGCCATAAGAGGAACTCACTAGACAACTAACTCCCCTAGAAGCAAAAGAATTAAAAATATCCTACCGACTGCATTCCTTTTTCTGTGTCAGGTGGTGAAGAACGTCTTCAACGGAACCGTGAAATGAGCGAAAGCGTGGGAAACATTGCATTCGAAATGCTTGTGAATTTTCCAATTGCCCAGTGAGTGTCGACAAAACACGTAAATTCTCTGCTCCAACGTATGAGACGTAACAACTGGTGCAATTTGTTGTTGCATCATGTGCCAGCAGTCTTCGATAGTGTGTTACGAGCTTAGCGCGATAAGTTTGTAGACAGCATTTAGGCGACGTTTTATTTGTTAACGGCCCCATACAGCGATTGCACAACAGTAAAGGACATGAGTCAATGTATAGTTGTGCGTCGTGGGAGGTTTTGCAGCCTCGTGTGAGCCCGGATAGCTCAGTCGGTTGAGCATTAGGCTTTTAACCTAAGGGCCCAGGTTTCAAGTCCCTGTCCAGGCGGAAATTTTAATACTTTGGTAGCGATTCGTCTGGTAGCGGTGGAGACGCTACAGAAAATAATGCAGCTACGCCGTTTTCTGACACCACAGTGCTTTAAACGGTAGCAGTTGCATGTGTCCGGAGAACACCGCGCTAACGGCAGTCGTGGCCGAGTGGTTAAGGCGTCTGACTCGAAATCAGATTCCCTCTGGGAGCGTAGGTTCGAATCCTACCGGCTGCGTGCGATTTTGCGTAAAGAGGAGCAAACATTTTCGCACACATGTGACATGTGTGGACGAATGCGGGTGCAAACCAGTGACGCCATTCTCAACAAGACGAAAATTTCCGTTTTAAGAATACTGAGTTTTCGCGACGACCGCTGCTTACTCTGGCTATCGGTTCACCTCACACTGACACTGACGCTGGGACTGCAGAAAGCCGTCGCTGAGATCCTGAGTACACAGATGTGCTCGAAAGTGATGGACAGAGCGAACATCTCATTTTCTTTTTAAGAATCGCAATTTCAATCACTCGAGTGCGGCAAAAGCAGTGGTGCAGCGTTTCTTTTCTTAAGATCTCGCAGCTGCTTGGAGGTATGTCCATCGTTTTAAGACGACAGAAAACTAGCGTCAGCGGTGCGTCAGTGGGAAGTCGGTGAAGTCGCCATTGGAGCCGTAAGCCAGTAATTACGACATGCGAATCACTAGCACACCACGCAGCTGTACGATAATGCTCGTGCGTGGGTCCGCATAGCTGAGTCGGTAGAGCGTTAGGTTTTCAACCAAAGGGTCCTGGGTTCAAGTCCCTGTCTGGGCGAAAATTAATACACCTGTGTTCAAGTCCCTGTCTGGGCGAAAATTAATACACTTTCGTAACGGCTAATGGAAACCGTACAGGAAAGAGTGAGGCCACGCCGTTTTCTGCCACCAGATTGCTTCTAAAGATGGCGGTTACAGTTGTCGGGAGTCGCTTCCGCCACCGGCAGTCGTGGCCGAGTGGTTAAGGCGTCTGACTTGAAATCAGATTCCCTCTGGGAGCGTAGGTTCGAGTCCTGCCGACTGCGAAAATTTTCTCGCTCTCAAATGGCGGACGTTCAGCTGCATCCTAGCAGTTGCGTCACTACTAAACACGTGGGTCACCAGCAATGTGCAGTGCTATTTGATCCAGGGCGCAGCGCTACAGTCGCGCCCAGAAGCCGCAGCTCATCTCCGCGTCTCACAGGCGTCCACCAGGTGTTAGTACAAGTGTCGCCTCACTGGGCAGTGCAGATGTGTCCATTTTAGCTTGCAGACGATGACGTGTGAGCTAACGCAAGTCGAATGTTTTACCGTGTGTATCTGCTAGATACTGCCTCTCATACGGTGGAGAGACTCACTCCTTCTTGTGTCTCGTTCTCCGCACACGAGTTGCCCCTGGCATCGATATAGCACGGGTTTTCTAGCGTCAGCGAAGTCAATATTACACGAATCGAGTCGACATGTTTGCTTGTTACGATGACGGAAGAAGAAGAAATGTGTGTGTAACTTCACTGCATCGGCTGCTCGCCTTTCAGCGCCCCTGTGTCTTATCAGACGAAGGTGACTGTGAAATTGGCAACGAGGCAGTGGTGAATGTACACATGCAAATGAGAACCTTCAACGTCAGCCGAAATAGCTCAGTTGGGAGAGCGTTAGACTGAAGATCTAAAGGTCACTGGTTCGATCCCGGGTTTCGGCAGGGATTCGTTTTGATGCGACGCCAATGGAATTACTCTGCGTTTGTGATAATGCAACTACCGCTGACAACAAAAATGACTCTCTCCTGTAGCTGTTCTGGTTGTCTAGTGCATGCCATAAGAGGAACTCACTAGACAACTAACTCCCCTAGAAGCAAAAGAATTAAAAATATCCTACCGACTGCATTCCTTTTTCTGTGTCAGGTGGTGAAGAACGTCTTCAACGGAACCGTGAAATGAGCGAAAGCGTGGGAAACATTGCATTCGAAATGCTTGTGAATTTTCCAATTGCCCAGTGAGTGTCGACAAAACACGTAAATTCTCTGCTCCAACGTATGAGACGTAACAACTGGTGCAATTTGTTGTTGCATCATGTGCCAGCAGTCTTCGATAGTGTGTTACGAGCTTAGCGCGATAAGTTTGTAGACAGCATTTAGGCGACGTTTTATTTGTTAACGGCCCCATACAGCGATTGCACAACAGTAAAGGACATGAGTCAATGTATAGTTGTGCGTCGTGGGAGGTTTTGCAGCCTCGTGTGAGCCCGGATAGCTCAGTCGGTTGAGCATTAGGCTTTTAACCTAAGGGCCCAGGTTTCAAGTCCCTGTCCAGGCGGAAATTTTAATACTTTGGTAGCGATTCGTCTGGTAGCGGTGGAGACGCTACAGAAAATAATGCAGCTACGCCGTTTTCTGACACCACAGTGCTTTAAACGGTAGCAGTTGCATGTGTCCGGAGAACACCGCGCTAACGGCAGTCGTGGCCGAGTGGTTAAGGCGTCTGACTCGAAATCAGATTCCCTCTGGGAGCGTAGGTTCGAATCCTACCGGCTGCGTGCGATTTTGCGTAAAGAGGAGCAAACATTTTCGCACACATGTGACATGTGTGGACGAATGCGGGTGCAAACCAGTGACGCCATTCTCAACAAGACGAAAATTTCCGTTTTAAGAATACTGAGTTTTCGCGACGACCGCTGCTTACTCTGGCTATCGGTTCACCTCACACTGACACTGACGCTGGGACTGCAGAAAGCCGTCGCTGAGATCCTGAGTACACAGATGTGCTCGAAAGTGATGGACAGAGCGAACATCTCATTTTCTTTTTAAGAATCGCAATTTCAATCACTCGAGTGCGGCAAAAGCAGTGGTGCAGCGTTTCTTTTCTTAAGATCTCGCAGCTGCTTGGAGGTATGTCCATCGTTTTAAGACGACAGAAAACTAGCGTCAGCGGTGCGTCAGTGGGAAGTCGGTGAAGTCGCCATTGGAGCCGTAAGCCAGTAATTACGACATGCGAATCACTCGCACACCACACAGCTGTACGATAATGCTCGTGCGTGGGTCCGCATAGCTGAGTCGGTAGAGCGTTAGGTTTTCAACCAAAGGGTCCTGGGTTCAAGTCCCTGTCTGGGCGAAAATTAATACACCTGTGTTCAAGTCCCTGTCTAGGCGAAAATTAATACACTTTCGTAACGGCTAATGGAAACCGTACAGGAAAGAGTGAGGCCACGCCGTTTTCTGCCACCAGATTGCTTCTAAAGATAGCGGTTACTGTTGTCGGGAGTCGCTTGCGCCACCGGCAGTCGTGGCCGAGTGGTTAAGGCGTCTGACTTGAAATCAGATTCCCTCTGGGAGCGTAGGTTCGAGTCCTGCCGACTGCGAAAATTTTCTCGCTCTCAAATGGCGGACGTTCAGCTGCATCCTAGCAGTTGCGTCACTACTAAACACGTGGGTCACCAGCAATGTGCAGTGCTATTTGATCCAGGGCGCAGCGCTACAGTCGCGCCCAGAAGCCGCAGCTCATCTCCGCGTCTCACAGGCGTCCACCAGGTGTTAGTACAAGTGTCGCCTCACTGGGCAGTGCAGATGTGTCCATTTTAGCTTGCAGACGATGACGTGTGAGCTAACGCAAGTCGAATGTTTTACCGTGTGTATCTGCTAGATACTGCCTCTCATACGGTGGAGAGACTCACTCCTTCTTGTGTCTCGTTCTCCGCACACGAGTTGCCCCTGGCATCGATATAGCACGGGTTTTCTAGCGTCAGCGAAGTCAATATTACACGAATCGAGTCGACATGTTTGCTTGTTACGATGACGGAAGAAGAAGAAATGTGTGTGTAACTTCACTGCATCGGCTGCTCGCCTTTCAGCGCCCCTGTGTCTTATCAGACGAAGGTGACTGTGAAATTGGCAACGAGGCAGTGGTGAATGTACACATGCAAATGAGAACCTTCAACGTCAGCCGAAATAGCTCAGTTGGGAGAGCGTTAGACTGAAGATCTAAAGGTCACTGGTTCGATCCCGGGTTTCGGCAGGGATTCGTTTTGATGCGACGCCAATGGAATTACTCTGCGTTTGTGATAATGCAACTACCGCTGACAACAAAAATGACTCTCTCCTGTAGCTGTTCTGGTTGTCTAGTGCATGCCATAAGAGGAACTCACTAGACAACTAACTCCCCTAGAAGCAAAAGAATTAAAAATATCCTACCGACTGCATTCCTTTTTCTGTGTCAGGTGGTGAAGAACGTCTTCAACGGAACCGTGAAATGAGCGAAAGCGTGGGAAACATTGCATTCGAAATGCTTGTGAATTTTCCAATTGCCCAGTGAGTGTCGACAAAACACGTAAATTCTCTGCTCCAACGTATGAGACGTAACAACTGGTGCAATTTGTTGTTGCATCATGTGCCAGCAGTCTTCGATAGTGTGTTACGAGCTTAGCGCGATAAGTTTGTAGACAGCATTTAGGCGACGTTTTATTTGTTAACGGCCCCATACAGCGATTGCACAACAGTAAAGGACATGAGTCAATGTATAGTTGTGCGTCGTGGGAGGTTTTGCAGCCTCGTGTGAGCCCGGATAGCTCAGTCGGTTGAGCATTAGGCTTTTAACCTAAGGGCCCAGGTTTCAAGTCCCTGTCCAGGCGGAAATTTTAATACTTTGGTAGCGATTCGTCTGGTAGCGGTGGAGACGCTACAGAAAATAATGCAGCTACGCCGTTTTCTGACACCACAGTGCTTTAAACGGTAGCAGTTGCATGTGTCCGGAGAACACCGCGCTAACGGCAGTCGTGGCCGAGTGGTTAAGGCGTCTGACTCGAAATCAGATTCCCTCTGGGAGCGTAGGTTCGAATCCTACCGGCTGCGTGCGATTTTGCGTAAAGAGGAGCAAACATTTTCGCACACATGTGACATGTGTGGACGAATGCGGGTGCAAACCAGTGACGCCATTCTCAACAAGACGAAAATTTCCGTTTTAAGAATACTGAGTTTTCGCGACGACCGCTGCTTACTCTGGCTATCGGTTCACCTCACACTGACACTGACGCTGGGACTGCAGAAAGCCGTCGCTGAGATCCTGAGTACACAGATGTGCTCGAAAGTGATGGACAGAGCGAACATCTCATTTTCTTTTTAAGAATCGCAATTTCAATCACTCGAGTGCGGCAAAAGCAGTGGTGCAGCGTTTCTTTTCTTAAGATCTCGCAGCTGCTTGGAGGTATGTCCATCGTTTTAAGACGACAGAAAACTAGCGTCAGCGGTGCGTCAGTGGGAAGTCGGTGAAGTCGCCATTGGAGCCGTAAGCCAGTAATTACGACATGCGAATCACTCGCACACCACACAGCTGTACGATAATGCTCGTGCGTGGGTCCGCATAGCTGAGTCGGTAGAGCGTTAGGTTTTCAACCAAAGGGTCCTGGGTTCAAGTCCCTGTCTGGGCGAAAATTAATACACCTGTGTTCAAGTCCCTGTCTAGGCGAAAATTAATACACTTTCGTAACGGCTAATGGAAACCGTACAGGAAAGAGTGAGGCCACGCCGTTTTCTGCCACCAGATTGCTTCTAAAGATAGCGGTTACTGTTGTCGGGAGTCGCTTGCGCCACCGGCAGTCGTGGCCGAGTGGTTAAGGCGTCTGACTTGAAATCAGATTCCCTCTGGGAGCGTAGGTTCGAGTCCTGCCGACTGCGAAAATTTTCTCGCTCTCAAATGGCGGACGTTCAGCTGCATCCTAGCAGTTGCGTCACTACTAAACACGTGGGTCACCAGCAATGTGCAGTGCTATTTGATCCAGGGCGCAGCGCTACAGTCGCGCCCAGAAGCCGCAGCTCATCTCCGCGTCTCACAGGCGTCCACCAGGTGTTAGTACAAGTGTCGCCTCACTGGGCAGTGCAGATGTGTCCATTTTAGCTTGCAGACGATGACGTGTGAGCTAACGCAAGTCGAATGTTTTACCGTGTGTATCTGCTAGATACTGCCTCTCATACGGTGGAGAGACTCACTCCTTCTTGTGTCTCGTTCTCCGCACACGAGTTGCCCCTGGCATCGATATAGCACGGGTTTTCTAGCGTCAGCGAAGTCAATATTACACGAATCGAGTCGACATGTTTGCTTGTTACGATGACGGAAGAAGAAGAAATGTGTGTGTAACTTCACTGCATCGGCTGCTCGCCTTTCAGCGCCCCTGTGTCTTATCAGACGAAGGTGACTGTGAAATTGGCAACGAGGCAGTGGTGAATGTACACATGCAAATGAGAACCTTCAACGTCAGCCGAAATAGCTCAGTTGGGAGAGCGTTAGACTGAAGATCTAAAGGTCACTGGTTCGATCCCGGGTTTCGGCAGGGATTCGTTTTGATGCGACGCCAATGGAATTACTCTGCGTTTGTGATAATGCAACTACCGCTGACAACAAAAATGACTCTCTCCTGTAGCTGTTCTGGTTGTCTAGTGCATGCCATAAGAGGAACTCACTAGACAACTAACTCCCCTAGAAGCAAAAGAATTAAAAATATCCTACCGACTGCATTCCTTTTTCTGTGTCAGGTGGTGAAGAACGTCTTCAACGGAACCGTGAAATGAGCGAAAGCGTGGGAAACATTGCATTCGAAATGCTTGTGAATTTTCCAATTGCCCAGTGAGTGTCGACAAAACACGTAAATTCTCTGCTCCAACGTATGAGACGTAACAACTGGTGCAATTTGTTGTTGCATCATGTGCCAGCAGTCTTCGATAGTGTGTTACGAGCTTAGCGCGATAAGTTTGTAGACAGCATTTAGGCGACGTTTTATTTGTTAACGGCCCCATACAGCGATTGCACAACAGTAAAGGACATGAGTCAATGTATAGTTGTGCGTCGTGGGAGGTTTTGCAGCCTCGTGTGAGCCCGGATAGCTCAGTCGGTTGAGCATTAGGCTTTTAACCTAAGGGCCCAGGTTTCAAGTCCCTGTCCAGGCGGAAATTTTAATACTTTGGTAGCGATTCGTCTGGTAGCGGTGGAGACGCTACAGAAAATAATGCAGCTACGCCGTTTTCTGACACCACAGTGCTTTAAACGGTAGCAGTTGCATGTGTCCGGAGAACACCGCGCTAACGGCAGTCGTGGCCGAGTGGTTAAGGCGTCTGACTCGAAATCAGATTCCCTCTGGGAGCGTAGGTTCGAATCCTACCGGCTGCGTGCGATTTTGCGTAAAGAGGAGCAAACATTTTCGCACACATGTGACATGTGTGGGCGAATGCGGGTGCAAACCAGTGACGCCATTCTCAACAAGACGAAAATTTCCGTTTTAAGAATACTGAGTTTTCGCGACGACCGCTGCTTACTCTGGCTATCGGTTCACCTCACACTGACACTGACGCTGGGACTGCAGAAAGCCGTCGCTGAGATCCTGAGTACACAGATGTGCTCGAAAGTGATGGACAGAGCGAACATCTCATTTTCTTTTTAAGAATCGCAATTTCAATCACTCGAGTGCGGCAAAAGCAGTGGTGCAGCGTTTCTTTTCTTAAGATCTCGCAGCTGCTTGGAGGTATGTCCATCGTTTTAAGACGACAGAAAACTAGCGTCAGCGGTGCGTCAGTGGGAAGTCGGTGAAGTCGCCATTGGAGCCGTAAGCCAGTAATTACGACATGCGAATCACTCGCACACCACACAGCTGTACGATAATGCTCGTGCGTGGGTCCGCATAGCTGAGTCGGTAGAGCGTTAGGTTTTCAACCAAAGGGTCCTGGGTTCAAGTCCCTGTCTGGGCGAAAATTAATACACCTGTGTTCAAGTCCCTGTCTAGGCGAAAATTAATACACTTTCGTAACGGCTAATGGAAACCGTACAGGAAAGAGTGAGGCCACGCCGTTTTCTGCCACCAGATTGCTTCTAAAGATAGCGGTTACTGTTGTCGGGAGTCGCTTGCGCCACCGGCAGTCGTGGCCGAGTGGTTAAGGCGTCTGACTTGAAATCAGATTCCCTCTGGGAGCGTAGGTTCGAGTCCTGCCGACTGCGAAAATTTTCTCGCTCTCAAATGGCGGACGTTCAGCTGCATCCTAGCAGTTGCGTCACTACTAAACACGTGGGTCACCAGCAATGTGCAGTGCTATTTGATCCAGGGCGCAGCGCTACAGTCGCGCCCAGAAGCCGCAGCTCATCTCCGCGTCTCACAGGCGTCCACCAGGTGTTAGTACAAGTGTCGCCTCACTGGGCAGTGCAGATGTGTCCATTTTAGCTTGCAGACGATGACGTGTGAGCTAACGCAAGTCGAATGTTTTACCGTGTGTATCTGCTAGATACTGCCTCTCATACGGTGGAGAGACTCACTCCTTCTTGTGTCTCGTTCTCCGCACACGAGTTGCCCCTGGCATCGATATAGCACGGGTTTTCTAGCGTCAGCGAAGTCAATATTACACGAATCGAGTCGACATGTTTGCTTGTTACGATGACGGAAGAAGAAGAAATGTGTGTGTAACTTCACTGCATCGGCTGCTCGCCTTTCAGCGCCCCTGTGTCTTATCAGACGAAGGTGACTGTGAAATTGGCAACGAGGCAGTGGTTAATGAACACATGCAAATGAGAACCTTCAACGTCAGCCGAAATAGCCTAGTTCCGCTTGCGACGCCGTGCAGGTCGCACGTGTTGTGCCTTCGCTCTGCCATAGCGTGTGCAAGCCGTGACTACTTTCTTTGTTTACGTTGTTTGCTAGATTTGCTGTCTTGTGCTTCCGTCACTTCACTTCGCTTTTAGTGTATTGTGTCGTTTTGTGTTAGCGGTCTCGACCGTTTAATAAGTGGATATGTCGTCCAGGTTGTTCCCAAGGAAATGCACTCTGTGTTTCGAATTTGACAAGTCTACACGTCATGTTCAACCGAGTTCCATGGAAGTTCACGATTTCATAGTGGATGTCATTGGTATTACGTCTGACCAGGTTCATACTGCCTATTACGACACCGACCTCTACTGTTTCTTCGTCAAGTTGTTAAACCCTGTGTTACTGGAGAGGATTCTGTTAAAACATGGTAGCAGAGCTGAGTTCCGTCATCGTGACGCCTCGGTGAGTACTGTTCTCATATCCAATGCTGATGTAGAATACAAAAATGTCCGTGTGTACAACCTGCCGCCGGAAGTTGAAAACTGTTATTTACGTGAGTGTTTGACGAAGTATGGGGAGGTCAAGCAAATCCGTAACGAACGTTGGTCTAGTCAACATCGGTTACAGTGTTTTAGTGGCGTCCGGTCAGTCGAAATGCACGTCAAGCAAGATATCCCCTCCCATCTTATTGTTTGTGGGTATAAAGTGCATGTCACGTACAGTGGGCAACCAGGCACATGCTTTATTTGTAATGAAACTGGCCACTTGCGTACGAACTGCCCTAAACGTGTCTTTGTTCTCAAAAGTACTTTGGAACAGCGTAAAAAATTGACATTGGCCGATCTTGTTAGAGAGGCACCACTCACGGACATCGAACGCCCTAGTGATAGTGAAATATTGCCCCCGGAGCCTGGTTTGCCTGTTGCCGACTTTCCACCCTTTCCTTCAGAACCGGTTACAGATACGCCTGCTTCCAAATCTGACGTGCAGCTGCTGAGCCACAAACGGCGAAGAACGTGTGATGATGATAGTCCGGACGAGGTTCTCCAGGAATTAGAACACGACGTCCCAAAAGAGATGCCGGTTACGGTTACTGACTCAAGTTTTCCTGAACCGTCGCACGCAGCTGTCGACGCTGAGGCTATTGACGTCATTCCGAGTGACGTACAGGCAGCTTTGGCACCACAACAGCCGAGCACGCCGCCTGAAGTCGCGACGTCACCACAGGCCGAATCACAACAAGCGCGTGCTTCCGATAAGCATAACAAGGAAGGCAGTCCTTGTGTACAAACTGAAGGAAGTCAACGTCCGTCTACAAACAAACACGAAGTTCGTGCTAGTGACAACAAACAAACTTGTCCACCTTCTGAGTCGGTTCTTTCGGCAGATCAGATGGCTGAGGCGTCACATCCCGTTATGGATTGCGAAGTCACTCAGGACCCTCCCACACCTCCGTCTGCCGATGTGTTCCCTAGCAGAGCACGTAGTAGGACCAAAGTTCAACCGAACGTCAACGCAGTCCGGAAGAAAAACAAACCCAACGACACCCAAGTGACTGTTTCGTGATCCTCCTGACAATGCAGCTCATTCCGAAGTTTCTATGACATTGTAATGCGACCAGTGTTGTTTAGTGACCCTTTACGTACCTCACTGTAATAATGGCACAAGCGTACAAATTCGTATCCCTGAACATAAATAAGATTCGATCTGATCTCAAAATTGCGGCCCTACAGCAGTTTCTATACGAATCTGACGCCGATATTGTGTTGTTGCAGGAAGTTACTGTTTTGAATCTCTTCATCTCTGGTTTTAAAACCATATCAAACGTTGCTCCTGAGGAAAGTACAGGTACCGCACTTTTATTACGGGAAGGTATTCCAGTTGGGGAGATCGAGTTTTTAGATTCCGGTCGAGGAGTGAGCTGTAGAGTTTTTGATGTAACCCTTGTTAACTTATATGCCCCGTCAGGCAACAGCAACAAATTCGAACGGTCACGTTTTTATAAGGAGGATGTTACGTATCTGTTGAGGAGAAATCCTCAAAACCTGATAATAGGAGGTGACTTCAACTGTGTTCTACGTAGGAACGATCAGTCCCCTAATTTTAACTACTGTAAAGAACTGCACGAGCTCGTTAAGAATATTAAGCTGAAAGATGCTTGGGAACTGAAGTATCCTACTTTAGTTAAATTCACTTTTTTCACCGTTACTTCATGCAGCCGTCTGGATAGAATTTATCTATCGGACTGTATCAGTGACAGACTCCTAGCGGTTGACGTAATCCCGGCTAGTTTTACCGACCATTGCGCTTTTACGGCAACGGTTCACTTAAATCGACAGCCTACCAAATTATTTCGTTCCCCGTGGATGTTAAACATATCGCATCTGGCGGACGCTGAATTATTTGACGTTATCAGGCATGTGTGGGAAACTTGTTTGCGTTCCATCACTTTTTATCCGACTAAAGCGATGTGGTGGACCACTGTTGCGAAACCGAAGCTTCGAAAAAGTCTCATTTATTATAGTGCTCAGAAAGCACGCGCCTTCAAGAGGACCTTTGAGTTTTACTACACTGTGCTGCGACAACTGTATGATTCATCCACTGCGACCAACACTAACTTTCCATCAATTCAACGTGTCAAGGCTAAACTTGTCAGCTTGAAGCGTCAACAATTGGAAGGTCTGAAAGTTAAATCCAAACCTAAATCTGTTTTAGCCGACGAAATGACATCTATGTACCATTTATTCAAGCATTTATCACGCCGCCGCCGGGCTTTCATTGATGTTTTGGAAAGAGATAATGGGGAATTACTCTCTACTCAAGCGGCCATTATTAGTGAAATTCACCAACATTTCCAACTACTGTATTCCAGTGAGATTGTCAATGAACCTGCTGTCAGTGCAATGGTCAATGTTCTTGATAGGGCGATTACTCCTGCTGACAATGTCGACTTTTTATCGGATTTCACTCCCGAGGAAGTTTTAGCCTTGATCTCCAAGTCGCCTTCCTTTAAATCGCCTGGTCCTGATGGTTTGCCCAAGGAATTTTATATCAAATTCTGGAATGTCCTTGGTGGTACTTTTACTGAAATTGTTAATGAAGTCATGAGTGGTGGTCCTCTTCCTGCCGAGTTCAAGGTGGGTAGAATTGTTTTAGTCCCGAAGAAAACTGGTCACAAGCGAGTTGATAATCTCCGTCCAATCACATTATTGAACTTTGATTATAAAACGATTGCCCGAGCGATTAATAGCAGAATGACCCCCATCCTTGGGAAAGTTATTCATTCACATCAGTCTTGCCTTCCAGGGAGATCCATTATGACTCCGGTTGCGGAGTACAGAGACGTTATTTCAGTAGCGGCCGTAACCAACATCAAATGTGCTTTCCTTTTTCTTGACTTTTGCAAAGCTTTTGACCGCGTTAGTCATCACTATTTAGAACGTATCCTGCAACGAATTGGACTCGACGAACGAGCTGTGGCAGTCATTCGGAATATGATAACAGGCATTACTGCTAGGATCACCGTTGACGGTCAGCTGACACAAGCTGTCAGTATACGTCGAGGTGTACCGCAAGGCAGTCCGTTGTCGATGTCGCTCTTTGTTTTGTCGCTCGAGCCATTTCTGAAGAGATTGTGTATCACATTAACTGGCCTTTCTGTCTTAGGGAGCAATCTTACTGTGAGGGCTTACGCCGATGATGTTGCTGTTATCCTACGTCATGAGTCTGAAGTGGCCCAATTGCGCGCTGAGATTGATACTTACAGCACTGCTTCAGGAGCGAAACTCAGTGAGGGTAAATGTAAGGTTCTAAGCTTACGGGGCTTCGAATCTCTTGCTATACCGTGGGCACAGATCGTCGAACAACATGTTGCTCTGGGAATCATCATCGATAGGTGTCCCTTACGTATGGCAGCTAAAAACTGGAAACTTACTGCCAATCGAATACAGGGAGCTATAGTGGAAAACACCTGGCGAACGACAAATATCCTCCAGAAGATCAGGATTTTGAATACCTACATACTCTGTAAAGCTTATTATGTCGCTCAGGTGTTCCCTCTTCCCAAAATGCAAGCCCATAAGATTATGCGTTTGTCCAGCAGGTTTGTGTGGCTCGGTCATATTTTTAAGTTAACCTATACCACACTGTCTAAGTCAGTGCAAGCTGGGGGCCTGCAACTCAATGATATCCGTCGAAAGGCGACAGCACTCTATATAAAACGAACAACTGTGATAATTACCACGATGCCCCATACTATCACATCGAAGCTGTTTCGCATTGTTCGCCCTAAATGTATGAAACCGCCAATTGACATCGGGAAACTCAACTTCCAATTGCAACATGTCGGTGTTTATTACCTCGAAATGAGTTACTTAGGTGACAGTGCTTTCCCAGGTCCTTGTCTCACGACAGTGTTCTTAATTGCTCAGTGGCAAAAGTACGAAGCTCCAAATACAATTGAAATGCACTACCCAAGAATCGTCTGGACGGCAGTGTGGACCAATATTACTCTCAAAATACATTCCTCCGATGTGCTTTCCGCCTGGTATAAAGTTGTCCACAATCTTATTCCAACCAACGAAAAACTCAACCGCATTGGCTTAAGTGCTACTGACAACTGCCTCAAATGTGGATTAGTAGACACTCTGAGGCACAGGTTTACTTGCTGCGGGCATCAGTTCAACTGGCATTGGGTGCGGAAACGATTGGCGCTGCTCACACGTAGCACTGAAAGTCTTTATACAACTGATATCCTTGTGTGGCCTGATACACGGTATTACCCCAAAACGAAAAACAATACTGTTATGTGGATGCTGGGACATTTTGTCAATTACGTCATAACTAACCACGGAGAAGACAATATTACTGCCTTTATTGCTTATATGGAAACGGCATATTGGCGAAGAAACCAGTTCCCGCACGTTCAGAGGGATTTTGGGAATATGTTAAAAATACTGTTTGAGAAACAGGGAATTGGGTGATTCTAAAGTAAATCCGCAATTACTGTCAACGTTTCCACGGTGAAGTTCCCAAGTACAAGTCACCACTGAAGAATATTTTCGTTATCATTTCGACTATGGCGCTTGAGGACCTGAAGTTTTCTTTTCTTTCTTATTCCTCAATATTTGTTTTTTGAGGGAAGAGACATTTTTTGGTTTTTGAGAGAGATTTCTATTTTTCGTTGCACTTATATTACAAAGAAGACGAGGCAATGAACTCCTTGTAATCCGGAAGAACTAGTATTCTTTTTGTGTACTGTAGTACGACTCCAGTGAATCTGGTGATTTTGAAAAAAAAAAAAAAAAAAAAAAAATAGCTCAGTTGGGAGAGCGTTAGACTGAAGATCTAAAGGTCACTGGTTCGATCCCGGGTTTCGGCAGGGATTCGTTTTGATGCGACGCCAATGGAATTACTCTGCGTTTGTGATAATGCAACTACCGCTGACAACAAAAATGATTCTCTCCTGTAGCTGTTCTGGTTGTCTAGTGCATGCCATAAGAGGAACTCACTAGACAACTAACTCCCCTAGAAGCAAAAGAATTAAAAATATCCTACCGACTGCATTCCTTTTTCTGTGTCAGGTAGTGAAGAACGTCTTCAACGGAACCGTGAAATGAGCGAAAGCGTGGGAAACATTGCATTCGAAATGCTTGTGAATTTTCCAATTGCCCAGTGAGTGTCGACAAAACACGTAAATTCTCTGCTCCAACGTATGAGACGTAACAACTGGTGCAATTTGTTGTTGCATCATGTGCCAGCAGTCTTCGATAGTGTGTTACGAGCTTAGCGCGATAAGTTTGTAGACAGCATTTAGGCGACGTTTTATTTGTTAACGGCCCCATACAGCGATTGCACAACAGTAAAGGACATGAGTCAATGTATAGTTGTGCGTCGTGGGAGGTTTTGCAACCTCGTGTGAGCCCGGATAGCGCAGTCGGTAGAGCATTAGGCTTTTAACCTAAGGGCCCAGGTTTCAAGTCCCTGTCCAGGCGGAAATTTTAATACTTTGGTAGCGATTCGTCTGGTAGCGGTGGAGACGCTACAGAAAATAATGCAGCTACGCCGTTTTCTGACACCACAGTGCTTTAAACGGTAGCAGTTGCATGTGTCCGGAGAACACCGCGCTAACGGCAGTCGTGGCCGAGTGGTTAAGGCGTCTGACTCGAAATCAGATTCCCTCTGGGAGCGTAGGTTCGAATTCTACCGGCTGCGTGCGATTTTGCGTAAAGAGGAGCAAACATTTTCGCACACATGTGACATGTGTGGGCGAATGCGGGTGCAAACCAGTGACGCCATTCTCAACAAGACGAAAATTTCCGTTTTAAGAATACTGAGTTTTCGCGACGACCGCTGCTTACTCTGGCTATCGGTTCACCTCACACTGACACTGACGCTGGGACTGCAGAAAGCCGTCGCTGAGATCCTGAGTACACAGATGTGCTCGAAAGTGATGGACAGAGCGAACATCTCATTTTCTTTTTAAGAAGCGCAATTTCAATCACTCGAGTGCGGCAAAAGCAGTGGTGCAGCGTTTCTTTTCTTAAGATCTCGCAGCTGCTTGGAGGTATGTCCATCGTTTTAAGACGACAGAAAACTAGCGTCAGCGGTGCGTCAGTGGGAAGTCGGTGAAGTCGCCATTGGAGCCGTAAGCCAGTAATTACGACATGCGAATCACTAGCACACCACGCAGCTGTACGATAATGCTCGTGCGTGGGTCCGCATAGCTGAGTCGGTAGAGCGTTAGGTTTTCAACCAAAGGGTCCTGGGTTCAAGTCCCTGTCTGGGCGAAAATTAATACACCTGTGTTCAAGTCCCTGTCTGGGCGAAAATTAATACACTTTCGTAACGGCTAATGGAAACCGTACAGGAAAGAGTGAGGCCACGCCGTTTTCTGCCACCAGATTGCTTCTAAAGATGGCGGTTACAGTTGTCGGGAGTCGCTTCCGCCACCGGCAGTCGTGGCCGAGTGGTTAAGGCGTCTGACTTGAAATCAGATTCCCTCTGGGAGCGTAGGTTCGAGTCCTGCCGACTGCGAAAATTTTCTCGCTCTCAAATGGCGGACGTTCAGCTGCATCCTAGCAGTTGCGTCACTACTAAACACGTGGGTCACCAGCAATGTGCAGTGCTATTTGATCCAGGGCGCAGCGCTACAGTCGCGCCCAGAAGCCGCAGCTCATCCCCGCGTCTCACAGGCGTCCACCAGGTGTTAGTACAAGTGTCGCCTCACTGGGCAGTGCAGATGTGTCCATTTTAGCTTGCAGACGATGACGTGTGAGCTAACGCAAGTCGAATGTTTTACCGTGTGTATCTGCTAGATACTGCCTCCCATACGGTGGAGAGACTCACTCCTTCTTGTGTCTCGTTCTCCGCACACGAGTTGCCCCTGGCATCGATATGACACGGGTTTTCTAGCGTCAGCGAAGTCAATATTACACGAATCGAGTCGACATGTTTGCTTGTTACGATGACGGAAGAAGAAGAAATGTGTGTGTAACTTCACTGCATCGGCTGCTCGCCTTTCAGCGCCCCTGTGTCTTATCAGACGAAGGTGACTGTGAAATTGGCAACGAGGCAGAGGTTAATAAACACATGCAAATGAGAACCTTCAACGTCAGCCGAAATAGCTCAGTTGGGAGAGCGTTAGACTGAAGATCTAAAGGTCCCTGGTTCGATCCCGGGTTTCGGCAGGGATTCGTTTTGATGCGACGCCAATGGAATTACTCTGCGTTTGTGATAATGCAACTACCGCTGACAACAAAAATGACTCTCTCCTGTAGCTGTTCTGGTTGTCTAGTGCATGCCATAAGAGGAACTCACTAGACAACTAACTACCCTAGAAGCAAAAGAATTAAAAATATCCTACCGACTGCATTCCTTTTTCTGTGTCAGGTGGTGAAGAACGTCTTCAACGGAACCGTGAAATGAGCGAAAGCGTGGGAAACATTGCATTCGAAATGCTTGTGAATTTTCCAATTGCCCAGTGAGTGTCAACAAAACACGTAAATTCTCTGCTCCAACGTATGAGACGTAACAACTGGTGCAATTTGTTGTTGCATCATGTGCCAGCAGTCTTCGATAGTGTGTTACGAGCTTAGCGCGGTAAGTTTGTAGACAGCATTTAGGCGACGTTTTATTTGTTAACGGCCCCATACAGCGATTGCACAACAGTAAAGGACATGAGTCAATGTATAGTTGTGCGTCGTGGGAGGTTTTGCAGCCTTGTGTGAGCCCGGATAGCTCAGTCGGTTGAGCATTAGGCTTTTAACCTAAGGGCCCAGGTTTCAAGTCCCTGTCCAGGCGGAAATTTTAATACTTTGGTAGCGATTCGTCTGGTAGCGGTGGAGACGCTACAGAAAATAATGCAGCTACGCCGTTTTCTGACACCACAGTGCTTTAAACGGTAGCAGTTGCATGTGTCCGGAGAACACCGCGCTAACGGCAGTCGTGGCCGAGTGGTTAAGGCGTCTGACTCGAAATCAGATTCCCTCTGGGAGCGTAGGTTCGAGTCCTGCCGACTGCGAAAAAAAAAAAAAAAAAAAAAAAAAAAAAAATCCTACCGGCTGCGTGCGATTTAAAAAAAAAAAAAAAAAAAAAAAAAAAAAAAATCCTACCGGCTGCGTGCGATTTTGCGTAAAGAGGAGCAAACATTTTCGCACACATGTGACATGTGTGGGCGAATGCGGGTGCAAACCAGTGACGCCATTCTCAACAAGACGAAAATTTCCGTTTTAAGAATACTGAGTTTTCGCGACGACCGCTGCTTACTCTGGCTATCGGTTCACCTCACACTGACACTGACGCTGGGACTGCAGAAAGCCGTCGCTGAGATCGTGAGTACACAGATGTGCTCGAAAGTGATGGACAGAGCGAACATCTCATTTTCTTTTTAAGAATCGCAATTTCAATCACTCGAGTGCGGCAAAAGCAGTGGTGCAGCGTTTCTTTTCTTAAGATCTCGCAGCTGCTTGGAGGTATGTCCATCGTTTTAAGACGACAGAAAAGTAGCGTCAGCGGTGCATCAGTGGGAAGTCGGTGAAGTCGCCATTGGAGCCGTAAGCCAGTAATTATGACATGCGAATCACTCGCACACCACGCAGCTGTACGATAATGCTCTTGCGTGGGTCCGCATAGCTGAGTCGGTAGAGCGTTAGGTTTTCAACCAAAGGGTCCTGGGTTCAAGTCCCTGTCTGGGCGAAAATTAATACACCTGTGTTCAAGTCCCTGACTGGGCGAAAATTAATACACTTTCGTAACGGCTAATGGAAACCGTACAGGAAAGAGTGAGGCCACGCCGTTTTCTGCCACCAGATTGCTTCTAAAGATGGCGGTTACAGTTGTCGGGAGTCGCTTCCGCCACCGGCAGTCGTGGCCGAGTGGTTAAGGCGTCTGACTTGAAATCAGATTCCCTCTGGGAGCGTAGGTTCGAGTCCTGCCGACTGCGAAAATTTTCTCGCTCTCAAATGGCGGACGTTTAGCTGCATCCTAGCAGTTGCGTCACTACTAAACACGTGGGTCACCAGCAATGTGCAGTGCTATTTGATCCAGGGCGCAGCGCTACAGTCGCGCCCAGAAGCCGCAGCTCATCCCCGCGTCTCACAGGCGTCCACCAGGTGTTAGTACAAGTGTCGCCTCACTGGGCAGTGCAGATGTGTCCATTTTAGCTTGCAGACGATGACGTGTGAGCTAACGCAAGTCGAATGTTTTACCGTGTGTATCTGCTAGATACTGCCTCCCATACGGTGGAGAGACTCACTCCTTCTTGTGTCTCGTTCTCCGCACACGAGTTGCCCCTGGCATCGATATGACACGGGTTTTCTAGCGTCAGCGAAGTCAATATTACACGAATCGAGTCGACATGTTTGCTTGTTACGATGACGGAAGAAGAAGAAATGTGTGTGTAACTTCACTGCATCGGCTGCTCGCCTTTCAGCGCCCCTGTGTCTTATCAGACGAAGGTGACTGTGAAATTGGCAACGAGGCAGAGGTTAATAAACACATGCAAATGAGAACCTTCAACGTCAGCCGAAATAGCTCAGTTGGGAGAGCGTTAGACTGAAGATCTAAAGGTCCCTGGTTCGATCCCGGGTTTCGGCAGGGATTCGTTTTGATGCGACGCCAATGGAATTACTCTGCGTTTGTGATAATGCAACTACCGCTGACAACAAAAATGACTCTCTCCTGTAGCTGTTCTGGTTGTCTAGTGCATGCCATAAGAGGAACTCACTAGACAACTAACTACCCTAGAAGCAAAAGAATTAAAAATATCCTACCGACTGCATTCCTTTTTCTGTGTCAGGTGGTGAAGAACGTCTTCAACGGAACCGTGAAATGAGCGAAAGCGTGGGAAACATTGCATTCGAAATGCTTGTGAATTTTCCAATTGCCCAGTGAGTGTCAACAAAACACGTAAATTCTCTGCTCCAACGTATGAGACGTAACAACTGGTGCAATTTGTTGTTGCATCATGTGCCAGCAGTCTTCGATAGTGTGTTACGAGCTTAGCGCGGTAAGTTTGTAGACAGCATTTAGGCGACGTTTTATTTGTTAACGGCCCCATACAGCGATTGCACAACAGTAAAGGACATGAGTCAATGTATAGTTGTGCGTCGTGGGAGGTTTTGCAGCCTCGTGTGAGCCCGGATAGCTCAGTCGGTTGAGCATTAGGCTTTTAACCTAAGGGCCCAGGTTTCAAGTCCCTGTCCAGGCGGAAATTTTAATACTTTGGTAGCGATTCGTCTGGTAGCGGTGGAGACGCTACAGAAAATAATGCAGCTACGCCGTTTTCTGACACCACAGTGCTTTAAACGGTAGCAGTTGCATGTGTCCGGAGAACACCGCGCTAACGGCAGTCGTGGCCGAGTGGTTAAGGCGTCTGACTCGAAATCAGATTCCCTCTGGGAGCGTAGGTTCGAATCCTACCGGCTGCGTGCGATTTTGCGTAAAGAGGAGCAAACATTTTCGCACACATGTGACATGTGTGGGCGAATGCGGGTGCAAACCAGTGACGCCATTCTCAACAAGACGAAAATTTCCGTTTTAAGAATACTGAGTTTTCGCGACGACCGCTGCTTACTCTGGCTATCGGTTCACCTCACACTGACACTGACGCTGGGACTGCAGAAAGCCGTCGCTGAGATCGTGAGTACACAGATGTGCTCGAAAGTGATGGACAGAGCGAACATCTCATTTTCTTTTTAAGAATCGCAATTTCAATCACTCGAGTGCGGCAAAAGCAGTGGTGCAGCGTTTCTTTTCTTAAGATCTCGCAGCTGCTTGGAGGTATGTCCATCGTTTTAAGACGACAGAAAAGTAGCGTCAGCGGTGCATCAGTGGGAAGTCGGTGAAGTCGCCATTGGAGCCGTAAGCCAGTAATTATGACATGCGAATCACTCGCACACCACGCAGCTGTACGATAATGCTCTTGCGTGGGTCCGCATAGCTGAGTCGGTAGAGCGTTAGGTTTTCAACCAAAGGGTCCTGGGTTCAAGTCCCTGTCTGGGCGAAAATTAATACACCTGTGTTCAAGTCCCTGACTGGGCGAAAATTAATACACTTTCGTAACGGCTAATGGAAACCGTACAGGAAAGAGTGAGGCCACGCCGTTTTCTGCCACCAGATTGCTTCTAAAGATGGCGGTTACAGTTGTCGGGAGTCGCTTCCGCCACCGGCAGTCGTGGCCGAGTGGTTAAGGCGTCTGACTTGAAATCAGATTCCCTCTGGGAGCGTAGGTTCGAGTCCTGCCGACTGCGAAAATTTTCTCGCTCTCAAATGGCGGACGTTTAGCTGCATCCTAGCAGTTGCGTCACTACTAAACACGTGGGTCACCAGCAATGTGCAGTGCTATTTGATCCAGGGCGCAGCGCTACAGTCGCGCCCAGAAGCCGCAGCTCATCCCCGCGTCTCACAGGCGTCCACCAGGTGTTAGTACAAGTGTCGCCTCACTGGGCAGTGCAGATGTGTCCATTTTAGCTTGCAGACGATGACGTGTGAGCTAACGCAAGTCGAATGTTTTACCGTGTGTATCTGCTAGATACTGCCTCCCATACGGTGGAGAGACTCACTCCTTCTTGTGTCTCGTTCTCCGCACACGAGTTGCCCCTGGCATCGATATGACACGGGTTTTCTAGCGTCAGCGAAGTCAATATTACACGAATCGAGTCGACATGTTTGCTTGTTACGATGACGGAAGAAGAAGAAATGTGTGTGTAACTTCACTGCATCGGCTGCTCGCCTTTCAGCGCCCCTGTGTCTTATCAGACGAAGGTGACTGTGAAATTGGCAACGAGGCAGAGGTTAATAAACACATGCAAATGAGAACCTTCAACGTCAGCCGAAATAGCTCAGTTGGGAGAGCGTTAGACTGAAGATCTAAAGGTCCCTGGTTCGATCCCGGGTTTCGGCAGGGATTCGTTTTGATGCGACGCCAATGGAATTACTCTGCGTTTGTGATAATGCAACTACCGCTGACAACAAAAATGACTCTCTCCTGTAGCTGTTCTGGTTGTCTAGTGCATGCCATAAGAGGAACTCACTAGACAACTAACTACCCTAGAAGCAAAAGAATTAAAAATATCCTACCGACTGCATTCCTTTTTCTGTGTCAGGTGGTGAAGAACGTCTTCAACGGAACCGTGAAATGAGCGAAAGCGTGGGAAACATTGCATTCGAAATGCTTGTGAATTTTCCAATTGCCCAGTGAGTGTCAACAAAACACGTAAATTCTCTGCTCCAACGTATGAGACGTAACAACTGGTGCAATTTGTTGTTGCATCATGTGCCAGCAGTCTTCGATAGTGTGTTACGAGCTTAGCGCGGTATGTTTGTAGACAGCATTTAGGCGACGTTTTATTTGTTAACGGCCCCATACAGCGATTGCACAACAGTAAAGGACATGAGTCAATGTATAGTTGTGCGTCGTGGGAGGTTTTGCAGCCTCGTGTGAGCCCGGATAGCTCAGTCGGTTGAGCATTAGGCTTTTAACCTAAGGGCCCAGGTTTCAAGTCCCTGTCCAGGCGGAAATTTTAATACTTTGGTAGCGATTCGTCTGGTAGCGGTGGAGACGCTACAGAAAATAATGCAGCTACGCCGTTTTCTGACACCACAGTGCTTTAAACGGTAGCAGTTGCATGTGTCCGGAGAACACCGCGCTAACGGCAGTCGTGGCCGAGTGGTTAAGGCGTCTGACTCGAAATCAGATTCCCTCTGGGAGCGTAGGTTCGAATCCTACCGGCTGCGTGCGATTTTGCGTAAAGAGGAGCAAACATTTTCGCACACATGTGACATGTGTGGGCGAATGCGGGTGCAAACCAGTGACGCCATTCTCAACAAGACGAAAATTTCCGTTTTAAGAATACTGAGTTTTCGCGACGACCGCTGCTTACTCTGGCTATCGGTTCACCTCACACTGACACTGACGCTGGGACTGCAGAAAGCCGTCGCTGAGATCGTGAGTACACAGATGTGCTCGAAAGTGATGGACAGAGCGAACATCTCATTTTCTTTTTAAGAATCGCAATTTCAATCACTCGAGTGCGGCAAAAGCAGTGGTGCAGCGTTTCTTTTCTTAAGATCTCGCAGCTGCTTGGAGGTATGTCCATCGTTTTAAGACGACAGAAAAGTAGCGTCAGCGGTGCATCAGTGGGAAGTCGGTGAAGTCGCCATTGGAGCCGTAAGCCAGTAATTATGACATGCGAATCACTCGCACACCACGCAGCTGTACGATAATGCTCTTGCGTGGGTCCGCATAGCTGAGTCGGTAGAGCGTTAGGTTTTCAACCAAAGGGTCCTGGGTTCAAGTCCCTGTCTGGGCGAAAATTAATACACCTGTGTTCAAGTCCCTGACTGGGCGAAAATTAATACACTTTCGTAACGGCTAATGGAAACCGTACAGGAAAGAGTGAGGCCACGCCGTTTTCTGCCACCAGATTGCTTCTAAAGATGGCGGTTACAGTTGTCGGGAGTCGCTTCCGCCACCGGCAGTCGTGGCCGAGTGGTTAAGGCGTCTGACTTGAAATCAGATTCCCTCTGGGAGCGTAGGTTCGAGTCCTGCCGACTGCGAAAATTTTCTCGCTCTCAAATGGCGGACGTTTAGCTGCATCCTAGCAGTTGCGTCACTACTAAACACGTGGGTCACCAGCAATGTGCAGTGCTATTTGATCCAGGGCGCAGCGCTACAGTCGCGCCCAGAAGCCGCAGCTCATCCCCGCGTCTCACAGGCGTCCACCAGGTGTTAGTACAAGTGTCGCCTCACTGGGCAGTGCAGATGTGTCCATTTTAGCTTGCAGACGATGACGTGTGAGCTAACGCAAGTCGAATGTTTTACCGTGTGTATCTGCTAGATACTGCCTCCCATACGGTGGAGAGACTCACTCCTTCTTGTGTCTCGTTCTCCGCACACGAGTTGCCCCTGGCATCGATATGACACGGGTTTTCTAGCGTCAGCGAAGTCAATATTACACGAATCGAGTCGACATGTTTGCTTGTTACGATGACGGAAGAAGAAGAAATGTGTGTGTAACTTCACTGCATCGGCTGCTCGCCTTTCAGCGCCCCTGTGTCTTATCAGACGAAGGTGACTGTGAAATTGGCAACGAGGCAGAGGTTAATAAACACATGCAAATGAGAACCTTCAACGTCAGCCGAAATAGCTCAGTTGGGAGAGCGTTAGACTGAAGATCTAAAGGTCCCTGGTTCGATCCCGGGTTTCGGCAGGGATTCGTTTTGATGCGACGCCAATGGAATTACTCTGCGTTTGTGATAATGCAACTACCGCTGACAACAAAAATGACTCTCTCCTGTAGCTGTTCTGGTTGTCTAGTGCATGCCATAAGAGGAACTCACTAGACAACTAACTACCCTAGAAGCAAAAGAATTAAAAATATCCTACCGACTGCATTCCTTTTTCTGTGTCAGGTGGTGAAGAACGTCTTCAACGGAACCGTGAAATGAGCGAAAGCGTGGGAAACATTGCATTCGAAATGCTTGTGAATTTTCCAATTGCCCAGTGAGTGTCAACAAAACACGTAAATTCTCTGCTCCAACGTATGAGACGTAACAACTGGTGCAATTTGTTGTTGCATCATGTGCCAGCAGTCTTCGATAGTGTGTTACGAGCTTAGCGCGGTAAGTTTGTAGACAGCATTTAGGCGACGTTTTATTTGTTAACGGCCCCATACAGCGATTGCACAACAGTAAAGGACATGAGTCAATGTATAGTTGTGCGTCGTGGGAGGTTTTGCAGCCTCGTGTGAGCCCGGATAGCTCAGTCGGTTGAGCATTAGGCTTTTAACCTAAGGGCCCAGGTTTCAAGTCCCTGTCCAGGCGGAAATTTTAATACTTTGGTAGCGATTCGTCTGGTAGCGGTGGAGACGCTACAGAAAATAATGCAGCTACGCCGTTTTCTGACACCACAGTGCTTTAAACGGTAGCAGTTGCATGTGTCCGGAGAACACCGCGCTAACGGCAGTCGTGGCCGAGTGGTTAAGGCGTCTGACTCGAAATCAGATTCCCTCTGGGAGCGTAGGTTCGAATCCTACCGGCTGCGTGCGATTTTGCGTAAAGAGGAGCAAACATTTTCGCACACATGTGACATGTGTGGGCGAATGCGGGTGCAAACCAGTGACGCCATTCTCAACAAGACGAAAATTTCCGTTTTAAGAATACTGAGTTTTCGCGACGACCGCTGCTTACTCTGGCTATCGGTTCACCTCACACTGACACTGACGCTGGGACTGCAGAAAGCCGTCGCTGAGATCGTGAGTACACAGATGTGCTCGAAAGTGATGGACAGAGCGAACATCTCATTTTCTTTTTAAGAATCGCAATTTCAATCACTCGAGTGCGGCAAAAGCAGTGGTGCAGCGTTTCTTTTCTTAAGATCTCGCAGCTGCTTGGAGGTATGTCCATCGTTTTAAGACGACAGAAAACTAGCGTCAGCGGTGCGTCAGTGGGAAGTCGGTGAAGTCGCCATTGGAGCCGTAAGCCAGTAATTACGACATGCGAATCACTCGCACACCACGCAGCTGTACGATAATGCTCTTGCGTGGGTCCGCATAGCTGAGTCGGTAGAGCGTTAGGTTTTCAACCAAAGGGTCCTGGGTTCAAGTCCCTGTCTGGGCGAAAATTAATACACCTGTGTTCAAGTCCCTGACTGGGCGAAAATTAATACACTTTCGTAACGGCTAATGGAAACCGTACAGGAAAGAGTGAGGCCACGCCGTTTTCTGCCACCAGATTGCTTCTAAAGATGGCGGTTTCAGTTGTCGGGAGTCGCTTCCGCCACCGGCAGTCGTGGCCGAGTGGTTAAGGCGTCTGACTTGAAATCAGATTCGCTCTGGGAGCGTAGGTTCGAGTCCTGCCGACTGCGAAAATTTTCTCGCTCTCAAATGGCGGACGTTCAGCTGCATCCTAGCAGTTGCGTCACTACTAAACACGTGGGTCACCAGCAATGTGCAGTGCTATTTGATCCAGGGCGCAGCGCTACAGTCGCGCCCAGAAGCCGCAGCTCATCTCCGCGTCTCACAGGCGTCCACCAGGTGTTAGTACAAGTGTCGCCTCACTGGGCAGTGCAGATGTGTCCATTTTAGCTTGCAGACGATGACGTGTGAGCTAACGCAAGTCGAATGTTTTACCGTGTGTATCTGCTAGATACTGCCTCCCATACGGTGGAGAGACTCACTCCTTCTTGTGTCTCGTTCTCCGCACACGAGTTGCCCCTGGCATCGATATGACACGGGTTTTCTAGCGTCAGCGAAGTCAATATTACACGAATCGAGTCGACATGTTTGCTTGTTACGATGACGGAAGAAGAAGAAATGTGTGTGTAACTTCACTGCATCGGCTGCTCGCCTTTCAGCGCCCCTGTGTCTTATCAGACGAAGGTGACTGTGAAATTGGCAACGAGGCAGAGGTTAATGAACACATGCAAATGAGAACCTTCAACGTCAGCCGAAATAGCTCAGTTGGGAGAGCGTTAGACTGAAGATCTAAAGGTCCCTGGTTCGATCCCGGGTTTCGGCAGGGATTCGTTTTGATGCGACGCCAATGGAATTACTCTGCGTTTGTGATAATGCAACTACCGCTGACAACAAAAATGACTCTCTCCTGTAGCTGTTCTGGTTGTCTAGTGCATGCCATAAGAGGAACTCACTAGACAACTAACTCCCCTAGAAGCAAAAGAATTAAAAATATCCTACCGACTGCATTCCTTTTTCTGTGTCAGGTGGTGAAGAACGTCTTCAACGGAACCGTGAAATGAGCGAAAGCGTGGGAAACATTGCATTCGAAATGCTTGTGAATTTTCCAATTGCCCAGTGAGTGTCGACAAAACACGTAAATTCTCTGCTCCAACGTATGAGACGTAACAACTGGTGCAATTTGTTGTTGCATCATGTGCCAGCAGTCTTCGATAGTGTGTTACGAGCTTAGCGCGATAAGTTTGTAGACAGCATTTAGGCGACGTTTTATTTGTTAACGGCCCCATACAGCGATTGCACAACAGTAAAGGACATGAGTCAATGTATAGTTGTGCGTCGTGGGAGGTTTTGCAGCCTCGTGTGAGCCCGGATAGCTCAGTCGGTAGAGCATTAGGCTTTTAACCTAAGGGCCCAGGTTTCAAGTCCCTGTCCAGGTGGAAATTTTAATACATTTGTAGCGATTCGTCTGGTAGCGGTGGAGACGCTACAGAAAATAATGCAGCTACGCCGTTTTCTGACACCACAGTGCTTTAAACGGTAGCAGTTGCATGTGTCCGGAGAATACCGCGCTAACGGCAGTCGTGGCCGAGTGGTTGCGGCGAGCGGACGTGCCCGTCGCGAGCTCCGCTAGCAGCTGTGTTTACATCGTTGGTCGTCGTGGTTTGCAGCGGCCTGGTGTCTATACTCAGCGTGTTTCTTCTCTTTTTGTAAGTTTTTCAAGGATTTATTGTGGAAAATGGTGTCGTACAACCGGTCCAATACTATTCAGTTGTTGTTTGATCGCGAATTTCCGCGTCCCACGGCTTTTGAAATACATCATTGGATCCGATCGGAATTGCAAATAGACCCAGCTTTGCTTGACGGTGTTCATTTAGATTTTATTGTTAATTCCGTGTTCTTGAAACTCCTTGATAGTGAACTATGTGAGCGTTTGGTGGCCGTCAATGGCGGGGTTCGGAAGTTTAAACATGCTGATGGGACTATTAGTGACGTGCAGGTTCTACATGCCGGTTATGGTGTACGAAATGTGAAGGTTTTCCATCTGCCTTTTGAAGTGCCCTTGGATGAAATTCGCCGTGCATTAAGTTTATATGGGACTATCTTTGCTGTCACTAAAGATTATTGGTCGTCCGCGTATGTTTATCAATGTGATAATGGCGTCCGTACTGTGCGGATGGACTTAAAGAAACACATTCCGTCCTTCGTTATCATAGGCGGCCATAGGGCTTTCGTCTCCTACACCGGCCAACCTCCAACGTGTTCTCTCTGTCATTCTACTGAACATATGCGGAATTCTTGTCCCCGTCGGCGCCCTGTGCAGTTGCCCCTAGAAAACTCAGGTAGTTACGCAGGTGCCCTTCTTAGAGGTTCTCCGCCACCGGCTGACTCTTTAGCTCGTGAACCGGTTGTTGCGGGTGTGTCTATTCTTCCTAGTGTAACTGTTGTTCCACATACGCCTGTTGTTGACAATGTCCCTGACGTTAGCACTGAATGTCGTCCGACCAACCGTTCTGCTCCGTTGCAGGAGACGACTTCCGCGACTTCACTTGTTAATGAACGTGTTCAGAGCATTCCGGAATCAGGTGCTATTACTGTCGCCGTTTGCGACACCGCGCCTGCCTCAACGGTTCTACAGTGTCAAACGTCCTCCCCATGTGATGTTGCTACTTCAGTGCCTGTTGTGTCGGACATCCCTGCTGGGGATTGTGCACTTACTGCCACTCCTGACAAGGTCGCGGACTCCAACCCATCCCCCAGTAACATTACTGCTCCAGCGGATACCTTGCACCTTTCTCCGCCTCACGCGGAGAACTTGGTTATGGATGTAGAACAGCACTCTGTTGCCTCCGTACGGAACGTAAAGACCAAGTTGCAGGATACTGACTTTGCCACGCAACGAGAAAAACGTGTGCGAGAACAAAGTCGGAAACTTAAGGGTATGCTAGGAAAGGGTACCGGCGGCCGGGAAATTTCGCCCCCTTCGAAAAAGATTAGTCCTGACACGGAATCTCGTAAACAGCGCAATTCGCAGACTCGCGCGTCCAGGAAAACCGCGTCGGCTGACCCTACCGGCGGCAGTCTGTCGGACGGAGACACGACCAATCCTACGCCGCTCTCCTGGGCGGACGATGAAGACATGTAACTGCCACGGTACCCTGCTTTCCGTCTCCGGTGCGCCTGCAACTTGCCGGTGACTCCCTTTCAAAAAATTTATCTGTGTGCCCTACACCCATGCGTCCTGTAGCCACATGGTTCAAATAGCCACGTTAAATATCAACTGTATTGCGGCTCCTCAGAAAATGCAAGTCTTGGCAAATTTTATCCAACATTGTCGGTTTGCTTTTATTTTTCTACAGGAAGTGAGCGTTGTGTGCCTTGATGTTTTAACGGGGTATTCCGCCATTTATAATGTCGACCCGGAAGCTCGGTGTGGTACCGCTATTTTATATAAGTCTGCAGAAGAGCCCACGCGCGTCCAACGACTACCGACCGGCAGGGGGATCTCGTGCGTTATCGGAGGCCTGCAACTAGTTAACATTTACGCTCCGTCTGGCACTAGTTTCAAGAGGGCGAGAGCGAGATTTTTCATTGAAGATGTACCCACCTTGATTGGTAGCCCGACGCTGCCCGTCGTGTTGGGGGGCGATTTTAATTGCGTGGTCGCGGACAGTGATCAGTTTCCTACGGCTCATAAGTGCGTTGACCTTGATCGTCTGATTGCAAGCTTCCAGTTAGCAGATGTGTGGCGTGTTCTCTATCCTCAACAGCAAGTTTTTACGTATTTCTATCGAAATGGGGCTAGTAGACTTGATAGGTTCTATGTGTCGACCTGCATAGCAGATCACCTAATCAGTGCTGACGTTGCCCCTGTTTGTTTTTCCGATCACTGCGCCTTCATTTGTGACCTTCGCGCGCCGCAACTCCGCCAGTTACGTCGATCTCGGGTGTGGAAGTTTAACGTGACCCATGTCCGTGCCCCCTCGTTGCGTCGGCAGATTCACGATACGCTCTCTTCCTGCGGCGAAAAGCTGGCTAACTATGCCTCGGTTGTCAATTGGTGGGTTCACCTGGCCAAACCGTCCATCCGTGCTGTTTTAAAGTGTTTTAGCGCCGAAGCTGCGCTGTGGAAACATAGAACCACTGAATTTTATTATCAGATTTTAAAAGATGCCGTCTCTCTACCAGATATTGTTGATGAGCAATTTCTGCTTCAGTTAAAGGCTGTGAAAGCTCAAATTTTTAAATTGCAAGCCCAAGATTTTCAGGGCTCCTTACTTAGAAGCCGCTGTGTAGGGACGTTTGATGAGTCACCGACTATTCACCATATCGAAAGAGAGCGGAGACGGGGTGCTACTAAATTTATTCGGTGTCTTAGACTGGAGACTGGGGAGCGACTCACCACTGAGAGGGACATTCGTGCGTACATTTTTGCCCATTTTAGTGCCGCGTTCCAGCGTAGCGACCACGATAGGGCGGCCGCACATGTCCTCATGGGTGAAATGCGGAACCTGCTTACACGTGAGGACAATGACACCCTCCTTTCCGCCATCACGACGGAGGACATGAGCGATGCACTCAGTTCGTCTGCTCGAAACAAGTCCCCAGGCCCTGACGGAATTCCTTTAGAATTCTACCTCGAGTTCTGGGATCTCTTAGAACCTATCCTCACAAAGGTCGCAAATGAATTGTTGAGTGGCCTTCCGTGTCCGGCAGAGTTCCTAGAGGGTATCGTCATTCTTCTCCCTAAGACCGCTGGGGCTGACAAAGTTGAAAACTTCCGCCCTATCACGCTGTTGAACAGTGACTACAAGCTTTTCAGCAAATGCGTCGCAACCAGGCTGCACACTGTGATGCGAAAAATCATTAGCCCTTTCCAGATGTGCGCTGTGACAGGGAGGGGTATCCTTGCCGCCGTGAGCACGTATAGGGACGTCGTGGCTCACACTGCTGCCACACGGACTCCAGGGGCGATTCTCTCGATTGACTTTCGGAAGGCTTTTGATAGGATTAACCACGATTACCTCTTTGCCTTGTTAGGTCACATCGGCTTTCATATGAACTTTGTCTCCGCTCTTGATAATGTCCTAACGAGAGCGTCTTCTCGCATTCTGATAAATGGCACCCTTTCGGCTCCCTTTAGGATTGCACGGTCTGTGCGGCAAGGATGTCCCCTCTCTATGTCCCTCTTTGTTATCGCTCTTGACCCCCTCCTCCGCCGAATTGGGCGCACTGTCAGTGGGATCGATGTAGAGGGTGTACGGGCGTCGTGCATTGCGTACGCCGACGATGTCGGCGTCTTTATACGACAAGGAAAGGACATCCCTTTAGTTAAACCTGTGTTCAGTCTTTTTGCCCAGGCTACCGGTGCGGAACTGAACCCGCATAAAACAGTGCTACTCCCAATAGGTGCCTGTCGCAACTATGCTGCCGATTCGTGGTACACCATAGCTGCCTCCCACATGTTGCTCGGCATTCAATTCTTTGCTTGCCCCATAAAGATGGCCGCTCATAACTGGCGCCGTATTTCCACAACTGTCAAGGGTCTCATGGTTCGTCACGCCACCCGGAAATTACATCTTCTACAGCGTGTTGAGTTGATCAATGTTCACATTTTGGCTAAAGCGTGGTATGTGGCTCAAGTGCTCAACGTCCCACCTCCGTTGGCACGCACGATCAGCCAAGCTGCACACTGGCTGCTGTGGCGTGGCCATATTTTCAAGGTGAAACTTGCCACATGTACCCAGCCTCCGTCTCGCGGAGGACTAGGTCTCGTAGATGTCAGAAAGAAATGTTCTGCCCTGCTAGTCAACAGAATTGCCACCATTGTCGAGAACAGCCCCCACAGTACGACGGCTGCCCTCTTCCGCGCCCATGAGCCCCTTTCTGACAGTGCACCGATCGATGTCTCGCGGATACCTTACAAGCTTGCTGTCTTCAGAGATTTTTTCTTGTCCCGCAGTTATCATGTTTCACTAGCTCGCGACCGCAGGACGCGGTCTTCCACCTCTTTGTATCGTGAGATGATTGGTTTGTCACCACCGAATAACTTAGTCCGTCAATGTCCCCACAACAACTGGGTTCTTGTTTGGCAAAACGTCAGCAACAAGTTGTTACCGGCGGAAGTGCGAAGCACGTGGTATACGGTCATCACTCGCACTGTGACCACCAACGACCGACTGGCGACTATTCACCTAATTCCGTCCTCTAAGTGCGAGTACTGTGACGAAAGGGGTACCCTTGAGCATCGGTTTCTTTGCAGAACCACACGAGATGTGTGGGCTATTTCCTGCGACATGCTCGCACTCATTAACAGGACTGACAAGCGGTCTTTTTCGCCGCTCACGGCTGTCATCCCCGACATTAAACCCTTTCCGCAATCTAAGCGAAATGCTACAATGTGGATTTTAGGGCATACCACCTACGCTATATTTGCCAAGAATATAATTGATCCAGTCGACTACTTGTTTTATCTGTGGGAGCGCCATGAAACGCTCCGGAGGACAGCCTCATATCAGAGATGCTTTCAGCGCTTTCTGCAAATCCCCATTGAACAGCAATTTCGGAAAGTCTTCAATCGGGCACCGACTGTTTTCCACTCTTAATGACGACGTCGATCATGGTCCTGCAATGTGAACAGAAGTAATAGCGTGTTGACGTTACGAAAGAACTCAGAAACAGAAAACTGAAGAACAAACTAGAACCACATTGAAATGACAAATAATGGAATACAGCATTATTTTCTTTCTTCCTTTCCTTTGACTGTTTTCATGAATTTCCTTTTTCCTTTCTTTGCGATTGGAACGCACTTTCGTTTTATTTCGAGTGTGCTTTTTACTCCCCTTCGAGGGTTTAGTCTTCCTTTCTTTCAATATGTATTTCGCTTTCTTGTTTCCTACGGGGATCGCTTGCTTTAAAATTCCATGTTGCTAATTTGCTCGCTTCTTACGTGAAGACAGCATATTCAATATCTTCCACTCCTTTCACATTCCTTTCCACGAGAGGTGTTTTGTTTTTAGTTGCCAAATTATGTGCCATTTCATTCTTTTTTTTCCCGTTATGGAGAAATAGAGTTTGCTCATTTTTTTCTCTCCGGTTTATTCCTTACTTTCATGTCCCGGCAGAGTTGCGGGCTTCTAAGCTCTTCGTGTTTTCTTTTCCTTTTCCCACTGCACTCCTTGTGGCTCTCTTCCAGCGGGAAACGCTGCCTTTCTATAGTTTTGGGGCGATGTTTTCGTTTCCTTTATGGCTCCCATTACTTCTTTCCTCTTTCTCCAGCCAATGCGCTACCATGTTAAGCTCCCCACTCTTTATCACGCCAGTCGGCAATTAATAAATCAAAAACAAAAAAAAACAAATATTTAACACAATTTAAAAGGAAATTTTCAAATACAACAACTTCAGTAGCAAAAAAAAAAAAAAAATAAATAAATAAATAAATAAATAAAAAAAAATAAAAAAAAAATAAAAAAAACGCAAAACCAGTAACCTACACTAACTCAGGAGGCGACTGAGTGACAGGTCTGGGGGAGTCACTGTGGCCAGGCCTCGGGACATTCGACCCCTGCCCTCTTTGCCTCTGCCTGCCTGTTGCTCTGGATGCCAAAATAAAAAAAAATATATATAAAAAAAAAAAAAAAAAAAAAAAAAAAAAAAATCCTACCGGCTGCGTGCGATTTTGCGTAAAGAGGAGCAAACATTTTCGCACACATGTGACATGTGTGGGCGAATGCGGGTGCAAACCAGTGACGCCATTCTCAACAAGACGAAAATTTCCGTTTTAAGAATACTGAGTTTTCGCGACGACCGCTGCTTACTCTGGCTATCGGTTCACCTCACACTGACACTGACGGTGGGACTGCAGAAAGCCGTCGCTGAGATCCTGAGTACACAGATGTGCTCGAAAGTGATGGACAGAGCGAACATCTCATTTTCTTTTTAAGAATCGCAATTTCAATCACTCGAGTGCGGCAAAAGCAGTGGTGCAGCGTTTCTTTTCTTAAGATCTCGCAGTTGCTTGAAGGTATGTCCATCGTTTTAAGACGACAGAAAACTAGCGTCAGCAGTGCGTCAGTGGGAAGTCGGTGAAGTCGCCATTGGAGCCGTAAGCCAGTAATTACGACATGCGAATCACTCGCACACCACGCAGCTGTACGATAATGCTCTTGCGTGGGTCCGCATAGCTGAGTCGGTAGAGCGTTAGGTTTTCAACCAAAGGGTCCTGGGTTCAAGTCCCTGTCTGGGCGAAAATTAATACACCTGTGTTCAAGTCCCTGACTGGGCGAAAATTAATACACTTTCGTAACGGCTAATGGAAACCGTACAGGAAAGAGTGAGGCCACGCCGTTTTCTGCCACCAGATTGCTTCTAAAGATGGCGGTTACAGTTGTCGGGAGTCGCTTCCGCCACCGGCAGTCGTGGCCGAGTGGTTAAGGCGTCTGACTTGAAATCAGATTCCCTCTGGGAGCGTAGGTTCGAGTCCTGCCGACTGCGAAAATTTTCTCGCTCTCAAATGGCGGACGTTCAGCTGCATCCTAGCAGTTGCGTCACTACTAAACACGTGGGTCACCAGCAATGTGCAGTGCTATTTGATCCAGGGCGCAGCGCTACAGTCGCGCCCAGAAGCCGCAGCTCATCTCCGCGTCTCACAGGCGTCCACCAGGTGTTAGTACAAGTGTCGCCTCACTGGGCAGTGCAGATGTGTCCATTTTAGCTTGCAGACGATGACGTGTGAGCTAACGCAAGTCGAATGTTTTACCGTGTGTATCTGCTAGATACTGCCTCCCATACGGTGGAGAGACTCACTCCTTCTTGTGTCTCGTTCTCCGCACACGAGTTGCCCCTGGCATCGATATGACACGGGTTTTCTAGCGTCAGCGAAGTCAATATTACACGAATCGAGTCGACATGTTTGCTTGTTACGATGACGGAAGAAGAAGAAATGTGTGTGTAACTTCACTGCATCGGCTGCTCGCCTTTCAGCGCCCCTGTGTCTTATCAGACGAAGGTGACTGTGAAATTGGCAACGAGGCAGAGGTTAATGAACACATGCAAATGAGAACCTTCAACGTCAGCCGAAATAGCTCAGTTGGGAGAGCGTTAGACTGAAGATCTAAAGGTCCCTGGTTCGATCCCGGGTTTCGGCAGGGATTCGTTTTGATGCGACGCCAATGGAATTACTCTGCGTTTGTGATAATGCAACTACCGCTGACAACAAAAATGACTCTCTCCTGTAGCTGTTCTGGTTGTCTAGTGCATGCCATAAGAGGAACTCACTAGACAACTAACTCCCCTAGAAGCAAAAGAATTAAAAATATCCTACCGACTGCATTCCTTTTTCTGTGTCAGGTGGTGAAGAACGTCTTCAACGGAACCGTGAAATGAGCGAAAGCGTGGGAAACATTGCATTCGAAATGCTTGTGAATTTTCCAATTGCCCAGTGAGTGTCGACAAAACACGTAAATTCTCTGCTCCAACGTATGAGACGTAACAACTGGTGCAATTTGTTGTTGCATCATGTGCCAGCAGTCTTCGATAGTGTGTTACGAGCTTAGCGCGATAAGTTTGTAGACAGCATTTAGGCGACGTTTTATTTGTTAACGGCCCCATACAGCGATTGCACAACAGTAAAGGACATGAGTCAATGTATAGTTGTGCGTCGTGGGAGGTTTTGCAGCCTCGTGTGAGCCCGGATAGCTCAGTCGGTAGAGCATTAGGCTTTTAACCTAAGGGCCCAGGTTTCAAGTCCCTGTCCAGGTGGAAATTTTAATACATTTGTAGCGATTCGTCTGGTAGCGGTGGAGACGCTACAGAAAATAATGCAGCTACGCCGTTTTCTGACACCACAGTGCTTTAAACGGTAGCAGTTGCATGTGTCCGGAGAATACCGCGCTAACGGCAGTCGTGGCCGAGTGGTTAAGGCGTCTGACTCGAAATCAGATTCCCTCTGGGAGCGTAGGTTCGAATCCTACCGGCTGCGTGCGATTTTGCGTAAAGAGGAGCAAACATTTTCGCACACATGTGACATGTGTGGGCGAATGCGGGTGCAAACCAGTGACGCCATTCTCAACAAGACGAAAATTTCCGTTTTAAGAATACTGAGTTTTCGCGACGACCGCTGCTTACTCTGGCTATCGGTTCACCTCACACTGACACTGACGCTGGGACTGCAGAAAGCCGTCGCTGAGATCCTGAGTACACAGATGTGCTCGAAAGTGATGGACAGAGCGAACATCTCATTTTCTTTTTAAGAATCGCAATTTCAATCACTCGAGTGCGGCAAAAGCAGTGGTGCAGCGTTTCTTTTCTTAAGATCTCGCAGTTGCTTGGAGGTATGTCCATCGTTTTAAGACGACAGAAAACTAGCGTCAGCAGTGCGTCAGTGGGAAGTCGGTGAAGTCGCCATTGGAGCCGTAAGCCAGTAATTACGACATGCGAATCACTCGCACACCACGCAGCTGTACGATAATGCTCTTGCGTGGGTCCGCATAGCTGAGTCGGTAGAGCGTTAGGTTTTCAACCAAAGGGTCCTGGGTTCAAGTCCCTGTCTGGGCGAAAATTAATACACCTGTGTTCAAGTCCCTGACTGGGCGAAAATTAATACACTTTCGTAACGGCTAATGGAAACCGTACAGGAAAGAGTGAGGCCACGCCGTTTTCTGCCACCAGATTGCTTCTAAAGATGGCGGTTACAGTTGTCGGGAGTCGCTTCCGCCACCGGCAGTCGTGGCCGAGTGGTTAAGGCGTCTGACTTGAAATCAGATTCCCTCTGGGAGCGTAGGTTCGAGTCCTGCCGACTGCGAAAATTTTCTCGCTCTCAAATGGCGGACGTTCAGCTGCATCCTAGCAGTTGCGTCACTACTAAACACGTGGGTCACCAGCAATGTGCAGTGCTATTTGATCCAGGGCGCAGCACTACAGTCGCGCCCAGAAGCCGCAGCTCATCTCCGCGTCTCACAGGCGTCCACCAGGTGTTAGTACAAGTGTCGCCTCACTGGGCAGTGCAGATGTGTCCATTTTAGCTTGCAGACGATGACGTGTGAGCTAACGCAAGTCGAATGTTTTACCGTGTGTATCTGCTAGATACTGCCTCCCATACGGTGGAGAGACTCACTCCTTCTTGTGTCTCGTTCTCCGCACACGAGTTGCCCCTGGCATCGATATGACACGGGTTTTCTAGCGTCAGCGAAGTCAATATTACACGAATCGAGTCGACATGTTTGCTTGTTACGATGACGGAAGAAGAAGAAATGTGTGTGTAACTTCACTGCATCGGCTGCTCGCCTTTCAGCGCCCCTGTGTCTTATCAGACGAAGGTGACTGTGAAATTGGCAACGAGGCAGAGGTTAATGAACACATGCAAATGAGAACCTTCAACGTCAGCCGAAATAGCTCAGTTGGGAGAGCGTTAGACTGAAGATCTAAAGGTCCCTGGTTCGATCCCGGGTTTCGGCAGGGATTCGTTTTGATGCGACGCCAATGGAATTACTCTGCGTTTGTGATAATGCAACTACCGCTGACAACAAAAATGACTCTCTCCTGTAGCTGTTCTGGTTGTCTAGTGCATGCCATAAGAGGAACTCACTAGACAACTAACTCCCCTAGAAGCAAAAGAATTAAAAATATCCTACCGACTGCATTCCTTTTTCTGTGTCAGGTGGTGAAGAACGTCTTCAACGGAACCGTGAAATGAGCGAAAGCGTGGGAAACATTGCATTCGAAATGCTTGTGAATTTTCCAATTGCCCAGTGAGTGTCGACAAAACACGTAAATTCTCTGCTCCAACGTATGAGACGTAACAACTGGTGCAATTTGTTGTTGCATCATGTACCAGCAGTCTTCGATAGTGTGTTACGAGCTTAGCGCGATAAGTTTGTAGACAGCATTTAGGCGACGTTTTATTTGTTAACGGCCCCATACAGCGATTGCACAACAGTAAAGGACATGAGTCAATGTATAGTTGTGCGTCGTGGGAGGTTTTGCAGCCTCGTGTGAGCCCGGATAGCTCAGTCGGTAGAGCATTAGGCTTTTAACCTAAGGGCCCAGGTTTCAAGTCCCTGTCCAGGTGGAAATTTTAATACATTTGTAGCGATTCGTCTGGTAGCGGTGGAGACGCTACAGAAAATAATGCAGCTACGCCGTTTTCTGACACCACAGTGCTTTAAACGGTAGCAGTTGCATGTGTCCGGAGAATACCGCGCTAACGGCAGTCGTGGCCGAGTGGTTAAGGCGTCTGACTCGAAATCAGATTCCCTCTGGGAGCGTAGGTTCGAATCCTACCGGCTGCGTGCGATTTTGCGTAAAGAGGAGCAAACATTTTCGCACACATGTGACATGTGTGGGCGAATGCGGGTGCAAACCAGTGACGCCATTCTCAACAAGACGAAAATTTCCGTTTTAAGAATACTGAGTTTTCGCGACGACCGCTGCTTACTCTGGCTATCGGTTCACCTCACACTGACACTGACGCTGGGACTGCAGAAAGCCGTCGCTGAGATCCTGAGTACACAGATGTGCTCGAAAGTGATGGACAGAGCGAACATCTCATTTTCTTTTTAAGAATCGCAATTTCAATCACTCGAGTGCGGCAAAAGCAGTGGTGCAGCGTTTCTTTTCTTAAGATCTCGCAGTTGCTTGGAGGTATGTCCATCGTTTTAAGACGACAGAAAACTAGCGTCAGCAGTGCGTCAGTGGGAAGTCGGTGAAGTCGCCATTGGAGCCGTAAGCCAGTAATTACGACATGCGAATCACTCGCACACCACGCAGCTGTACGATAATGCTCTTGCGTGGGTCCGCATAGCTGAGTCGGTAGAGCGTTAGGTTTTCAACCAAAGGGTCCTGGGTTCAAGTCCCTGTCTGGGCGAAAATTAATACACCTGTGTTCAAGTCCCTGACTGGGCGAAAATTAATACACTTTCGTAACGGCTAATGGAAACCGTACAGGAAAGAGTGAGGCCACGCCGTTTTCTGCCACCAGATTGCTTCTAAAGATGGCGGTTACAGTTGTCGGGAGTCGCTTCCGCCACCGGCAGTCGTGGCCGAGTGGTTAAGGCGTCTGACTTGAAATCAGATTCCCTCTGGGAGCGTAGGTTCGAGTCCTGCCGACTGCGAAAATTTTCTCGCTCTCAAATGGCGGACGTTCAGCTGCATCCTAGCAGTTGCGTCACTACTAAACACGTGGGTCACCAGCAATGTGCAGTGCTATTTGAT